>NC_091285.1:608498458-608819292 GCF_032444005.1 Ranitomeya imitator | reverse complement strand
AGCTCCATGTAAACCATTGCTGGCATCATTGCTTTTGCTGTCAAACATGACGAATCACGCCGACCTGACGACGAAATAAAGTTCTGGACTTCTAGCTCCGGACCAGCGATGGCACAGCGGGATCCTGATCGCTGCTGCGTGTCAAACACAACGAGATCGCTATCCAGGACGCTGCAATGTCACGGATCGCTGTCGTTCTCGTTCTAAAGTTGCTCAGTGTGAAGGTACCTTTACTCAGGCTGCTGACCATCTGATGAACAGGTAAAATACTGGCTCCTGTGAAATGATCTTTTGTACAGCATAAGATCATTGTTCTCTACTGTGCAATGTTCTGTGTATACAGGACTCACACTGCCAAGAATAATGATCACACAGCTTACTTTTGTTTGCCTGTGTACAGGCATTCAAACAACTGGCGAACAGTAAAAGTTTACCGATCAGTGTGCGTATTGCGCTACTGGTCGATCTGTATAAATGGACCCTTAGGCTCACAAAATCTTAATGACACCCGCTGAGCCCTGAACTTGAGCTTATTATATTCATCCTTCCCACTACCTTAAGGGTATGTGCACACGTCAGGATTTCTTGCTGAAATTTTCCTGACAAAAAACGGACATTTCTGCCACAACTTTTTTGCGCGTTTTTTCCCAAATGCATAGAATTACGGGAAAAACACAGAAAATCCGCAAAATTAACGAACATGCTGCTTTTTTTTACCGCGATACGTTTTTTTCATGGAAAAAACGCATAATGTGCACAAACATTGCAGAATGCTTTCTAAATGATGCATATGTCTGCAGTTTCTAATGCGGTTTTATCGCGTTTTTATCGTGAAAAACGTGAAAAAAACGCAAAAAAACCTGAATGTGTGCACATACCCTTAATTGCAAAAACCAATTGTTAAATCTTCAAGAAAGAACAATAAGAAAAATCTGTTTTGCCAAAAGTAACAACGCTACCTCCAGATCTTGTGAAGGATTTCTTATCTCTTCCCATTGTATGTATTCTTTGGTCATCATTCAGATGATTTCTTACTAAAACCATTCCTGTATGTATAAAATACCAGCAAGCTTATTGGTTAAGCCATGAGAACATAGTCAACTTACTACATTTAGTATGTACTGTACTTTAGTATGTACTGTATTTTTTAAGGCTGGACATTTTTTGGCCCTTCTAATTTTGCCACAAAAATGTATATAAAGTTTCAGCCAGAAAAATGTGCATTTGCTTACTCAACATTTTTCCAGTATAATACCAATATGGTCGACTGAAAAAGTTGTCCAATTAAGACAATCCTGTCCAGATGCTAAGACTTATCGGCATCAAACAGAGCACTTGTACATTGGTAACATCCCCTGTAGTAACTTATAACCCTTATTACCTATGATCATTTTCAGTCATATGCTGTTTTTAAACTTTGAAATTTAGATGAAAGCTAATTTTTTCATTTGATGACACAACAATCAGACAGGTTATAAAGTTAATCTAATTGGTGAAATGACCTCTGTGGCCCCAACGGTTTACAAGAACGAGAAGTTCCAATTTTGTTTGCAGCTAGAGGACGGGATGAAAATGCAGGTCCCTCCACAGAGATGAATGAACTTGTGGAGGTGAATGTTCTTATTAAGCTGTTTCTGATGCTGTCATTCATCTCTATGGAGAAGAATGGGGATTTTCATGGAACATCCCTTTTAATCACTGTACTGTGCTGTATGCATAACTGCAATGATAGTAGGTATAATTCACTATGTAACAATTTTTTTTTATTTTTGTTCCTGTGTACAAAGTGTGTTTTCCTAACCCATTATGCCTAAAACAAATATAAAATAATTGTTGTTCCACAAAAACTTTACTTCTGTGATAAGGGCAATGAAAGTTTGAAATTTGTCTGCTTTCAGGAAAATTCTCGATTCGTATTCAATACTGAGTAGTCTTCTAGAATATTGTTGAACTGCTAGAATTGTGCAGAAGTTTATACAATTTTCCAGAATTATCTAGAAGTTTCTAGAAACTTTTGGAACTTTCTAGAACATTCTCAGACTGTTCAATAGTAGTCATACAAGTATAAAAGCACAGGTGACTTGAACCAACATTACGGTTTATGTTATTGCTGAGTAAGAGACTAACGAATCATAGTTACAAGAGCAATTTGTTTTAGATGGCATCAAGAGGTTGTTTGTGCCCAGCAGATACATTTTGCTACGTGTGTGGACAATTTATAAAGACAAGAGCGAGAAAGTATTCCGTGAAAGCATGTCGTATGATGTGTGAGGCCTACAAGGCATATTTCGGCATGCTTATCGGGATCAAAACAAGTCCTGTGCATCTCAATTCACATGTGAATATTGCAAGAAAACTCTTGAAGGTAAGTGAACAATTGCTGCTCGTTTAGATGGCAGTGCTTTATTTTGTAGAATTTCAATGATTTAGATCTAGTACAGTTTAAGGAGTTGCAATTGACAACATTTTCCTATATGTCAATGCACTATAGTAAAATATGTATCAAGTAATGTGTAAAATTTCCTGCTTTTAAATTTATATAATTAATTAAATCAGATATGTTATAGGTTGGTACAAGGGTAAAAGGAAAGCCATGAATTTTGCTATCTCGCGAATTTGGTGGCAACCGACCGACCACTCAAGCAACTGCTACTTCTACATGGTGGATCTTGCCAAACATCGCACAGGCAAGAATGCACCTCAAATTGTATATCAAGACATTCCTTTTTCCATTGCACCAGTACCACATTGCCGCGAGATGCCTACTCCAACTCCCCTGAAGAGGGATCAGCCATCTATTCTTCAGGAAAAAGCTGCAAGTCAGACAGTGAGGAAGACATTGGAGATCAAGATTATGTTTTCACAGATGCGGTTGGGGAGAGTATGCCATATTTTCCTAACCAGAAAGATGTCAACAATCTGATCAGAGACCTTCGTCTTACCAAGTCCAATGCTGAGCTTCTGACATCCAGGCTCAAGCAGTGGAACTTGTTGGATGAAAGCGTGCAAGTCACAGATCAGAGAAAGCGTCACCAAACATTTTCCAACTTCTTCAGTCGGGAAGATGGGTTGTGCTTCTGCAACAATGTGGCTGTTTTTTTTGAGGCTATAGGTATCACCTGTAACCCGAGTGAATGGCACCTATTCATAGACAGTTCATCCCAGAGCCTCAAAGCAGGGCTGCTTCACAGCGGAAGCAACTACCCATCTCTTCCTATGGCTTACTCTGTGTATCGCAAAGAGGACTACACAAGTGTCAAGATGTTGCTGAGTACCTTGAAGCATGACGACTATGGATGGGAGGTCATCGGAGACTTCAAAATTGTGTCATTCCTGATGGGTCTTCAAGGTGGATTTAAAAAATGTCCTTGTTTCCTTTACCTCTGGGACAGCCGTGACACTAAGGCACACTATCACAGAAAGGATTGGCCACAGCGGACCGAGTTCTCTGTGGGGAAGAGCAACGTCAAGTGGCAGCCGCTGATAGAACCTCTAAAGGTGCTGATGCCACTACTGCACATCATGTTAGGCCTCATGAAGCAATTTGTCACAGCTCTTGACAAGGAGTCAGCAGCTTTCAAGTACCTCCAAGATCTCTTTCCAGAGCTGTCCAAGGCAAAGGTCAAGGCTGGTATCTTCGTCGGACTGCAGATCAAGAAGATCATAGAATGTGACGAGTTCACCAAGCTGCTGAACAGGACGTAGAAAGCGGCTTGGAACAGTTTTGTTGCAATGGTCCATAGCTTCCTGGGTAATCACAAGGCTGGAAACTATGTGCAGTTGGTTCAGACTATCATAAAGAATTACACCATAATGGGTTGCAGAATGTCTCTCAAAGTCCATACCATTGATGCTCATCTTAACAAGTTCAAGGAGAACATGGGAGCTTACTCAGAGGAGCAAGGCGAGCACTTTCATCAAGATACACTGCTCAATAAAATAAAAGGAACACTAAAATCCCACATCCTAGATATCACTGAATGAAATATTTCAGTTGTAAATCCTTATTTAGTACATAGTGGAATGTGTTGACAACAATAAAACATAAAAATGATTAACGTAAATCACAACTAATATCCTACGGAGGTCTGGAGCTGGAATGATGCCCAAAATCAAAGTGGAAAATTAAGTTACTGGCTGATCCAACTTCAGTGGAAATGCGTCAAGACAAGGAAATGATGCTCACTAGTGTGTGTGGCCTCCACATGCCTGTGTGAACTCCCTACAATGCCTGGGCATGCTCCTGATGAGGCGGTGGATGGTCTCCTGAGGGATCTCCTCCCAGATTTGGACTAAAGCATCCACCAACTCCTGGACTGTCTGTGGTGCAACGTGACGTTGGTGGGTTGAGACATAATGTCCCAGATGTGTTCAATCAGATTCAGGTCTGGGGAACGGGCGGGTCAGTCCATAGCTCCAATGCCTTCATCTTGCAGGAGCTGCTGACACACTCCAGCCACATGAGGTCTGGCATTGTCCTGCATTAGGAGGAACCCAGGGCCAACCGCACCAGCATATGGTCTCACAAGGGGTCTGAGGATCTCATCTCGGTACCTAATGGCAGTCAGGCTACCTCTGACAATCACATGGAGGGCTGTGTGGCCCTCCAAAGAAATTTCACCCCACACCATTACTGATCCACTGCCAAACCGGTCATGCTGAAGGATGCTGCAGGCAGCAGATCGCTCTCCATGGCGTCTCCAGACTCTGTCATGTCTGTCACATGTGCTTAGTGTGAACTTGCTTTCATCTATGAAGAGCACAGGGCGCCAGTGGCGAATTTGCCAATCCTTGTGTTCTGTGGCAAATGCCAAGCGTCCTGCACGGTGTTGGGCTGTGAGCACAACCCCCATCTGTGGACGTTGGGCACTCAGATCATCCTCATGGAGTCGGTTTCTAACTGTTTGTGCAGACACATGCACATTTGTGGCCTGCTGGAGTTCATTTTGCAGGGCTCTGGCAGCGCTCTTCCTGTTCCTTCTTGCACAATGGCTGAAGTAGCGGTCCTGCTGCTGGGTTGTTGCCCTCCTACAGCCCCATCCACATCTCCTGGTGCACTGGCCTGTCTCCTGGTAGCTCCTTCTGCCTCTGGACACTACGCTGCCAGACACAGCAAACCTTCTTACCACAGCTCGCATTAATATGCCATCCTGGATGAGCTGCACTACCTGATCCACTTGGGTGGGTTGTAGAGTCCGTCTCATGCTACCACAAGTGTGAAAACACAACTAACATTCAAAAGTGACCAAAACATCAGCCAGAAAGCATTGGTACTGAGATGTGGTCTGTGGTCCCCACCTGCAGAACCACTACTTTAATAACTGTGTCTTGATAATTGGCAATAATTCCCATCTGTTGTCTATTCCATTTGCACAATAGCATGTGAAATTGATTGTCAAACAGTGTTGATTCCTAAGTGGACAGTTTGATTTCACAGAAGTTTGATTTACTTGGAGTTATAGTCTGTTGTTCTGTTGTTTAAGTGTTCCCTTTATTTTTTGAGCAGTGTATATTAGACTAGAACGTCGTTACCAAGGACAGTATAAAAAAAACATGATAGGGGACTACATTTGGGGGCTTTGAGAAAGCGATTTGCAGTGCACTCGCAAATCTAGAACGACTACTAATTTCTGAATCTTTTTGAGTGATTTTTGACTGCCTTTGTCTATTCTCCATGCAAGTGTTGATTTTTCATCAGACCGCATGAACAAAAATATAATAATTTCCTTTTTCCGTCACAATAAATATGACATTTTTCTGGCCTGTGGTCATAAAATCAAAGATTGTGCTGAATGTAGTTGTTTGTCTTTAGTCTTTAAACATAAGCAGTTGAAATATTACACTTGGAAGCCAGGAACAAAAATTGTGTTACATAGTGTATTGTTCTGCCCATCTGAGTATAGGGCAATACATTTGTATTTGTATGCTGGCTTGTTGGTTATAGCACCATCTAGTGGTGGCTGAATTTATAGCCTGTGTCTTAACAGAAGTTAGAGAGTTGCATTGTGGGATTAAAGCAAGGCATCTTGGGTATAAGAAACTCCATTTTTTTCTGTGTTACTTCCTGGGACACACGTGTTTATTTGTCCTCCTGTAAGGCTAGGTTCACATTGCGTTAATGCAATCCGTTTAGCGCATACGCTAATGGAATGCGCTAACGCAATGTACAAAAAGGGATTGCGTTTAGCGATCCTGCTAGCGCAGATGCCCGATCTGCGCTAGCGAGAAACGGACCTCAAATGCTGCAAGCAGCATTCGAGGTCCGTCAGAAAATAAAGGGACATCGTTAACGCATGCCAAAAATGGCGATGCGTTCGATATATTGTGGTCAATGGGTGCGCTAATGGATCCGTTACATAGCGTTAATTGCGCCATGTAACGGATTCCATCAGCGGACACCCAGTAACG
Organism: Ranitomeya imitator; assembly: GCF_032444005.1. Classification (NCBI taxonomy): domain Eukaryota; kingdom Metazoa; phylum Chordata; class Amphibia; order Anura; family Dendrobatidae; genus Ranitomeya; species Ranitomeya imitator. Next base: position 608,812,884 of record NC_091285.1, on the reverse strand, counting down.
CAATGTGAATCCAGCCTAACTGCTCAACTTGTGTTTGCTGTTCTGGAAAAGCATATCTGGTAAGATTAATATCTGTTCTTGCAATGCAATATTGTACAGAATTGTGATTAACTGCATAGCAGCCAGTACAAAAGAGATGTGATTATTAGAGATCTGTGTATTTCCCTGTTCAAGTTTGCATCACACTGTATACTTTCCTGTTAGTTGTTAAGTGTCAGCTGTGTGATTAGTTGCCCAATACTTAGTTTGTATTTTTATAGTTTTGCCGCATGTTCTATACCGGTCTGCTTATATTGGAGACAGAAGTGGTTTATTCTGTATGTTAGATTGCACATCGTATCAACGTGTATGAAGACAGAACAGTAAAACAGATGCTAGATGCCTGCGATAGCGAATACGACTTACGGAGCCACTTGCACCCAAACCACACTGCCAGCAGATACTGCAGCAGCCGCCTTACGGTCACAAGTACGGAGAGTGCAGCCCTCCAACAAGCGCAACTCATCTCAGAAGCTGAAGTTTGCTTTTACCCGCTCTGAGACTCCCTGCAGTCTGCAAATAGACACACGATATCCACAAGCCAGAAATCTTCACCAATCTTCATCAGCAAGTCTTCATCAAAGAATTCTGCTGCTGTCACCCGTGCAGAAGTTGGGGCAGTGAAGCGATGGCCATAGAACCACCACGGTGCAGGAAGACTGCTGTACACAAGATGAGGTGCAAACAACAAAGGGTAGATTTATTGGAAGGCAAGGAATGAAGTGAATGAGGAAGATGCAAAAGGGTATGCAATGGCAAAAGATAATTTACAAGAGTTATATTCTTTAGCTTGTCCGTAAAATAGCACAGTGCTCCAACTGTTACAGACTCAACATATGTTACACAAGTAAATGCAAACAATAAACAAAGAATTATGCTACTCTATGTGTAACTTCCCTGGCCTTTACTAAGCATAACTCATAGTGATGTTGGGAACTCAGATCCAGTCCCAGGGGGCCCACAGCAGTCTAGTACGGTGGTGCGCATGGCTCTCTGCCAGCTCCGTGAAACGTGGTCTTCTCCTTGCTTCTGGGTTCTGGAGGTGCTCCTGGTAACTGTAAATCCCTTTCTCGGTATCTTCGTGGCTCCTCAAACTAACACAGGACAGCCACCCTCACTGCACATGGAAAATTCTGTCCAATCTCACAAATCTACTCCTTTACAGGCTGTGGGTCCTCTCTTGCAGCTATATCAGGGCAAAGTTCTCCTCTCTTGCAGCTATTAGCACAAAGTTCTCTCTGCAGCAGCCTTAGCTCACACACACACAGTTCAGGCTCCACCCCTGCCATCTGCACAGTCCAGTCCATTACACAGTCTATTGCAGGGGAGGAGAAGAACATTACATCATTCCAGACAAGGGGTGCAGTCTCTTGAAGCAACAGCGTGTTCCTTACTGTTCATAGCAGCACCACCCTCCTACTTGCCTCCCTTCTTAATGATGGTCGTCCTCAGCCATCACAGCATCAAGGTCAAAGTGTAATAAAGGAACGTGCAATGCAGAAACTGCACCTACAGTATAGAGGAGGCAATAAAGTTGTAAAAACAGACAGAGCAAACTGTTCTACATATCGCACTGGTGGAACCCCTGCATTAGACCTCTGGGATCTCCGAAGCTCTTGGCTGTCAGGCAAGACTGGACTATCTTCCATATGAACTGTTGCTGCAGGAGTCATCGTGGGCTCTTGTCTGGTCTCGTTTTTGTGTGGCGGTACTGGTACATCCATGAGATTACCGACTCTGTGCGGCTGAGGACACCCTACGGTGTCAGGGACGGTCCACCACTCATCATCGATTTCACCATCAGGCGTGACAGATTCAGGAAGTGGAGTAGCGCCTTCAGGCGGCAATGGTGTAAAACAGACATCCGACCGGCAAGGCCGCAGCATATTTCTGTGAAGTACTCTAGGGGTGGATGCCCCACTCTCTATCAGCACCTTGTAGACAGGGCCATTAGCATACACTCGCTTGATTACTCTGTAAGGCTGTACTTCCCATCTCTCACTTAGTTTTCCCTTGGGACATTTCTCGCTGACTAATACTCGGTCTCCAGGTTGGAGCGGTAACTTTTGAGTCGGTTTGCGGCCCGTATGTTCTTTTTCTTGCAGCTGCTGACCCTCCAACCACCGTATTGTTTGTAATCATTGCCGATGCTCTTTCACCCATGAGGTGACAGTTCGCTCCATCAGCTCCTCTGGCTGTTCCAAATTCAGCTCAACGATCTCTCGTCCAGCTCTTCCAAACAGCAGTAGATAGGGGGTATAACCCGTGGTGAAGTGGACCCGATTGTTGTAGGTCCAGACCAACTCTGGCAGGTACAATATGAAAAAGTGACAGCGCTCCATCCGGGTGTGGTCCAAAATCAAAACTTTATTCAGCCATAAAACAGCAGACAGCAACGTTTCGACCCTGTGGGTCTTTATCAAGCATGTCTAACAGTGCAAAGTGTCGGCTATATATAGCACAAGTGCCACGCAGGGCACCAATCCCCAACAAGCCGCACCCACCATATAATTAACAATATATACAGCATTAAAAACAAAGATCAGACATATACCAAATAAAAATCTCCCCACCCAGATATAATCCGCATACACAAAATGTAAACAAATCCCCCAAATACATCAAAATACAACTCAATCCAGAGAAGTTTCATCTGTCAAAAACAGGAGGCGTGATCTTCATAAGAAAGTCCACCAATCATCGCATCACCACATGGGGTTGTAAACAATCCACTGCCAATCGATTCCAGGCTCTCTTACGCGTCATAGATCCAAACGATGCAGTCAGAAGAATCACATGACCGGAAATCACCTCCCCACCAATAGCGAAACCTGTAACAAAATCAATATAACACTGCATACAGCTCAAACGTCCAGCCACCACCCACCCAGGCCGGAGGACCCAGGCGCAACAACGTCAAGACACGCCCCCCTTCGGGAGCCAATCCAGAGCGGAGAGCGTCATGCGCACACCTCCCGAAGAGAGCGGGGCTGGATCGGAGCGTTGCCACAGTAACCGCAACGCTACCATCGCCATAGTGCTCAACAACCACCGGCTAAAACCAACGATGTGATGGCGAGGATGCACCCACGGATCCCCACCCGAGTCAGAACCCCACCAAATAGTGGGAGAACCACACAGGGGACAGGTCCGCAGTGCGCACACCCCGCACATCACACCGGGTAAGCCACCACGCTTGTCGAGACAACCGCAGCCCAGGCATTACACGTGCAGCACCAGGTACAGCATATTGGAACAGGGAAATACCAGCGGCATCTCTATACAGAATCTATAAAATCTCAAAAAGGGGGAACACATCCTGTAAGAAAAAGAATCATATAATAGAGAACCCATATTAGAGGGAATCGCAAAAATTAGTAGACAACCCGGGGGATATGTCAACACTCGATTAGGCCCCCATAACCCATATGTGGCCGACGGGGAACACACAGCCCAGGAAACCCAATAGAGTCTCATATCATAGACTAGGCCTTTCACTTCCCATCACCGTCGATTGTGCCAAAGTATATCTGAAATACAAACAATCAAGGGATACAGCGCACCTATGACAACACATAATAAATCTGGGCAGCAAAGACATTAAAAACAAATACCGACAATGATGGAACCGACATCCTACCGAGTACATACATGCAAGTTGAAATCAATATTAAGGCCCTTAGGTTGTAATGACCCCAATGTATAGATCCAACGAAGTTCCTTAGCTTTGAGAATTTGTAGTCTATTGCCTCCCCTCCTGAGCACTGGTACACTATCAATCACCCTAAACCTAAGTTGATTCACTGAATGTTTATTATCAACAAAGTGTTTAGGCACTGGTAATTCCGTGAGTCCTGTTCTCACTGTACTCTTATGTTTGGTAATGCGTGCTCTTACCTCCATGGTTGTTTCACCAACATAAGTGAGCCCACACGGGCATACAATCATGTACACAACAAAACTAGAAGTACACGTGTATCTTTCCTTAAGAAAAATTTTTTTACCAGTGAGCGGGTGATGAAAAAACTCCCGCTTTAACATATTGTTACAACAGGAACAACCCAGACATGGAAAATTACCATTCTTGACTGTGCTCAGGGTACTTTGAATAGATCTTTTAGAGGTCCCAATATCAGACTTCACAAGTTTATCCCTGAGGTTACGTACCCTTCTAAATGACATCATCGGGGGCGCCTCAAACTTAGGGACAGAGGGTAAACCTCGCTGTAGTAGGGACCAATGTCGTCTCAGTATATTCCCAACCCGACTACTCGCTGAGTTATATGTTGATACAAAGGGGATTCTATCCGTAGTGGATTCGACACGAGTCTTGTTTCGAATACTCGAACGGGAGCAGCTGTTAGCCTTATTCTTATATTTAATCACCTCCCTTGCTGGATATCCCCTAGCGATGAACTTATTACACATCTCGCTCAGTCTCATATCAACACGTTCCTCATCTGACACAATACGTCTCACCCTTAGAAGTTTACAACCCCATGTGGTGATGCGATGATTGGTGGACTTTCTTATGAAGATCACGCCTCCTGTTTTTGACAGATGAAACTTCTCTGGATTGAGTTGTATTTTGATGTATTTGGGGGATTTGTTTACATTTTGTGCATGCGGATTATATCTGGGTGGGGAGATTTTTATTTGGTATATGTCTGATCTTTGTTTTTAATGCTGTATATATTGTTAATTATATGGTGGGTGCGGCTTGTTGGGGATTGGTGCCCTGCGTGGCACTTGTGCTATATATAGCCGACACTTTGCACTGTTAGACATGCTTGATAAAGACCCACAGGGTCGAAACGTTGCTGTCTGCTGTTTTATGGCTGAATAAAGTTTTGATTTTGGACCACACCCGGATGGAGCGCTGTCACTTTTTCATATTGGACTTTCTATGGCCCTAGTTGGTTCCCTGGACCTGGACGGGCGCTCCAGATTGTGAAGTGCGGTTAGCCATCTTGTTTGTTTTGGACTTTTGGAACCTGGCTGACCTGCACCGCACCGCAATGGCGGAAGGATTTATGACTCCGGAGGTGGGTGAATCGGAGAATGCCATTACCTTTTCATATACCGACGATGATGCGGCCCGTATCTTGGCCGATGCAAGTACGGACATTGGATTTCTCAGCAAACCGACTATTGAAATGCTGAGGAGGAAATTGGAGAATGAGAAAAAGAGACTGGTATCTTTTGAATTACATGTTATAACTCTGACTGAGTATTTTAAGGCACGGAGGATTCCACGGGGTCTGCGGCCACACCTTAGACCTACGTTGTTACCAGAAAATACCCAATTCTGCATGAAATTTGAATCAATTACTAATAAATATGCCTTTGATGTTATGTTGCTAAATATTGAATTTCTGAAGGCGGAAATGATTACCGTGAAGAGGAACATCATGGAATTGGAGGATCAGGTGAAGGCACAGTTGACAATCCAGGATTGGAATCCGCTTAAAATAAAGATGGAGGAGAATATGATGAAATTCAGGAATGAGATTGAGATCACTAAAAGGACCAAGTGGTTTCGAGATGCGGATGACTATAAGGTGGGCCGTGTCTTTTCTTGGCAGATGGGTCCGGGACAGCCGGGACAGCATTCCAATATCGGCAATAGGAGAGCTAATGGAACCAGGAGGCGCAGAAGACCACAAGTAAGAAAAAACTCTAACATTGGTTTCACTACAGCCGATTCGGAGTCGACAGATGACTCTAATGCTGGAGGGCCCAGACAGATACAACAGCGCCAACATTTTTTAGGTCAAGAGAAGGTGGACAAAACCACCCCCGGAGACGTGGTCGGAGAGGGGGCCGCAAACATAGGAAATGGAGGGACATCCCGGGAGCAACGACCGGGACGGAATGTGACCATGAGAACGAGGAACAGGAAGGACAACTGAATGATAGTGAGGAGTTGGTTGTGAATATCTCGTCTACTGCCCTGTCAGATATGGAGATTAAGGTACTGTCCAAGGGGTTATCATTTTGCCCCACACATAACCCTGACTGGTTTACATTAGAGGTAGATCTACAAGCTTTTTTCAGAAGACTAAGACTATCTACCTTCTTTTCTGAAAAAATGGAGAGCCCTGAAATTCCCAATACTAGCAGGTTGAATAATGAGAATGGCTTCACTCTGAAAGGGGTGGGCCTGCATTGTAAAAGCAATTTTCAACCTCCCATTAGAAACCATTTTGTGGAATCTTATGTTGAATTGGTATGCAGGGATATTGAAAAATTGAAGAAAGACTTTAAATCTGTCAGGGTCAACAACTTAACAACGGTCGAGAGGGACACGTTGAGGACTTTAGCTGATAACTCCCTAATAACGATTAAACCAGCTGATAAAGGTGGGGCGGTGGTGGTTATGGACAGTACTAAATATAAGTCAGAAATATTAAGGCAGTTGGACGATGGGGCTGTTTATGAGAAACTATCATGTAACCCGACATTCCGTTTTCAGAGGGAATTACAGCTTGTGGTCAGTGACTCCCTAGCCATGGGACTCATTGACCATAAGCTGGCTGATTTTTTGATCGTTGAGTCTCCGGTGGTCCCAGTACTATATGTACTGCCTAAAATACATAAAGATCTATATAATCCCCCGGGACGACCTATCGTCTCGGGTAGGGGCTCTCTCTTCAATAGTGTTGCAATTTTTTTGGACCGCGTATTAAGGTCATATGCTACATCTGCAAAGTCATATATTCGGGACACGGGAGACTTTTTGAATAAGATTGAAAACATCACCATTTCTGATTCTACCATCCTGGCTTCATTCGATGTGGTATCTTTATATACCTCCATTGAGCACGATAAAGGTCTTGAAGCGGTCTCATGTATGCTATCGGGCTCTGACGTGGCCCCCGAGTGTGCACGACTCATCCTCACATTGCTTGAGTTCATCCTCAGGCGGAATTTTTTTCTGTTTGGGGATGAGTTTTTCTTGCAATTAAGGGGTACCGCCATGGGGTCCAATGTGGCCCCCACGTATGCCAACATCTATATGGCGGTACTTGAGGATGCGTTCGTGTACAGTTCCAACCTCTGGCACCACGTCAGAGCCTGGTGGCGATACATTGATGACATTTTTGTGATATGGGAGGGGTCCTCCCTTGAGTTGGAAGCCTTCCATGATTCTTTGAATCAAATCTATCCTGAACTAAAATTTACTTTGACTCAGTCTACCATCCAGATACAATTTCTGGACACTTTGGTCTACAAGGCTGGTAACAAATTAGAGACCGACATTTTTATTAAAACAACAGATAAGAATGGATTATTAGCCTTTGATAGTAATCACCCGAGGAAAATGGTGGGTTCCCTTCCGTGGAGCCAACTTCTGAGGGTGAGACGTATTGTGTCAGATGAGGAACGTGTTGATATGAGACTGAGCGAGATGTGTAATAAGTTCATCGCTAGGGGATATCCAGCAAGGGAGGTGATTAAATATAAGAATAAGGCTAACAGCTGCTCCCGTTCGAGTATTCGAAACAAGACTCGTGTCGAATCCACTACGGATAGAATCCCCTTTGTATCAACATATAACTCAGCGAGTAGTCGGGTTGGGAATATACTGAGACGACATTGGTCCCTACTACAGCGAGGTTTACCCTTTGTCCCTAAGTTTGAGGCGCCCCCGATGATGTCATTTAGAAGGGGAAGTAACCTCAGGGATAAACTTGTGAAGTCTGATATTGGGACCTCTAAAAGATCTATTCAAAGTACCCTGAGCACAGTCAAGAATGGTAATTTTCCATGTCTGGGTTGTTCCTGTTGTAACAATATGTTAAAGGGGGAGTTTTTTCATCACCCGCTCACTGGTAAAAAAAATTTTCTTAAGGAAAGATACACGTGTACTTCTAGTTTTGTTGTGTACATGATTGTATGCCCGTGTGGGCTCACTTATGTTGGTGAAACAACCATGGAGGTAAGAGCACGCATTACCAAACATAAGAGTACAGTGAGAACAGGACTCACGGAATTACCAGTGCCTAAACACTTCGTTGATAATAAACATTCAGTGAATCAACTTAGGTTTAGGGTGATTGATAGTGTACCAGTGCTCAGGAGGGGAGGCAATAGACTACAAATTCTCAAAGCTAAGGAACTTCGTTGGATCTATACATTGGGGTCATTACAACCTAAGGGCCTTAATATTGATTTCAACTTGCATGTATGTACTCGGTAGGATGTCGGTTCCATCATTGTCGGTATTTGTTTTTAATGTCTTTGCTGCCCAGATTTATTATGTGTTGTCATAGGTGCGCTGTATCCCTTGATTGTTTGTATTTCAGATATACTTTGGCACAATCGACGGTGATGGGAAGTGAAAGGCCTAGTCTATGATATGAGACCCTATTGGGTTTCCTGGGCTGTGTGTTCCCCGTCGGCCACATATGGGTTATGGGGGCCTAATCGAGTGTTGACATATCCCCCGGGTTGTCTACTAATTTTTGCGATTCCCTCTAATATGGGTTCTCTATTATATGATTCTTTTTCTTACAGGATGTGTTCCCCCTTTTTGAGATTTTATAGATTGTGTATAGAGATGCCGCTGGTATTTCCCTGTTCCAATATAGTAACATAGTAACATAGTAACATAGTTAGTAAGGCCGAAAAAAGACATTTGTCCATCCAGTTCAGTCTATATTCCATCATAATAAATCCCCAGATCTACGTCCTTCTACAGAACCTAATAATTGTATGATACAATATTGTTCTGCTCCAGGAAGACATCCAGGCCTCTCTTGAACCCCTCGACTGAGTTCGCCATCACCACCTCCTCAGGCAAGCAATTCCAGATTCTCACTGCCCTAACAGTAAAGAATCCTCTTCTATGTTGGTGGAAAAACCTTCTCTCCTCCAGACGCAAAGAATGCCCCCTTGTGCCCGTCACCTTCCTTGGTATAAACAGATCCTCAGCGAGATATTTGTATTGTCCCCTTATATACTTATACATGGTTATTAGATCGCCCCTCAGTCGTCTTTTTTCTAGACTAAATAATCCTAATTTCGCTAATCTATCTGGGTATTGTAGTTCTCCCATCCCCTTTATTAATTTTGTTGCCCTCCTTTGTACTCTCTCTAGTTCCATTATATCCTTCCTGAGCACCGGTGCCCAAAACTGGACACAGTACTCCATGTGCGGTCTAACTAGGGATTTGTACAGAGGCAGTATAATGCTCTCATCATGTGTATCCAGACCTCTTTTAATGCACCCCATGATCCTGTTTGCCTTGGCAGCTGCTGCCTGGCACTGGCTGCTCCAGGTAAGTTTATCATTAACTAGGATCCCCAAGTCCTTCTCCCTGTCAGATTTACCCAGTGGTTTCCCGTTCAGTGTGTAATGGTGATATTGATTCCCTCTTCCCATGTGTATAACCTTACATTTATCATTGTTAAACCTCATCTGCCACCTTTCAGCCCAAGTTTCCAACTTATCCAGATCCATCTGTAGCAGAATACTATCTTCTCTTGTATTAACTGCTTTACATAGTTTTGTATCATCTGCAAATATCGATATTTTACTGTGTAAACCTTCTACCAGATCATTAATGAATATGTTGAAGAGAACAGGTCCCAATACTGACCCCTGCGGTACCCCACTGGTCACAGCGACCCAGTTAGAGACTATACCATTTATAACCACCCTCTGCTTTCTATCACTAAGCCAGTTACTAACCCATTTACACACATTTTCCCCCAGACCAAGCATTCTCATTTTGTGTACCAACCTCTTGTGCGGCACGGTATCAAACGCTTTGGAAAAATCGAGATATACCACGTCCAATGACTCACCGTGGTCCAGTCTATAGCTTACCTCTTCATAAAAACTGATTAGATTGGTTTGACAGGAGCGATTTCTCATAAACCCATGCTGATATGGAGTTAAACAGTTATTCTCATTGAGATAATCCAGAATAACATCCCTCAGAAACCCTTCAAATATTTTACCAACAATAGAGGTTAGACTTACTGGCCTATAATTTCCAGGTTCACTTTTAGAGCCCTTTTTGAATATTGGCACCACATTTGCTATGCGCCAGTCCTGCGGAACAGACCCTGTCGCTATAGAGTCACTAAAAATAAGAAATAATGGTTTATCTATTACATTACTTAGTTCTCTTAGTACTCGTGGGTGTATGCCATCCGGACCTGGAGATTTATCTATTTTAATCTTATTTAGCCGGTTTCGCACCTCTTCTTGGGTTAGATTGGTGACTCTTAATATAGGGTTTTCATTGTTTCTTGGGATTTCACCTAGCATTTCATTTTCCACCGTGAATACCGTGGAGAAGAAGGTGTTTAATATGTTAGCTTTTTCCTCGTCATCTACAACCATTCTTTCCTCACTATTTTTTAAGGGGCCTACATTTTCAGTTTTTATTCTTTTACTATTGATATAGTTGAAGAACAGTTTGGGATTATTTTTACTCTCCTTAGCAATGTGCTTCTCTGTTTCCTTTTTGGCAGCTTTAATTAGTTTTTTAGATAAAGTATTTTTCTCCCTATAGTTTTTTAGAGCTTCAGTGGTGCCATCCTGCTTTAGTAGTGCAAATGCTTTCTTTTTACTGTTAATTGCCTGCCTTACTTCTTTGTTTAGCCACATTGGGTTTTTCCTATTTCTAGTCCTTTTATTCCCACAAGGTATAAACCGCTTACACTGCCTATTTAGGATGTTCTTAAACATTTCCCATTTATTATCTGTATTCTCATTTCTGAGGATATTGTCCCAGTCTACCAGATTAAGGGCATCTCTAAGCTGTTCAAACTTTGCCTTCCTAAAGTTCAATGTTTTTGTGACTCCCTGACAAGTCCCCCTAGTGAAAGACAGGTGAAACTGCACAATATTGTGGTCGCTATTTCCTAAATGCCCAACCACCTGCAGATTTGTTATTCTGTCAGGTCTATTAGATAGTATTAGGTCTAAAAGTGCTGCTCCTCTGGTTGGATTCTGCACCAATTGTGAAAGATAATTTTTCTTGGTTATTAGCAGAAACCTGTTGCCTTTATGGGTTTCACAGGTTTCTGTTTCCCAGTTAATATCCGGGTAGTTAAAGTCCCCCATAACCAGGATAATATGCTGTACCTGGTGCTGCACGTGTAATGCCTGGGCTGCGATTGTCTCGACAAGCGTGGTGGCTTACCCGGTGTGATGTGCGGGGTGTGCGCACTGCGGACCTGTCCTCTGTGTGGTTCTCCCACTATTTGGTGGGGTTCTGACTCGGGTGGGGATCCGTGGGTGCATCCTCGCCATCACATCGTTGGTTTTAGCCGGTGGTTGTTGAGCACTATGGCGATGGTAGCGTTGCGGTTACTGTGGCAACGCTCCGGTCCAGCCCCGCTCTCTTCGGGAGGTGTGCGCATGACGCTCTCCGCTCTGGATTGGCTCCCGAAGGGGGGCGTGTCTTGACGTTGTTGCGCCTGGGTCCTCCGGCCTGGGTGGGTGGTGGCTGGACGTTTGAGCTGTATGCAGTGTTATATTGATTTTGTTACAGGTTTCGCTATTGGTGGGGAGGTGATTTCCGGTCATGTGATTCATCTGACTGCATCGTTTGGATCTATGACGCGTAAGAGAGCCTGGAATCGATTGGCAGTGGATTGTTTACAACCCCATGTGGTGATGCGATGATTGGTGGACTTTCTTATGAAGATCACGCCTCCTGTTTTTGACAGATGAAACTTCTCTGGATTGAGTTGTATTTTGATGTATTTGGGGGATTTGTTTACATTTTGTGTATGCGGATTATATCTGGGTGGGGAGATTTTTATTTGGTATATGTCTGATCTTTGTTTTTAATGCTGTATATATTGTTAATTATATGGTGGGTGCGGCTTGTTGGGGATTGGTGCCCTGCGTGGCACTTGGGCTATATATAGCCGACACTTTGCACTGTTAGACATGCTTGATAAAGACCCACAGGGTCGAAACGTTGCTGTCTGCTGTTTTATGGCTGAATAAAGTTTTGATTTTGGACCACACCCGGATGGAGCGCTGTCACTTTTTCATATTGGACTTTCTATGGCCCTAGTTGGTTCCCTGGACCTGGACGGGCGCTCCAGATTGTGAAGTGCGGTTAGCCATCTTGTTTGTTTTCAACTCTGGCAGGTAGTCTGGCCAATGCGCCTTCTTATCCTTCTCCAACATTCTCAGCATTTGAAGTAAGGTTCGGTTGAAGCGTTCACATGCTCCGTTACCTTGAGGGTGGTAAGGGGTGGTCCGGGACTGCTCGATGCCATACATACGATTCAGTTCTTCCATCACCTTGCCTTGGAAACATGCGCCTTGGTAGGAGTGGATGCTCTTTGGCCACCCATACACCGGATGAAGTCTCGACAGATGGCTCGCGCTGCCGATTCCGTAGTCTGATCTCTAGTCGGGGTGACTACTTCGAACTTAGAGAAATGATCGGTCATAACCAAACAGTACTGTAGCCCCCGGTCCGAGTGTCCCACGAGGAGATAGTCAATCATCAAGACTTCTAGCAGTTCTTTAGTTTGTATCGTCTGGATGGGTGCCCTCTGTTCGGTACTCTTAATGAGGTCACATACTCGACATTGCCGGAAAACTTCTTCCACCACAGACTCCAATCGGGGGCAATACACATACCGCTGTAACCATTGGTAGGTCTTCGTGGCTCCGAAGTGAGCTCCAAATTTGTGGGCTTCTTTAGCTATTTCTTGAGCCATTGTTCCTGGGATGACCACCTGCCACCTTACTTCCATATCTTTTGGCTGTTGTCTCTTACGATATAGCACTGACTCTCGTACTTCCAGTCTATCCCACTGGTGTAACACACTCCTAATTTCATAGTCCAGATCATCTCTCTCTTGTTTGCCAGGCTTCCGTTTCTGAGTTACCCACCATTTCATCTGTTTCAACCCTTCGTCTTCATCCTGAACATGTCCCCATTCCTCATTGGTTCTCCTCAGGGACTAGGGTAATGCGCAGGCCTCCCTTTCTGACTGGGCCGCAACCACTGGGGGCTTATACTTACGAAAGTCTGGGGTTTCCTCCTCTTCAAGTTGCTCATTGAGATCTCCCACTGGAGTCTCCACATTCACTCTTGACAGCCCATCCGCATTTGCGTTTTCGGTGGCAGAGCGATAACGGATGGTAAAATCAAATTTGGCTGGGCGAGCCACTCACCGTTGTTCTAAGGCCCCCAATTTAGCATTCTCAAGGTGGGCCAGGGGATTGTCTGTTCGAACTTGAATCTTGGTCCCTGTCAGGAAGCCCGCAAACTTCTCTGCCATGGCCCACTGTTATGACCTGGTGGTTAGGACAATAATGGACCTGGTGGTTAAGAGCACACGGAATGACCTGATAGTTACTGATAATAAGGACGAGCTCTGGGACGTGGGAACTCTGCTGACCGCAATTCCTAAACCTATCAAACACACTAGAAATAGCCGTGGATTGCGCCTAACGCTCCATATTCAACTCGGCACAGCCTAAGAAACTAGCTAGCCCTGAAGATAGAAAAATAAAGCCTACCTTGCCTCAAAGAAATTCCCCAAAGGAAAAGGCAGCCCCCCACATATAATGACTGTGAGTAAAGATGAAAATACAAACACAGAGATGAAATAGATTTAGCAAAGTGAGGCCCGACTTACTGAACTGACCGAGGATAGGAAAGGTTACTTTGCGGTCAGCACAAAAACCTACAAAAAGACCACGCAGAGGGCGCAAAAAGACCCTCCGCACCGACTCACGGTGCGGAGGTGCTCCCTCTGCGTCCCAGAGCTTCCAGCAAGCAAGACAACAAATTAAATAGCAAGCTGGACAGAAAAATAGCAAACCAAAGAAATACAAGCTGGAACTTAGCTTCTGATGGGAAGACAGGTCACAAGAACGATCCAGGAGTGAACTAGACCAATACTGGAACATTGACAGGTGGCATGGAGCAAAGATCTAAGTGGAGTTAAATAGAGCAGCAGCTAACGAATTAACCTCGTCACCTGTGAAACTCAGAAACACCCACCAGAGGAAGTCCATGGACAGAACCAGCCGAAGTACCATTCATGACCACAGGAGGGAGCCCGACAACAGAATTCACAACAGCCCACACCAGGGCCAGGAGCTCTAAAAGGAAGGAGCTGTAATTGTGAGGGTTTCTTTCGCTGTCTCGCAGGGACCTGCTGGCATACCCGATGACTCTCTCATGTCCATCCTGTATCTGAGAAAGTACTGCACCGAGTCCATGACGGCTACCATCTGCGTACAACAGGAAAGGTTGATCAAAATCTGTGCAGTCCAAAATCGGGGCTGAAGTGAGAGCATTCTTTATAGCCTGGAAGGCCTCATCTTGTCTCTGGGCCAAAGGGATGTACTAGGTCTTCGGCACTCCAGCGGTCCCCCTTAGCAGCTAATTGAGAGGACCCGCCACCTTCGTGAAGTCTTTAACAAACCGGCGGTAGTACCGGGCGAGCCCCAGAAAGGCCTGGAGTTCTCTCACTGTTCGAGGGACTTGCCACTTCTGGATAGCGGACACTTTTCCTGGCGAGGGTAGAACTCCATCTTGTGACACTATGTGGCCCAGGTACTCGATCTCTCCCTTAAAGAGGTGGCACTTCTTTGGGTTCACCTTCAGGTTATGAGCCCGCAGTCTTCTGAGTACTTGTCCTAGCCAGGCAAGGTGTTCTTCAAATGAGGCCGAAAACACAATGATGTCATCCAGATAGATCAGGGTAGCCTCAAAATTTAAGTCTCCCAAACACTTTTCCATCAGTCGTTGACCCCTACCGTCTGATAAGATGGCACACTCTTCTGCATCCCACAGATGCGGATCAGTTGTTGAAGGGCTTCTTGAGTAGGCTTATATGTAGTATCCTTCTTCTAATATCCAGGTCCCCGCTCGGTAAACATAATCTGATCGAGTTCATGTAGGATATTTATTCCCAGTACTACAGGCACATCTTCTTTGATAGGCTCAGGGACCAACAGGATCCCTTTTCTCCCCACTTCTTGCCCACAGATTTGAATATTCATCCACACGACCCCTGTGACCGGGATCAGTTGTTGGTTGACAGCAAACAACCGGATCAATGACTCTTTTTCTGGCTTGGCCAGGGCCTGGAAATGCTGCCTGAAATATGTTTCTGGCATCGTCGTCACTTGTGACCCGGTGTCTATCAGGCAATCCTCTAGAACTCCCTCGAATTCAGCACGTAGGATGGGACACTGTTATGAAAGGCAATTCAGAATCACAATGGACATGGAGGTCAGAGCACATACAGTGAACTGACAATAACCCAAAATAATAGAACGAGCTCTGAGACGTGGGAACTCTGCAGACCGCAATCCCTAAGCCTATCAAACCACACTAAAGGTAGCCGTGGAGCGCTCCTGACCAGAACCTAGGCGCCTCGTCACAGCCTGAGAAACTAGCTAATCCTGAAGATAGAAAAATAAGCCTACCTTGCCTCAGAGAAATTCCCCAAAGGAAAAGGCAGCCCCCCACATATAATGACTGTGAGTAAGATGAAAACACAAACATAGAGATGAAACAGATTTAGCAAAGTGAGGCCCGACTAGCTGAACAGAACGAGGATAAGGAAGATAACTTTGCGGTCAGCACAAAAACCTATAAAAAACCACGCAGAGGGGACAAAAAGACCCTCCGCACCGACTAACGGTACGGAGGTGGTCCCTCTGCGTCTCAGAGCTTCCAGCAGGCGAGAAAAACCAATAAAGCAAGCTGGACAGAAAAATAGCAACAAAATAACATAAGCAAAACTTAGCTTTGCAGAGCAGCAGGCCACAGGAATGATCCAGGGAAAAAACAAGTCCCACACTGAAACATTGACAGGAAGCATAGATCAAAGCATCAGGTGGAGTTAAGTAGAGAAGAAGCTAACGAGCTCACCAGATCACCTGAGGGAGGAAACTCAGAAGCTGCAGTACCACTTTCCTCCACAAACGGAAGATCCCAGAGAGAATCAGCCGAAGTACCACTTGTGACCACAGGAGTGAACTCTGCCACAGAATTCACAACAGTACCCCCCCTTGAGGAGGGGTCACCGAACCCTCACCAGAGCCCCCAGGCCAACCAGGATGAGCCACATGAAAGGCACGAACAAGATCGGGAGCATGGACATCAGAGGCAAAAACCCAGGAATTATCCTCCTGAGCATAACCCTTCCATTTAACCAGATACTGGAGTTTCCATCTTGAAACACGAGAATCCAAAATCTTCTCCACAATATACTCCAATTCCCCCTCCACCAAACCGGGGCAGGAGGCTCAACAGATGGAACCATAGGTGCCACTTATCTCCGCAACAATGACCTATGGAATACGTTATGTATGGAAAAAGAATCTGGAAGGGTCAGACGAAAAGACACAGGATTAAGAACCTCAGAAATCCTATACGGACCAATAAAACGAGGTTTAAACTTAGGAGAGGAAACCTTCATAGGAATATGACGAGAAGATAACCAAACCAGATCCCCAACACAAAGTCGGGGACCCACACGGCGTCTGCGATTAGCGAAAAGTTGAGCCTTCTCCTGGGACAAAGTCAAATTGTCCACTACCTGGGTCCAAATATGCTGCAACCTGTCCACCACAGTATCCACACCAGGACAGTCCGAAGACTCAACCTGTCCAGAAGAGAAACGAGGATGGAACCCAGAATTGCAGAAAAACCGTGAAACCAAGGTAGCCGAGCTGGCCCGATTATTAAGGGCGAACTCAGCCAAAGGCAAAAAGGACACCCAGTCATCCTGATCAGCAGAAACAAAGCACCTCAGATATGTTTCCAAGGTCTGATTGGTTCGCTCGGTCTGGCCATTAGTCTGAGGATGGAAAGCCGAGGAAAAAGACAAGTCAATGCCCATCCTACCACAAAAGGCTCGCCAAAACCTCGAAACAAACTGGGAATCTCTGTCAGAAACAATATTCTCTGGAATGCCATGCAAACGAACCACATGCTGGAAGAACAAAGGCACCAAATCAGAGGAGGAAGGCAATTTAGACAAGGGTACCAGATGGACCATCTTAGAAAAGCGATCACAGACCACCCAAATGACTGACATCTTTTGAGAAACGGGAAGGTCAGAAATAAAATCCATAGAGATATGTGTCCAAGGCCTCTTCGGGACCGGCAAGGGCAAAAGCAACCCACTGGCACGAGAACAGCAGGGCTTAGCCCGAGCACAAATCCCACAGGACTGCACAAAAGCACGCACATCCCGCGACAGAGAGGGCCACCAAAAGGATCTAGCCACTAACTCTCTAGTACCAAAGATTCCAGGATGACCAGCCAACACCGAACAATGAAGTTCAGAGATAACTCTATTCGTCCACCTATCAGGGACAAACAGTTTCTCCGCTGGGCAATGATCAGGTTTATTAGCCTGAAATTTTTGCAGCATCCGCCGCAAATCAGGGGAGATGGCAGACACAATTACTCCTTCCTTGAGGATACCCGCTGGCTCAGATAAACCCGGAGAGTCGGGTACAAAACTCCTAGACAGAGCATCCGCCTTCACATTTTTAGAGCCCGGAAGGTACGAAATCACAAAGTCAAAATGGGCAAAAAACAACGACCAACGAGCTTGTCTAGGATTCAAGCGCTTGGCAGACTCGAGATAAGTCAAGTTCTTATGATCAGTCAATACCACCATGCGATGCTTAGCTCCTTCAAGCCAATGACGCCACTCCTCGAATGCCCACTTCATGGCCAGCAACTCTCGGTTGCCCACATCATAATTACGCTCAGCAGGCGAAAACTTCCTGGAAAAGAAAGCGCATGGTTTCATCACTGAGCAACCAGAACCTCTCTGCGACAAAACAGCCCCTGCTCCAATCTCAGAAGCATCAACCTCGACCTGGAACGGAAGAGAAACATCTGGTTGACACAACACAGGGGCAGAAGAAAAACGATGCTTCAACTCTTGAAAAGCTTCCACAGCAGCAGAAGACCAATTGACCACATCAGCACCCTTCTTGGTCAAATCGGTCAATGGTTTAGCAATACTAGAAAAATTGCAGATGAAGCGACGATAAAAATTAGCAAAGCCCAGGAACTTTTGCAGACTTTTCAGAGATGTCGGCTGAGTCCAATCATGGATGGCTTGGACCTTAACAGGATCCATCTCGATAGTAGAAGGGGAAAAGATGAACCCCAAAAATGAAACCTTCTGCACACCAAAGAGACACTTTGATCCCTTCACAAACAAAGAATTAGCACGCAGGACCTTAAAAACCGTTCTGACCTGCTTCACATGAGACTCCCAATCATCCGAGAAGATCAAAATGTCATCCAAGTACACAATCAGGAATTTATCCAGGTACTCTCGGAAGATGTCATGCATAAAGGACTGAAACACTGATGGAGCATTGGCAAGTCCGAACGGCATCACGAGATACTCAAAATGACCCTCGGGCATATTAAATGCAGTTTTCCATTCATCACCTTGCTTAATTCGCACCAGATTATACGCACCACGAAGATCTATCTTTGTGAACCAACTAGCCCCCTTAATCCGAGCAAACAGATCAGATAACAATGGCAAGGGGTACTGAAATTTAACCGTGATCTTATTAAGAAGGCGGTAATCTATACAAGGTCTCAGCGAACCATCCTTCTTGGCTACAAAAAAGAACCCTGCTCCTAATGGCGACGATGACGGGCGAATATGCCCCTTCTCCAGGGATTCCTTCACATAACTGCGCATAGCGGCGTGCTCAGGCACGGACAAATTAAACAATCGACCTTTTGGGAATTTACTACCAGGAATCAAATTGATAGCACAATCACAATCCCTATGCGGAGGTAGGGTATTGGACTTGGGCTCATCAAATACATCCCGGTAATCAGACAAGAACTCTGGGACCTCAGAAGGAGTGGATGACGAAATTGACAGAAATGGAACATCACCATGTACCCCCTGACAACCCCAGCTGCACACCGACATGGATTTCCAATCTAATACTGGATTATGGGCTTGTAGCCATGGCAACCCCAACATGACCACATCATGCAGATTATGCAACACCAGAAAGCGAATAACCTCCTGATGTGCAGGAGCCATGCACATGGTCAGCTGGGTCCAGTATTGAGGCTTATTCTTGGCCAAAGGCGTAGCATCAATTCCTCTCAATGGAATAGGACACTGCAAGGGCTCCAAGAAAAACCCACAACGCTTACCATATTCCAAGTCCATCAAATTCAGGGCAGCGCCTGAATCCACAAATGCTATGACAGAATATGATGACAAAGAGCAGATCAAGGTAACGGACAGAAGAAATTTTGACTGTACAGTACCAATGGTGGCAGACCTAGCGAACCGCTTAGTGCGCTTAGGACAATCAGAGATAGCATGAGTGGAATCACCACAGTAAAACACAGACCATTCAGACGTCTATGTTCTTGCCGTTCAACTCTGGTCAAGGTCCTATCACACTGCATAGGCTCAGGTTTAAGCTCAGGTAATACCGCCAAATGGTGCACAGGTTTACGCTCACGCAAGCGTCGACCGATCTGAATGGCCAAACCAGCAGGCATAGGAAATCCCACCATGACATCCTTAAGGGCTTCAGAGAGACCCTTTCTGAATATTGCTGCCAGCGCAGATTCATTCCATTGAGTGAGCACTGACCACTTTCTAAATTTCTGACAATATACCTCTATCTCATCCTGAGCCTGACAAAGAGCCAGCAAATTTTTTTCTGCCTGATCCACTGAATTAGGCTCATCGTACAGCAACCCAAGCGCCAGGAAAAACGCATCGATATTACTCAATGCAGGATCTCCTGACGCAAGAGAAAACGCCCAGTCCTGAGGGTCGCCGCGCAAAAAAGAAATGACGATCCTAACCTGTTGAATTGGGTCACCAGAAGAGCGAGGTTTCAAAGCCAGAAATAGTTTACAATTATTTTTGAAACTCAGAAATTTAGTTCTATCTCCAAAAAACAAATCTGGAATAGGAATTCTCGGTTCAAGCAAAGAATTCTGGACCACAAAATCTTGAATATTTTGAACTCTTGCCGTGAGCTGATCCACACATGAAGACAGACCTTTAATGTCCATTGCTACACCTGTGTCCTGAACCACCAAAATGTCTAGGGGAAAAAAAAGACAAAACACAGTGCAAAGAAAAAAAAATGGTCTCAGAACTTCTTTTTTCCCTCTATTGAGAATCATTAGCACTTTTGGCTTCCTGTACTGTTATGAAAGGCAATTCAGAATCACAATGGACATGGAGGTCAGAGCACATACAGTGAACTGACAATAACCCAAAATAATAGAACGAGCTCTGAGATGTGGGAACTCTGCAGACCGCAATCCCTAAGCCTATCAAACCACACTAAAGGTAGCCGTGGAGCGCTCCTGACCAGAACCTAGGCGCCTCGTCACAGCCTGAGAAACTAGCTAATCCTGAAGATAGAAAAATAAGCCTACCTTGCCTCAGAGAAATTCCCCAAAGGAAAAGGCAGCCCCCCACATATAATGACTGTGAGTAAGATGAAAACACAAACATAGAGATGAAACAGATTTAGCAAAGTGAGGCCCGACTAGCTGAACAGAACGAGGATAGGGAAGATAACTTTGCGGTCAGCACAAAAACCTATAAAAAACCACGCAGAGGGGACAAAAAGACCCTCCGCACTGACTAACGGTACGGAGGTGGTCCCTCTGCGTCTCAGAGCTTCCAGCAGGCGAGAAAAACCAATAAAGCAAGCTGGACAGAAAAATAGCAACAAAATAACATAAGCAAAACTTAGCTTTGCAGAGCAGCAGGCCACAGGAATGATCCAGGGAAAAAACAAGTCCCACACTGAAACATTGACAGGAAGCATAGATCAAAGCATCAGGTGGAGTTAAGTAGAGAAGAAGCTAACGAGCTCACCAGATCACCTGAGGGAGGAAACTCAGAAGTTGCAGTACCACTTTCCTCCACAAACGGAAGATCCCAGAGAGAATCAGCCGAAGTACCACTTGTGACCACAGGAGTGAACTCTGCCACAGAATTCACAACAGGACACCCAGCAATACAGTGTTCATTATGATATGGAGCGGCCTCTCTCCTCACCTCCTCCGCAGAGTGCCGCACTACTGCAGGGGTTGGTAGTTTAATGGCAGCTCTCGCTGGCCTTGAGTACCGTTGCGACAGTCTCTGGCAAGGTGCCCCAGTCCTCCACATTCCCAGCATTGGATGCCTCCTCCTCGCCGGGCGGCACCTCAAGCCTGTCCTCATGCCTCCGATGCCTGATCCCATATCGGTCAGGCCGAAGAATGGTTCCATGAGTTCAGTGGGTCAGACTGTTGTAGTTCCCCCACTCTTAGCTCCATCTGGGTCAGTTTCTCTTGCACGTTGACAAGGGACCGCTGCAAGTCTTGCACCACCTGAACTAGCACCTCCTGATGGTTTGGGTCCCCTCTGGTATTGGCGCCCTGGACACGCATCACCTCAGACATATAGCTCTCTTCTTTACTACGGGCCATTGTTTCCGCCAGGATTTGATGAAACGTAGAAGCCGGATCTGCCCGGACCCATTCTGACAGCGCTCGCCTCAAGGATGTGCTGTGCAGTCCCAGAATGAATTGCTCCCGGAGTATCCCGTCTTTAAAGCCCATCCGCCTCCTTTCTATGCACCTCTGCTAACACTTCTTGCAGTGCTGTTGCTTACTAAGAAATTCCTTCTTCCCGCTGCAGCCTAGAGAAAAATTTGGCGCGAAGGTGTCCGGCGCTAGCAGTCTCGCTGTAGATCTCTTCCAGGAACTTCACTAGCTCCTTCAGGGCACTGCGGGTGAGTTCTGGTTGTATGCAGACATTTCTACGGGCTTCTCCCTCTAGGGCAGTTAAAGCAATGTCCACTTCAAGGTCTGGGCTGATGTTATAAATCTTCAGGGTGCTTTGCAGCCAGAACACCCAGTCAGACAGTGGCATATTACTGCCTTCAAACTTTGGTAGCACACTAAATATGGTGCCCATAGAGAATGTCCTTGCAGGGGTTCCACCAATGCCCACAGCATCTCCATTAACATTAGCATTTCCACCGTTGCTGTCTGCTGCCTCCATCTTGGTAACAGTACCCTGCTCGCATCGCTACTTGAAGCGATGGCCGGGGGACCACCATGGTGAAGGAAGACTACTGTACACAAGATAAGGTGGAAATAACAAAGGGTAGATTTATTGGAAGGCAAGGAATGAAGTGGATGAGGAAGATGCAAACGGGTATGCAATGGCAAAAGATAATTTACAAGAGTTATATTCTTTAGCTTGTCCTTAAAATAGCACGGTGCTCCAACTGTTACAGACTCAACATATGTTTCACAAGTAAATGCAAACAATAAACAAAGAATTATGCTACTCTATGTGTAACCTCCCTGGCCTTTACCAAGAAGGCCAAAGGGCTGCCGTGTTCTGACTATTGAAGCCTACACTAGGCCCTGACATGTGCACAAAACAGGAACAAACTCACGGTGATGTTGGGGACTCAGATCCAGTCCCAGGGGGCCCCCAGCAGTCTGGTACGGTGGTGCGCACAGCTCTCTGCAAGCTCCGTAAAATGTGGTCTTCTCCTTGCTTCTGGGTCCTGGAGGTGCTCCTGGAAACTGTAAATCCCTTTCTCGGTATCTTTCTGGCTCTTCGAACTAACACAGAACAGCCACCCTCGCTACACCCGGAAAAGACTGTCCAATCTCACAAATCCACTCCTTTACAGGCTGTGGGTCCTCTTTTGCAGCTATATCAGGACAAAGTTCTCCTCTCTTGCAGCTATTAGCACAAAGTTCTCTCTGCAGCAGCCTCAGCTCACACACACAGTTCATGCTCCACTCCTGCCATCTGCACAGTCCAGTCCATTACGCAGTCTATTGCAGGGGAGGAGAAGAACATTCCATCACACCAGACAAGGGGGTGCAATCTCTTGAAGTAACAGTGTGTTCCTTACTGTTCATAGCAGCACCAACCTCCTACAGCAGCAAAAGTAAGATCCTCCTTTGCTGCGCAAGAGATGCAGTTAAAGCTAAGACAAGCAGATCAAGATGCAGAATGGGCACACCTGCAAGCAGATCAAGAAGCAAAGCAAGCATGCCTGAAAGCAGATCAAGAAGCAGAGCAAGTGGATCGCTCCCAAGGGCTAGGGGTTACTCGGTACCGGGTCCTTCGGTTCTCAAGGGGGATATCACGGTGGCTGACCCGGTCCATGGCCCTCGGGGGGTCCGTTGTAAAAGGTCTTTAAAGGGGAAATGTTCATGACACCACCTGTGGTATTCGGTCAGGGTGACCGACGCTGCTTAGGGGTCCGCTGGGGTGATGTTATGGCTAGCTAGATGGTATACATTCCCACAGGTGAAGTGTGTCCCCAGGGCTTCTCAGAGTGTAGATGGTGGATGGTAAATGGTGTAAGGTGCAGTGAAGAACGAGGATACAAGCTTGCAGTCTTTTTACCTTTACTGAAGGCTTCAGTGTCCAGAGCACCAGATCACAGGGCTGGCAGAGTCCGGTTGGTCTGAAGGCAAATCCAGAGTCCCCTTATCCAGGTGGAGATCAGTAGCCTTCCTCTAGCGCCTGGGTGTTGTAGTACCTTACTGCTGAGCTTCTCATAAGGTCCTCACAACTGTGGTAGATGTTCTAGATGTTGTGTCTCTCTCTGTCCCCCAGATGGATAGGACAAACCCGTATGACTGGTGGCCTGAGGCTTTTTCAAGGACTCTAGCACGCCCCAGTCTCCACAAGTTGCCACCGTGCCTCCTGGGTATAGGGTGGGCAGGTAACTTGAAAATAGCTGTCCTGCCGGTCTCTGGAGCAAGGCATAAAGGACTGTTGCTCGCTCAGTGTTCCGGCTCCCGGATCCTGCGCCTCAGAAGGAGGCACCCTGTACAGGGCAGAACTCCTTCTGGTTTCCTCTCCTTTTGCTAGCAGCTAACTGGGTGAAGCCCAGCCAGCTTCTGCCTAACTTCTTATCCAGACCACCAGTTGTACCTAATTGTGAAGAGTTTCTTAATAAATAGGAGCATAGCTCCCCCTGATGGGCTGGAGTATGAAATGTGTTGCATGTTGTGATACCTGGTAAAGAAATCTCCTTTATTGCCTTCAAACGTAACATCGCTCCCCTTAGAGGAAAATGATATTACTGCAACGACCAGGACCCTGAGGCACTGCACTCTCCCCTGTTAAATCCAGTACTCCGGGATTGGGAAAAGAAAACAATACATTAGCAAAAAGACATGCAATTTTTGAAATGCTATAAAACAAGTTAATATATACTAAGCTTCCCTTTATGGGAGGTGAGGACACTTGAACGTTACAAACAATAACATATTTACATTCCCGACCTACTTCTATAGATGGAACATAACAGATGTACTTAACTAACTATGAAATGTAATTACCATTACAGGTATACTATCTTTTAAGTGCAAAGCTTTTAACTAACTAACTAACTCACTAACCCCCATGGGTTCACTTTATTTAAATGCAGAACAGTCTATCAACCCCCACGGGCTCACTGCATTTCCCTTA
The DNA here is from genome assembly GCF_032444005.1 of Ranitomeya imitator. NCBI lineage: Eukaryota > Metazoa > Chordata > Amphibia > Anura > Dendrobatidae > Ranitomeya > Ranitomeya imitator. The sequence continues at coordinate 608,788,350 of NC_091285.1, read as the reverse complement.
TTTTATTCAAAGTGCATTATATCAGGCTATCTAACGTTTAACTCTATACTGTTAACTACATTCTATCGACTATGAAAAATACAATGCTATCTAACTACTCAATACTTTCAAACATTATCAGTATTAAGTAAAGTGCAACAAGTAAACATTCCCTTTTATGGTGAAGTCAAGTCTTTTTTGAGGTAGTGTAACACATCAATCACATCATCAATATTCAAGTCAGTTTTAGCAACATGAGTGACATGAAGCGAGGGAACCGTGACGAACCCCCAACGTTGGTCTTGGGTGGGCTACAAGACATGTATCCTGACCTGGAATTCTGCCACACCAACGGGTTTTTCTTCAGGTCTGAAAAGCAAAGCAATTTTTACAACAAGATTAACAGCAGTTTCTGTTAGAGGCAGTCTGTGTAAAAGCCTCCTTTGTAAAACCAGTAGGAAGCACCCTTAAGAAGGTGCCAACTATTTACAATGGACAGTTCATGATTCACTGTTCTTTAAGGCAACAATGAACTTTGTGCAAATTGAGGATCCCTTTAAGCATGGGACCCCTTTAAGAGTTAACCCTTGACAGGTTTAAAGGGACTCTGTCACCTGAATTTGGAGGGAACAATTTTCAGCCATAGAGGCGGGGTTTTCGGGTGTTTGATTCACCCTTTCCTTACCCGCTGGCTGCATTCTGGCTGCAATATTGGATTGAAGTTCATTCTCTGTCCTCCGTAGTACATGCCTGCACAAGGCAAGATTGCCCACTGAGTTCTGTTCTGGAGTAACCTTAGCACAGTTTACCGTTGGACTTGGTTCTCTGGCCACAACAGTTTCTGTGGTAGTGACAGTGCACAGTGTGGTCCTTGTGAAGGTGCAGGTAGGAGTGACAGTAGTAGTGGTTGTAGTGGCAGTTGTCTTGACACATGGTGGTGGGGTTGTTGTCACAGGAGAAGGTATAGCTGGTGTCTTAGAGCTGGGTGTCATAAGGCCTCTTTGTTTGTGTACATTCAGAGCAAATCATCCTTTTTCACCAAAGTGCCTGGTGTAAGTGACACTATCCCCTGGACACAAGTTTCTATCTGGATGTCCTTCCTAGAGATGAGATTCTATATCTCTGTGGTTAAAAAATATTTCGGCATACAGTCCTTGTTCTTTTATGAAACCCCATCCTCTTAAGAGTTTGAATGTAACTACTGTGCCCTGCTTACACGGGGCTTGGTTAGTGGTGCGGTCCTTGCGGGCCTGGGATTTAACTGCTAGATCACGTTTGTCAAAGGCTCTGCGCTGGGCCTGATGTTTTTCCTCCTTTTCCTCCCACTTGCGGGCGAGCTGGGACTGGTAGTCCTCCCTACTTAGAATTTCTACAGTCTCTCCCTTCTGCTTCTCCGCCCCGGGGAACCCCATAAAGTCTGATCCGGGATTCACCCAGCGGTACACAGTCCGCTCTGCATATAGCTCACCCAGCAGAGTGGTGGGCGCAATTGGGGCCTTCATGAATTGCTCCATTCCCGTGGCCTGGTCCCGAGGTACAAGGCGTATTGCCTTCAAACGTAACATCACTCCCCCTAGAGGAAAATTATATTACTGCAACGACCAGTACCCTGGGACGCTGCACAAGCACGCCTGCAAGTAGAATGAGCACGTCTGCAAGCAGATACAGAAGCAGATCGAGCATGCCTACAAGTGACTTTAGAAAGACTTACTGCAGAAAAAGAGGCATCAGCTGCGATAGCCAAGGCTGAGTTCTTAGAAGCCATGGAGTTTAATAAATCTGAGAGAGGAAGCGACCTACTTGGACTAGACTTAGATTGACAGGATCCAGCACAACGCGTCTCAGAATATGTTTACATCCCAGAATAGATGACAACCTTGATCCATTACACCAATCAGCCTGTGCAGATTACCAGAGGTACTTCCTTGAACTACAGTACTGGAAGCAAGAAACTATGCTACAAAATGACACAACTACTGCCCTACAGAACAGAAGGTACAGCTTCCACCCAGACTGAAAGAAACACCCTTTGCATCAGAACAATATTATACAGACTCTCCTAAGCCAGAAGCTTATACCAGGTATGAGGATTCACCACACACCGCATGACAACAGCACACCAGCTCACATTGGCGCCTACCCAGCCACTATGAACTTTGTGAAGGGACTTGTAAAATTCACCAATTGAGCTGAGAGCTATAGAGCATGGCGTGCTTCTTTACGTAACGCCATCAGAGATTTGGATCTTTCCAGTAGTGAAAAGTTAGATCTAATGGTAAAGAGGCATGGGAACGAGTCTGCCGAACACGCCAAAAGAATCAGAAACATTAACATAAAGTACACACATGCCTTCGTATGGTGTGGAAGAGACTTTATGACTGTTATGGGTCAGGAGAAGCTATAGAAAATGCTTTGCATAAAATAATTGATGATTTTCCCAAAATAGTAAGGGTTATCAAAAGCTCAGGGAACTGAGTGACTTGTTAAAGGAGGTACAGGTTGCTCAGGCAGAAGGAGACCTGCCAGCGTTGGCATTCCTGGATGCTGCCAGAGGTGTCAACCCAATTGTTCAAAAGCTCACTTACAAACTAGAAGAGAAGTGGGTCAGTCACAGGTTCCGTTACAAACACTCATAATGTCTCATTTCTGTTGTGAATTCTGTGGCAGAGTTCACTCCTGTGGTCACAAGTGGTACTTCGGCTGATTCTCTCTGGGATCTTCCGTTTGTGGAGGAAAGTGGTACTGCAGCTTCTGAGTTTCCTCCCTCAGGTGATCTGGTGAGCTTGTTAGCTTCTTCTCTACTTAACTCCACCTGATGCTTTGATCTATGCTTCCTGTCAATGTTTCAGTGTGGGACTTGTTTTTTCCCTGGCTCATTCCTGTGGCCTGCTGCTCTGCAAAGCTAAGTTTTGCTTATGTTATTTTGTTGCTATTTTTCTGTCCAGCTTGCTTTATTGGTTTTTCTCGGCTGCTGGAAGCTCTGAGACGCAGAGGGACCACCTCCGTACCGTTAGTCGGTGCGGAGGGTCTTTTTGTCCCCTCTGTGTGGTTTTTTATAGGTTTTTGTGCTGACCGCAAAGTTATCTTCCCTATCCTCGTTCTGTTCAACTAGTCGGTGGAGGGGGAATTGGAGTATATTGTGGAGAAGATTTTGGATTCTCGTGTTTCAAGACGGAAACTCCAGTATCTGGTTAAATGGAAGGGTTATGCTCAGGAGGATAATTCCTGGGTTTTTGCCTCTGATGTCCATGCTCCCGATCTTGTTCGTGCCTTTCATGTGGCTCATCCTGGTCGGCCTGGGGGCTCTGGTGAGGGTTCGGTGACCCCTCCTCAAGGGGGGGTACTGTTGTGAATTCTGTGGCAGAGTTCACTCCTGTGGTCACAAGTGGTACTTCGGCTGATTCTCTCTGGGATCTTCCGTTTGTGGAGGAAAGTGGTACTGCAGCTTCTGAGTTTCCTCCCTCAGGTGATCTGGTGAGCTCGTTAGCTTCTTCTCTACTTAACTCCACCTGATGCTTTGATCTATGCTTCCTGTCAATGTTTCAGTGTGGGACTTGTTTTTTCCCTGGATCATTCCTGTAGCCTGCTGCTCTGCAAAGCTAAGTTTTGCTTATGTTATTTTGTTGCTATTTTTCTGTCCAGCTTGCTTTATTGGTTTTTCTCGCCTGCTGGAAGCTCTGAGACGCAGAGGGACCACCTCCGTACCGTTAGTCGGTGCGGAGGGTCTTTTTGTCCCCTCTGCGTGGTTTTTTATAGGTTTTTGTGCTGACCGCAAAGTTATCTTCCCTATCCTCGTTCTGTTCAACTAGTCGGTGGAGGGGGAATTGGAGTATATTGTGGAGAAGATTTTGGATTCTCGTGTTTCAAGACGGAAACTCCAGTATCTGGTTAAATGGAAGGGTTATGCTCAGGAGGATAATTCCTGGGTTTTTGCCTCTGATGTCCATGCTCCCGATCTTGTTCGTGCCTTTCATGTGGCTCATCCTGGTCGGCCTGGGGGCTCTGGTGAGGGTTCGGTGACCCCTCCTCAAGGGGGGGTACTGTTGTGAATTCTGTGGCAGAGTTCACTCCTGTGGTCACAAGTGGTACTTCGGCTGATTCTCTCTGGGATCTTCCGTTTGTGGAGGAAAGTGGTACTGCAGCTTCTGAGTTTCCTCCCTCAGGTGATCTGGTGAGCTCGTTAGCTTCTTCTCTACTTAACTCCACCTGATGCTTTGATCTATGCTTCCTGTCAATGTTTCAGTGTGGGACTTGTTTTTTCCCTGGATCATTCCTGTAGCCTGCTGCTCTGCAAAGCTAAGTTTTGCTTATGTTATTTTGTTGCTATTTTTCTGTCCAGCTTGCTTTATTGGTTTTTCTCGCCTGCTGGAAGCTCTGAGACGCAGAGGGACCACCTCCGTACCGTTAGTCGGTGCGGAGGGTCTTTTTGTCCCCTCTGCGTGGTTTTTTATAGGTTTTTGTGCTGACCGCAAAGTTATCTTCCCTATCCTCGTTCTGTTGAGCTAGTCGGGCCTCACTTTGCTAAATCTGTTTCATCTCTATGTTTGTGTTTTCATCTTACTCACAGTCATTATATGTGGGGGGCTGCCTTTTCCTTTGGGGAATTTCTCTGAGGCAAGGTAGGCTTATTTTTCTATCTTCAGGATTGGCTAGTTTCTCAGGCTGTGACAAGGCGCCTAGGTTCTGGTCAGGAGCGCTCCACGGCTACCTTTAGTGTGGTTTGATAGGCTTAGGGATTGCGGTCTGCAGAGTTCCCACGTCTCAGAGCTCGTTCTATTATTTTGGGTTATTGTCAGTTCACTGTATGTGCTCTGACCTCCATGTCCATTGTGATTCTGAATTGCCTTTCATAACACATTTCCTCTGATAAAGGTGTTCGTAGACTTTATTGCTCAGCAGGTAAAAGTTAGAAATGACCCTAGTTTTGATTTCACTATGTCATGTATCACTGCCCCTGGTGTCAAACCCTGTAAAACACCAATGACAGTCAACAAAACTAATGTTGCTTCCACAGGGTTTCCTTACATGGCAAGTAAGTCCTTTCCAGAGGAAGACAAACCTCAGGATATCAGCAAACACTGCCCCTACACAAGAAACCACATCCTCTGCTAAAATGTAGAGCCTTCAGGGAGAAGTCTCTAGAAGACCGCAAAGGTTTCCTCAAAGAAAACAAGATATGTTAGAAATGCTGATTTGCATTTTGCCAAGAACTGTGAAACCAGTGTGAAATGCAAAGAATGTGGTAGTGTGGAGTGTTGTGAATTCTGTTGTCGAACTCCCTCCTGTGGTCGTGAATGGTACTTCGGCGAGTTCTGTCTATGGGCTCCCTCTGGTGGCTATGAGTGAAGCTGCTGCTTCTGAGGTTCCTTACACAGGTGACGTGGTTTATCCTTTGTTTGGCTGCTCTATTTAACTCCTCTCAGATCGTTACTCCATGCCAGCTGCAAATGTTTTTGCATTCGTTCAGTTCGCTCCTGGATCTCTCTGGTGACCTGCCTTCTCCTGCAGAAGCTAAGTTCCTTATTGTCTTATTTTGTTCTCTGTTTTCTTGTCCAGCTGGTTTTCATGATTTTGTCTTGCTAGCTGGTAGCTCTGGGATGCAGAGTGGCCCCTCCACACCGTGAGTCGGTGCGGAGGTCTTTTTTGCACACTCTGCGTGGTCTTTTGTAGGTTTTTGTGCTGATCGCAAAGTTACCTTTCCTATCCTCTGTCTATTTAGTAAGTCTGGCCTCCCTTTGCTGAAACCTGTTTCATTTCTGCGTTTGTGACTTTCATCTTTACTCACAGTCAATATATGTGGGGGGCTTCCTTTACCTTTGGGGAATTTCTCTGAGGCAAGGTAGGCTTTATTTTCTATCTCTAGGGCTAGATAGTTCTTAGGCTGTGACGAGGCACCTAGGTCTGGTCAGGAGCGCTCCACGGCTATTTCTAGTGTGTGTGATAGGATTAGGGCTTGCGGTCAGCAGAGCTCCCACATCCCAGAGCTCGTCCTGTATGAGGTTTAATTATCAGGTCATTCCGAGTGCTCCTAACCACCAGGTCATAACAGTACAGCTGGCCCAAAGTATTAATGCATCTCAATAGAGGGATAAGAGAACCTCTGAGACCATTTTTTTTTCTTTGCACTGTGTTTTGTCTTTCTTTTCCCCTAGACCTTTGGGTGGTTCAGGACACAGGTGTAGATATGGACATTCAAGGTTTGTCCTCTTGTGTGGATCATCTCACTGCAAGGGTACAAAACATTCAAGATTTTGTGGTTCAGAATCCTATGTTAGAGCCTAGAATTCCTATTCCTGACTTATTTTCTGGGGATAGATCTAGGTTCTTGAATTTCAAAAATAATTGTAAACTGTTTCTAGCTTTGAAACCCCGCTCCTCTGGTGACCCCGTTCAACAGGTAAAAATCATTATTTCTTTGTTACGTGGTGACCCTCAAGACTGGGCATTTTCCCTTGCGCCAGGAGATCCTGCATTGCGTGATGTTGATGCGTTTTTTCTGGCGCTTGGATTGCTTTATGATGAACCAAATTCAGTGGATCAGGCAGAGAAAATCTTGCTGGCTTTGTGTCAGGGTCAGGATGAAGCAGAGGTGTACTGTCAGAAGTTTAGAAAGTGGTCTGTGCTTACTCAGTGGAATGAATGTGCCCTGGCGGCAATTTACAGAAAGGGTCTTTCTGAAGCCCTTAAGGATGTCATGGTGGGATTTCCCACGCCTGCTGGTCTGAATGAGTCTATGTCTTTGGCCATTCAGATCGATCGGCGCATGCGTGAGAGCAAAGCTGTGCACCATATGGCGGTATTCTCTGAGCATAGGCCTGAGCCTATGCAGTGTGATAGGACTTTGACCAGAGCTGAACGGCAAGAACACAGACGTCGGAATGGGCTGTGTTTTTACTGTGGTGAATCCACTCATGCTATCTCCGATTGTCCTAAGCGCACTAAGCGGTTCGCTAGGTCTGCCACCATTGGTACAGTACAGTCTAAATTTCTTTTGTCCGTTACTCTGATTTGCTCTCTGTCGTCCTATTCTGCAATCGCATTTGTGGATTCAGGCGCTGCCCTGAATTTGATGGACTTGTAGTTTGCCAGGCGCTGTGGTTTTTTCTTGGAGCCCTTGCAGTATCCTATTCCATTGAGAGGAATTGATGCTACGCCTTTGGCCAAGAATAAGCCTCAGTACTGGATTCAATTGATCATGTGCATGGCTCCTGCACATCAGGAGGATATTCGCTTTTTGGTGTTGCATAATCTGCATGATGTGGTCGTTTTGGGGTTGCCATGGCTACGGGTTCATAATCCAGTGTTGGATTGGAAATCTATGTCTGTGTCCAGCTGGGGTTGTCAGGGAGTACATGGTGATGTTCCATTGCTGTCAATTTCGCCATCCACTCCTTCTGAAGTCCCTGTGTTTTTATCAGATTACCGGGATGTATTTGAAGAGCCCAAATCTGGTGCCCTACCTCCTCATAGGGATTGCGACTGTGCTATTAATTTGATTCCTGGTAGTAAGTTTCCAAAGGGCCATCTGTTTAATTTATCTGTGCCAGAGCACGCCGCTATGTGGAGTTATATAAAGGAATCCTTGGAGAAGGGTCATATTCGTCCGTCGTCGTCACCATTGGGAGCAGGGTTCTTTTTTGTGGCCAAGAAGGATGGTTCTTTGAGACCTTGTATTGATTACCGCCTTCTTAATAAGATCACAGTAAAATTTCAGTATCCTTTGCTGCTGCTGTCTGATTTATTTGCTCGGATTAAGGGGGCTAGTTGGTTCACCAAGTTAGATCTTCGTGGTGCGTATAATCTTGTGCGAATTAAACAGGGTGATGAATGGAAAACGGCATTTAATACGCCCGAGGGCCATTTTGAGTACCTGGTTATGCCATTCGGGCTTTCTAATGCTCCATCTGTGTTTCAGTCCTTTATGCATGACATCTTCCGAGAGTACCTGGATAGATTCATGATTGTATATTTGGATGACATTTTGGTCTTTTAGGATGATTGGGTGTCCTTCTTGCCTTTGGCTGAGTTTGCTCTTAATAATCGGGCCAGCTCGGCTATTTTAGTGTGACGCCCAAGAGACCGGGGTACCCAGCACCGGACCAATAGGGTCTGTCTCTTGAGGGGGGTGTCACGGGTGGCTTGACCCGGTGCTGTGGCCTCAGGCAATGCACAGTGTAAAGGGTATCGTGAGGGAACAGGCACTTACTTGATCAGCAGCAGGTTCTCCCAGCGGTGATGATCCCAATCCTGGATAGATGGCTATTGTCCAAATGAAAGGCTGAGGCACTGAAACGTTTAACCAGTTTACTTTAACAAAAAAGGATTTACAACCAGTCCTGTCACCGGAGTCTGTATGGGAACTCTGAGTTACTTTGACCCTGCCGGGGTCTTCGCCTCTTATTGTACGCAATATCTGTGTGGCCCTGCTGCTGTATGTGAACTGGCTGCCGGCCCAATCTGTCCCCTCCGGGTCCTGGTTCGACGGGCAACCCGAGTCCTTTTATCGGCTTACCCCCTCCAGGAGTACCGCTGAACTCTGTGTCTGTTGCTGCGTCCGACCCTAGTGAAGCTGATATCACCTCACGTTTTTCCGGTTGCTGTATTATATGTAATGAATACAGCCACGGATCCGGTATCCGTCTTTGCGCCTGTTCTGGGTAGTGATTAATGCTACCCGGTTCTCACAATGTCCTTTTTCTCTATCCCTCTTCTCCTCAGGCCGGTGATTTAGGCCTGGTAACAGTCACAGGGCTGTTAGAGATTCAACTGTATGACCTCTCACTATCAGCTCCTTAGCCCAACTGCCAGTTCTTCTCTCAGACCAGAATGGATCAAGGGGAGTCTCTGGAGCTCCCCCTTCTGGCCGGAGGTGGTAGTGCAGTCTTGCTATTTTAGTATTTGCATTTACTGTCAGTAACTATTTTTGTGGCAAATACCCCTAGGGGTGCCACATTCCCCCTTAGTTAAGAACAGTACTCCGGGACTGTGGGACAATAACATTTTGAAATAACAATTAATATGTACAGAGTCTTAAAAATGAAAAGTTACAAAAACCACTCGAGGAAACAAAAATATAGTTCTGTACAAAGTCACTTCAAATAGCGTCCATTAATACAGTTCTATCCTTGAAGGTACTAGGAAAGGCACTGCACTTTGTGTCCAGGAATTTAGTTCCATTTTTCCAACGGAGTTATCAATATAAAGTCTAAAGAAAGTTCAAAAAGAGCGAGGAGCAAAGTTCAAAAAGCAGTCTTTCCGGAGCTTTGATTTAGTGCCTCCGGGCTGATAAAAAGTTCAAGAATATGCAAGAAGTTCATACAGACAAGTCTCTGTAGGCACTGGGCTTAAACGTTGCAGACTGATAACAATGACTATACTACATTTTCTGTTTAACTATATACGGCATAACATATATACAATTCACATTATGAGCTTTATAGTTGGTAATCTGCATACCTGGCCGGTAATTGACCCTGGGTACTACGCTGTGATCTACGTAATAGCGGTGTCTCTTCATGTGGTGTACTACTGTCTACTGCGGATGTAGTATCTGCCCGCTCTGCTAAAGATAATTCCACGACTATGGAGTTGGCAAGTCCACCGTGAATGGGATTACTCTGACCAGGAATCTGTTCTTCCTGGCCTGGAACCTCCTGTAGTACGGGGTCAGCCTCTTCCTGTCTTGGGACTTCTGGTATTGGGTTTGGTGTTGGGTAAAAGGCCACCATGGGAACCACTACTGCACCATGGTATGTTAGTAGGGTTTTGGGAAAGTCTCCTATACAGGTGTGATACACTTCCTCTTCTTTTTCCTTTACTGGTTGAACCTGTATGGGTTGAATAACCTCTGGTTCTGGCTGGACAACGTCTGGCTCTTTCAATGCTTCCGGACATAATTTAAGATTGTCTCTTGACACTAGTACAGATGTTAAGCCTCCGTTTTTGCTAATGAGACACATTTTAGGATTATCCACTCTTGTTGGTAAAACTGTGTAGGGTACGGCTTCCCACTGATTGTCCAGTTTATTGGTTCGACGATTTCTCTTGAGCACTTGGTCACCCGGTCTTAATGGGGTCGCTAGAGCATTCTGGTTGAAAGTTCGCTCTTGTCTTTCTCTAGTTTGCTGAAGGCTTCTTTCCACACTCTCTTGCACTTGGCGATACTGCTTTTGCCGTATGATATCCCAATTGGAGTCTTGGACTTCTGCGTCTGGTTTCAGAATTCCCATTTCTAGATCGATTGGTAATTGGCCGGGTCTTGCACGCATAAGGTAAGCTGGGGTGCAATTGGTGGAACTCACCGGGACATGATTATACAGATCCACCAAGTCAGGCAATTTCTCTGGCCATTGATTCCTTTCTGCCTCAGGTAAAGTCTTTAGTAGTTCTATTACAATATGGTTCATCTTCTCGCATAAGCCGTTTGTTTGTGGATGATAGGCCGTCGTCCGGATCTTTTTGCAACCATACATATTACAGAATTCTCTGAAGATCTCTGATTCAAAGGCTGTACCTTGGTCGGTGAGAACCTGTTCTGGATATCCATGGGGTCTACAAAAGTACGTTTGGAACGCTTTGGCTGCTGTTTTTGCTGTCAGATCTTTTACGGGTACTACTACCAAGAAGCGTGAATAATGGTCCACGATGGTCAAGGCATAGACATAGCCAGACCGGCTTGGTGTCAACTTCACGTGGTCCATGGCTACAAGTTCAAGTGGTTGTTTGGTGATTATGGGCTGCAGTGGTGCTCTTTGGTTCTTTTGATCGTTTCTTCTGAGGTTGCACGGGCCACAATTTCTGCACCACTGTTCGATTGATTTTCTCATCCCGACCCAATAAAATCTTTCTCTTAGAAGTACTTCTAACTTTTTCCAACCGAAGTGACCAGCACCATTATGGTAAGCTTCGAGGACCATCTTAACATCTTGTTTAGGCACGATAATCTGCCAAACCAATTCATGTGTTTTCGGATTGGTGTACCTTCTACAGAGCTTCCCTTGATACAGGAACATTTTGCCTCTCTCTTTCCAGAGTTGATGCGTCTCTTCTGGGGCATCCTCATCGGGATATGCACTTTGCTCAGTTAACAGTTCCTTCACCAACTTCACAGCCGGATTGCTGTCTTGGGTGTCAGCCCATCTATGGTGTGCTAACGGATTTAAATTCACCTCTTGTTGTTTCTGATAGGTACTTGACTGATGATGTTTTGCCTTGGGATGATGGAAGGCTGGTAGTTCAATTTCTTCAAGCTCCCCCATTTCTTCTTCTACATCTCTCAAGTGTGGCATCCGGGATAGGGCATCGGCATTTCCATTCTTGCGACCTGCTCGATACTTGATCTTGAAGTTGTAATTAGATAACCGGGCTATCCATCGCTGTTCTAACGCACCTAATTTGGCTGTGTCCAGGTGGGTCAACGGATTGTTGTCAGTATAGACAATAAATTCTGCAGCGGCCAGATAGTGTTTGAAACGCTCCGTCACAGCCCAAACTACTGCCAGTAGTTCCAATTTGAAGGAGCTGTAATTTTCTGAATTTCTTTCAGTAGGCCGGAGCTTTCTACTTGCAAAGGCGATGACTTTCTCCCGACCTTCTTGCTTTTGTGACAGCACCGCTCCTAGTCCCACATTACTGGCATCGGTGTAGAGGATGAAAGGTTGATGGTAATCTGGGTATGCCAGAACCTCTTCTCCGGTTAGTGCCTTCTTTAGTTGTTCAAAGGAGTCTTCCCTTTCGTCGTTCCACTGAAAAGGAGGGTTTCGGTTTGAAGGTTTCTTCGTCTGCCCTACCAAGGTGTCTTGCAAGGGTGCTGCCAACTTGGTAAATCCTTTTATAAATCTGCGATAGTAACCCACCAATCCCAGGAATTGTCTCACTTCTTTTGCGCTGGTAGGTCTTGGCCAATCCCTTATGGCGCTTATTTTCTCGGGATCTGGTGCTACTCCCTCCGAACTCACGATGTGTCCCAGGTACTGTACCTTTGGCTTGAGAAGGTGACATTTGGATGGCTTGACTTTCATGCCATACCTGGATAAGGCTTCGAACACTTCTGCCAGGTCTATTAAGTGTTGTTCGTAAGTCTTTGAGTAGACGATCATATCATCTAGGTACAGGAGGACGGTCTCGAAGTTCTTGTGTCCGAGGCAGCATTCCATCAGCCGCTGGAAGGTACCGGATGCGTTGCAGAGTCCGAACAGCATGCGATTAAATTCACATAGACCCATTGGTGTGGTGAATGCCGTCTTTTCCTTATCTCGCTCAGCCACAGGGACTTGCCAATACCCGCTTGTTAAGTCTAAGGTGGAAAAATAATTAGCAGATTTCAAAGCAGTTAAGGACTCTTCTATCCTAGGCAAGGGGTAGGCGTCTTTATGGGTGATGTTATTAATCTTCCGGTAGTCTACGCACATTCTCATGGTTCCGTCCTTTTTTTTGACAATCACTAGAGGGGCCGCCCAGGGGCTACAGCTGTCTCTTATTACCCCGGCCTGTTTCATCTCCCTCAGCATATCTTTTGCACATTGATAGTGAGCGGGCGGTATGGGTCTATATCTTTCTTTTATTGGGGGATGGTCACTGGTGGGGATTGTGTGTTCTACCCCTTCTATCCGTCCGAAGTCCAATGGGTGTTTACTGAAGACTTGTTCATATTCCGTCACTAGCCTATACACCCCTTGTTTTTGATGGGTAGGTGTTGAATTTATGCCCACGTGTAGCTGTTGGCACCAATCCTCCATTTCTCCATCTGAGCCATTGCCTTCCACCTGACAGGTTGGTTCTAAGGGCTCAATGGTTGTGATGGCATTGTTGTCAACAGTATATAGCTTTGCCATTGTAGCATACCTTGGCAAAGTGACCTCTTCCTCTCCACAGTTCAAAAGTCGTACCGGCACTCGTCCCCGGTGTACCTCGACTATCCCTCGTGCTGTGAGTATAGTGGGCCTGCTGTCGGTGTACACTGGTTCTATTAAGGCTTGATAATCTCGTCCCTTAGTACCAATGGCTGCTCTACACCATACCAGCATTTCTGTTTTTGGTGGGATTACAATAGATGTTGGATCACTTACCCTCACACTGCCGATTTCTCCACCTGCAACTTCTACCTGTTGCCTTAACATCAATACTTTTATTTCCCTCCGGAGAACTCTCTGCTGGCAGGATTGGGCAGTTTCAGCAATTTGCTGTAAGACAGAAATGACTTCGGAAAAGCAGTTCTCTAACACATTCATTCCTATCAATACAGTTGGTTCACAGTTCCGCCGGTCAACATCAACAACAATTATACCCTGTTTCTTCAATTCTACTTTACCAATCTTTATGGTCATCTCCCTGAATCCTAGTTTCGGTACCAACTTACCATTACTGGCCCATATATCTATTTCAACATCAGAGGGCCCTTTATCAATATCTGCATCAGCCCAGTACCTCTTATAAAGGATATACGGTATAGATGAAATCTGGGAACCTGTGTCCAGCAAAAAATTGAGGGGCATTCCGTCCAGCACGATAGGGATAATGGGTCGTCCTCCGATGTACCTGTCGTGCCAGGGTGTTGGGCCTTGAAAGTTCATTCCTGCGAAGCGGCCCGCATTCCCAGGGGATTCCCGTTTAAATCACAATCTCGTGCAAAGTGGCCTGGCTGCTGGCAACGGCGGCAAATGGGCTGTCCATCTGGTTGGTAGCGGTCGCGGGGTCGTCCTCTCCATGTCGGGTATCTCCGGGGTCTCATCCATGGAACACCTTCTCTACGGTTTGACAACTCCATCTTGGGTCCTCTCATCTCCTGCATGGTTTTAGCCATTGAAGCAACAACATCAGTTAAAGAGTCAAGCTTTTGTTGAAGAGCCTCATTAGTACTGGGCCCCAGGGGCTTAGCAATGGCCCCGGACATAGCTGATGTCACTGGTACTCCATGTTGTTGAGGAGCCTCTGCCATGAGTTGCGCAGGATTCTGATCCCGAGGTGCCTCTGCCAGCTGGAGACGTATAACGCTCTCCTTTAATTGGGCAAATGTCAATTCAGGGTTCTTAAAAACAAGCATGCTCACATGCCCCCGGTGAGAAGGGGTGTAGAGTCCCTCAATAAATTGATCTCTTAGCAGTTTATCCGCTCCGGTGTTAAAAATGGGTTCAGCCAGTGTAAGTGATTTAAGGGCTTCCTGCAGGTTTAAGGCAAAGTCTCTCACGCCCTCATTAACTTTTTGTTTGCAATTAAAGAATCGTACTTTAGCTTTGCTGCTGGCAGTGGTTTCAAATGTAGCTTTTAATCCAGCAAATATGCGTTCAACAGTGCCTTTTAGATCAGCTGCCCATGCTGTGACTTCTCGCTTAGCATGGCCACTTAACTGCATCATCAGGAGACTAACACGCTGAACTTCACCCACAGGGAACATGTCAAAATGGGCCAGCATCTTTTCTCTGAAATCGTCAAGGGTATTAGGCTCACCTTCATACATTGGAAGCCATGGGCCACCCGGGGTATATGGCATCAGCACCGGCATGATGGGCGCCACTCCTTGCACCGCTGCGCTACCGGACTCTCTATCGACACTCTGTCTTTCAGCTGCATTAGCGTCGCCGGGTGCTGCGGCGTCTCCGTGCTGCGACATACTGTGCCCCCTTAGTTAATCCGGACCCTTCCGGTCCTCCGCTTCCGTCGGGATAGTGTAGATTCGTTCCGCTGTGCAGCAGGATCGATTTTCCCCTTGCTCTGATGTCAGAGCGCTCAGCTTGGTGCCGCCCACAATGACACGCCCCCTGCTGCTCCCACCCACCGCGCTCTGTAATGGCGGATTCTGAAGTTTTTCAGTTAGACTGGGGCTCAGGTGATGGCGTAGCTCAATTAACAGTCTCATGCCTAACGGTTATGAAGTGATTACCTCAGGGGATGGCGGCCATCTTTACTCCATTATAACCAATGGGGAAAAGTCACTTTCAATAGTTTTCAATGGAGAATGGATTTTTCTTTAATAAAGTCAATTTTCAAGATTTTTCATCCAAGTTTTCACAGTTTTGGGCTCCAATCACGGCACACAATACCCGGTATACGGGCTGGCTAGATCCTGTTCGTGACGCCAATTGTGACGCTCAAGAGACCGGGGTACCCAGCACCGGACCAATAGGGTCTGTCTCTTGAGGGGGGTGTCACGGGTGGCTTGACCCGGTGCTGTGGCCTCAGGCAATGCACAGTGTAAAGGGTATCGTGAGGGAACAGGCACTTACTTGATCAGCAGCAGGTTCTCCCAGCGGTGATGATCCCAATCCTGGATAGATGGCTATTGTCCAAATGAAAGGCTGAGGCACTGAAACGTTTAACCAGTTTACTTTAACAAAAAAGGATTTACAACCAGTCCTGTCACCGGAGTCTGTATGGGAACTCTGAGTTACTTTGACCCTGCCGGGGTCTTCGCCTCTTATTGTACGCAATATCTGTGTGGCCCTGCTGCTGTATGTGAACTGGCTGCCGGCCCAATCTGTCCCCTCCGGGTCCTGGTTCGACGGGCAACCCGAGTCCTTTTATCGGCTTACCCCCTCCAGGAGTACCGCTGAACTCTGTGTCTGTTGCTGCGTCCGACCCTAGTGAAGCTGATATCACCTCACGTTTTTCCGGTTGCTGTATTATATGTAATGAATACAGCCACGGATCCGGTATCCGTCTTTGCGCCTGTTCTGGGTAGTGATTAATGCTACCCGGTTCTCACAATGTCCTTTTTCTCTATCCCTCTTCTCCTCAGGCCGGTGATTTAGGCCTGGTAACAGTCACAGGGCTGTTAGAGATTCAACTGTATGACCTCTCACTATCAGCTCCTTAGCCCAACTGCCAGTTCTTCTCTCAGACCAGAATGGATCAAGGGGAGTCTCTGGAGCTCCCCCTTCTGGCCGGAGGTGGTAGTGCAGTCTTGCTATTTTAGTATTTGCATTTACTGTCAGTAA
This sequence comes from Ranitomeya imitator, assembly GCF_032444005.1. Lineage (NCBI taxonomy): Eukaryota > Metazoa > Chordata > Amphibia > Anura > Dendrobatidae > Ranitomeya > Ranitomeya imitator. The sequence continues at coordinate 608,772,439 of NC_091285.1, read as the reverse complement.
CTATTTTTGTGGCAAATACCCCTAGGGGTGCCACATTAGTTTCTCCTTTTTTCTGTAATTCTGGTTTCCATCCTCGTTTCTCTTCAGGGCAGGTTGAGCCTTCGGACTGTCCTGGTGTGGATGCGGTGGTGGACAGGTTGCAGCAGATTTGGACTCATGTGGTGGACAATTTGACATTGTCCCAGGAGAAGGCTCAACGTTTCGCTAACCGCCGGCGTTGTGTTGGTCCCCGACTTCGTGTTGGGGATTTGGTTTGGTTGTCGTCTCGTCACGTTCCTATGAAGGTTTCCTCTCCTAAGTTTAAGCCTCGTTTCATTGGGCCATACAAGATTTCTGAAGTTCTTAATCCGGTGTCATTTCGTTTGGACCTTCCAGCTTCTTTTGCCATCCATAATGTGTTCCATAGGTCGTTGTTGCGGAGATACGTGGCGCCTGTGGTTCCCTCCGTTGATCCTCCTGCCCCGGTGTTGGTCGAGGGGGAGTTGGAGTATGTGGTGGAGAAGATTTTAGATTCTCGTGTTTCGAGACGGACACTCCAGTACCTGGTCAAGTGGAAGGGTTATGGTCAGGAAGATAATTCCTGGGTTTTTGCCTCTGATGTTTATGCTGCCGATCTGGTTCGTGCCTTTCATTTGGCTCATCCTGATCGGCCTGAGGGCTCTGGTGAGGGTTCAGTGACCCCTCCTCAAGGGGGGGAACTGTTGTGAATTCTGTTGTCGAACTCCCTCCTGTGGTCGTGAATGGTACTTCGGCGAGTTCTGTCTATGGGCTCCCTCTGGTGGCTATGAGTGAAGCTGCTGCTTCTGAGGTTCCTTACACAGGTGACGTGGTTTATCCTTTGGTTGGCTGCTCTATTTAACTCCTCTCAGATCGTTACTCCATGCCAGCTGTCAATGTTTTTGCATTCGTTCAGTTCGCTCCTGGATCTCTCTGGTGACCTGCCTTCTCCTGCAGAAGCTAAGTTCCTTATTGTCTTATTTTGTTCTCTGTTTTCTTGTCCAGCTGGTTTTCATGATTTTGTCTTGCTAGCTGGTAGCTCTGGGATGCAGAGTGGCCCCTCCACACCGTGAGTCGGTGCGGAGGTCTTTTTTGCACACTCTGCGTGGTCTTTTGTAGGTTTTTGTGCTGATCGCAAGGTAGGCTTTATTTTCTATCTCTAGGGCTAGATAGTTCTTAGGCTGTGACGAGGCGCCTAGGTCTGGTCAGGAGCGCTCCACGGCTATTTCTAGTGTGTGTGATAGGATTAGGGCTTGCGGTCAGCAGAGCTCCCACATCCCAGAGCTCGTCCTGTATGAGGTTTAATTATCAGGTCATTCCGGGTGCTCCTAACCACCAGGTCATAACAGTGGAGCACAACACAACCTTACACCGTGGACCACCCTCAGGGGTATCATCGTAAGTAGAAGAGTGTGGCAAAAGTCCAATGGGCACTGACAAAGACACACCTATAGTCACTTCACAGTGTACAGAGATCTGTAAAGAACTTGTAGCAGGGAGATCCTGCTCGAAGATCTGCCTCGTCAGAGTCTACCCAGCGAGCCACCGGAATAAGGCAATCAAGGTATATGCAATCTTGGATGATCAGAGCAACAGGTCTCTAGCTAAGTCGGATTAAAAGTAGAGTCTATAGATGGTCAAACCTGCTTAGCCTTGCCATCAATACTGGAGTGCAACCAGATTCCTGACAATAGGTCTGAGATACCTACACCAGAGGTAGCAGCTCACCATTCCCATCTGAAACATGTAGCCCATCTGATACCGGATCTGGACCAAGAAGCTCTAATTGTCTTACTCCTCGGAAGAGACATACTACGAGTCCATAAAGCTAGAGGACAGATTAAAGGCTTACAGAACGCCCTATATGCACAGAGACTTGACCTGGGATGGGTCATTGTAGGAGACATCTGTTTAGGGGGAGCACACAAGCCGACCTCAGTCAACAGTATGCTCACAAATAGTCTTGAAAATGGACATCAGTCTCTCTTCCAGCCATGCAAGAGTAGCTTCCTAATAAGAGTTGCCTCTACCTTGTCCGCTAGTTGATCCTTCCTGTGAAGACCACTCATGTGACTGCGAGCAAGATCATATAGGGTGCAGTTTTCCACAGGACAAGAGACGACAACGAGGAAGCAATGTCCATAGAAGACAGACTGTTTTTGGACATCATGGATCGAGAGATAGTAAGAGATGAGTCAAAGAGTATTATCCCATCTCTACCATTTAAATCCCAAAGGCAATGCTTACCCAACAACAGAGAACTTGTCTACTGTCGATTTGTCTCCCTCAAACGCAAACTGCAGATTGCACCTGAAATGCGAGAGCACTTTTTTGCCTTCATGGAGAGAATATTCCAGAATGGTCACACAGAAATTGCTCCTGTACTTTAAGATTACGTCAGTAATTGGGTGCTAAGGATCAGGAGATCCACTTGCTCTAAACAGTGGCGCTATGTGTCCACACACCACAATCCTGTGGACCACACAACTAGATCAAGACACCTTAAGGACACAACCTTACAGTGACAAGTCAGACACCTTTGAACTAGTAGACCCAGATGCAGATGAGAAAATCTGCCCTCAGGTATCCATTCTATGTACGGTGACTTCAGACAATTACCTCAAATCCCACTGTTTCAGCAGGCTCTCACCTTGGAACTCGCTCTTTCGTGCCATCGCTTGTTTAATTCATGTGGCTTAGTCTTATAAGTCAATATCACCTGCCAGTAAGAAGCCTTGTAAAGGTTGGCACCATTGCAAGCATGCCTTTACCGTTCCAAACCTGGAAAATGCCAAGAATGTGATAATTCATTCCACACAACGTGAGTGTTATGCCAAAGAAATAGACAACCTCAATAAAGGTCAACCCATTTCTAGAGAAAGTGTTTTGAAGAAGCTTAATCCAATCGTTGACCAAGATGAGCTGTTAAGAATTGGAGGTTGTCTGCAAGAAGCCAAAGTGGATTTTGTGGAGAAGCACCCTGCAATAATTCCTGAACATCATCATGTCACGACTCTGCTCATGCAGCACCATCATGGTCTGGTGAAACATCAAGGCCGATTATTTACTGAAGGGAATCTACTGGATTATGGACTTGCATTAGCAACGCATTGCGACGTATGGCCACACGTCGCATCCGTCGTGTGACGGATGCGTTGTGTTTTGGTGGACCGTCGGCACAAAAAAACGTTGCATGTAACATTTATTGTGCGTCGTGTCCGCCATTTCCGACTGCGCATGCGCGGCCGGAACTCTGCCCCTCCTCCCTGGACCTTACAATGGGACAGCGGATGCGTTGTAAAACTGCATCCACTGCCCCTGTTGTTCATTTTTTTCGCAGTTTGTATCGGTACGTCGGGCCGACGCATGGCGATGGCCCCGTACTGACGCTAGTGTGAAAGTAGCCTTAGACTACAGAAAACGGTCTGCTTATTTTGAGACAGAAGTGGTTTATACTGTATGTTAGATTGCACACTGTATCAACGTGTATGAAGAAAGAACAATAATTCCTGCATGGTCTAGAGTAAAGGTACCGTTACACTAAATGATTTACCAACGATCACAACTAGCGATACGACCTGGCCGTGATCGTTGGTAAGTCGTTGTGTGGTCGCTGGGGAGCTGTCACACAGACAGCTCTCTCCAGCGACCAACGATCTGGGGAAAGACTTCGGCATCATTGAAACTGTCTTCAACGATGCCGAAATCCCCCTGCAGTACCCGGGTAACCAAAGTAAACATCGGGTTACTAAGTGCAGGGCCGCGCTTAGTAACCCGATATTTACCCTGGTTACCATTGTAAAAGTAAAAAAAAAAAACAGTACATACTCACATTCCTGTCACGTCCACCAGCGTCAGTTTCCCTGCACTGTGTAAGCGCTGCCCGGCCGTAAAGCAGAGTGGTGACATCACCGCTGTGCTCTGCTTTAGTCAGTCAGTCAGTGCGGGAAGCTGACGCCGGGGGACGTGACAGGAATGTGAGTATGTAGTGTTTTTTTTTTTTTACTTTTACAATGGTAACCAGGGTAAATATCGGGTTTCTAAGCGTGGCCCTGCGCTTAGTAACTCGATATTTACCCTGGTTACCAGTGAACACATTGCTGGATCGGCGTCACACACGCCGATCCAGCGATGACAGCGGGTGATCAGCGACCAAAAAAAGGTCCTGATCATTCCCAGCGATCAACGATCTCCCAGCAGGGGCCTGATGGTTGGTCGCTGTCACGCATAACGATTTCGTTAACGATATCGTTGCTACGTCACAAAAAGCAACGATATCGTTAACGAAATCATTATGTGTGAAGGTACCTTTAAAGAGGCTGACCTTCACTTCACATGATAAGATACTGCTATTGAGCATTGCAAAAATTTTAAGATGTAGATGAATGGTGGAAAACTGAATGGAGATGACTAACAGATTAGGCCCCTTATCATCATTTCATTTTTTTAGTCATTTTTCTTTTTTTCTATACTTATTGATATTTTTGCATCAAATCCTGCAAAAGTGTTGGAATATTTGAAGGGGAAAAAATTTCAGGTACATATGAAATCCAAGGGAAGACTGGAGTGAAATTGAGCAAAAAATGTTAGAATTTGCCAAAAATAACTGGAAGCCAACACTACCAAACATTAAAAAAACCAACAAATAACATAGTAACATAGTAACATAGTTAGTAAGGCCGAAAAAAGACATTTGTCCATCCAGTTCAGCCTATATTCCATCATAATAAATCCCCAGATCTACGTCCTTCTACAGAACCTAATAATTGTATGATACAATATTGTTCTGCTCCAGGAAGACATCCAGGCCTCTCTTGAACCCCTCGACTGAGTTCGCCATCACCACCTCCTCAGGCAAGCAATTCCAGATTCTCACTGCCCTAACAGTAAAGAATCCTCTTCTTTGTTGGTGGAAAAACCTTCTCTCCTCCAGACGCAAAGAATGCCCCCTTGTGCCCGTCACCTTCCTTGGTATAAACAGATCCTCAGCGAGATATTTGTATTGTCCCCTTATATACTTATACATGGTTATTAGATCGCCCCTCAGTCGTCTTTTTTCTAGACTAAATAATCCTAATTTCGCTAATCTATCTGGGTATTGTAGTTCTCCCATCCCCTTTATTAATTTTGTTGCCCTCCTTTGTACTCTCTCTAGTTCCATTATATCCTTCCTGAGCACCGGTGCCCAAAACTGGACACAGTACTCCATGTGCGGTCTAACTAGGAATTTGTACAGAGGCAGTATAATGCTCTCATCATGTGTATCCAGACCTCTTTTAATGCACCCCATGATCCTGTTTGCCTTGGCAGCTGCTGCCTGGCACTGGCTGCTCCAGGTAAGTTTATCATTAACTATGATCCCCAAGTCCTTCTCCCTGTCAGATTTACCCAGTGGTTTCCCGTTCAGTGTGTAATGGTGATATTGATTCCTTCTTCCCATGTGTATAACCTTACATTTATCATTGTTAAACCTCATCTGCCACCTTTCAGCCCAAGTTTCCAACTTATCCAGATCCATCTGTAGCAGAATACTATCTTCTCTTGTATTAACTGCTTTACATAGTTTTGTATCATCTGCAAATATCGATATTTTACTGTGTAAACCTTCTACCAGATCATTAATGAATATGTTGAAGAGAACAGGTCCCAATACTGACCCCTGCGGTACCCCACTGGTCACAGCGACCCAGTTAGAGACTATACCATTTATAACCACCCTCTGCTTTCTATCACTAAGCCAGTTACTAACCCATTTACACACATTTTCCCCCAGACCAAGCATTCTCATTTTGTGTACCAACCTCTTGTGCGGCACGGTATCAAACGCTTTGGAAAAATCGAGATATACCACGTCCAATGACTCACCGTGGTCCAGTCTATAGCTTACCTCTTCATAAAAACTGATTAGATTTGTTTGACAGGAGCGATTTCTCATAAACCCATGCTGATATGGAGTTAAACAGTTATTCTCATTGAGATAATCCAGAATAACATCCCTCAGAAACCCTTCAAATATTTTACCAACAATAGAGGTTAGACTTACTGGCCTATAATTTCCAGGTTCACTTTTAGAGCCCTTTTTGAATATTGGCACCACATTTGCTATGCGCCAGTCCTGCGGAACAGACCCTGTCGCTATAGAGTCACTAAAAATAAGAAATAATGGTTTATCTATTACATTACTTAGTTCTCTTAGTACTCGTGGGTGTATGCCATCCGGACCCGGAGATTTATCTATTTTAATCTTATTTAGCCGGTTTCGCACCTCTTCTTGGGTTAGATTGGTGACCCTTAATATAGGGTTTTCATTGTTTCTTGGGATTTCACCTAGCATTTCATTTTCCACCGTGAATACCGTGGAGAAGAAGGTGTTTAATATGTTAGCTTTTTCCTCGTCATCTACAACCATTCTTTCCTCACTATTTTTTAAGGGGCCTACATTTTCAGTTTTTATTCTTTTACTATTGATATAGTTGAAGAACAGTTTGGGATTAGTTTTACTCTCCTTAGCAATGTGCTTCTCTGTTTCCTTTTTGGCAGCTTTAATTAGTTTTTTAGATAAAGTATTTTTCTCCCTATAGTTTTTTAGAGCTTCAATGGTGCCATCCTGCTTTAGTAGTGCAAATGCTTTCTTTTTACTGTTAATTGCCTGTCTTACTTCTTTGTTTAGCCACATTGGGTTTTTCCTATTTCTAGTCCTTGTATTCCCACAAGGTATAAACCGCTTACACTGCCTATTTAGGATGTTCTTAAACATTTCCCATTTATTATCTGTATTCTCATTTCTGAGGATATTGTCCCAGTCTACCAGATTAAGGGCATCTCTAAGCTGTTCAAACTTTGCCTTCCTAAAGTTCAATGTTTTTGTGACTCCCTGACAAGTCCCCCTAGTGAAAGACAGGTGAAACTGCACAATATTGTGGTCGCTATTTCCTAAATGCCCAACCACCTGCAGATTTGTTATTCTGTCAGGTCTATTAGATAGTATTAGGTCTAAAAGTGCTGCTCCTCTGGTTGGATTCTGCACCAATTGTGAAAGATAATTTTTCTTGGTTATTAGCAGAAACCTGTTGCCTTTATGGGTTTCACATGAATGCATGTAAAATAGACTTTACAAAAGGTGCAAGTTGAAAGAAAAATGAGGTACAAATAAAAAAAACAGACAAAAAACATAGAAATAAAAAAGGCGCAAATAAATAATGGATTGGATCTATTGGATAGATTGGAGGCTACAATGATCATAAGCTTTTCATGTCTTGAACTCACTGCAGTTGGTTGCAGGGTCCATTTACTAATTTTTTATTACTTCTGTCCCAGCAGCATGTGTAGAATAATCTGTACATTTTATACCCCAACATAGCCATTGCAAGATGGCCGCCGGACAAGTCCTTGAGGGGAGATATGTATCATTGTGGCTATTAGCTGCGGTGATGTGAGCTCGGAAGTATGCTCCAGCACATGTAGTGCTGAGAGAATTGTTTGGGCCACTCCAGGGCCTGGTTTTATGAGTGGTCATAAGAGATGGGTGGGAATGACTGCTCCCATATCTCCACCCCAGGGGCTTGGTTTGGTGAATAAAATGGAGGCCAATTGCCTCATTTAGTGTCTGTGGCTGGAGGGGTAGAGGCCTCCATTGTGTGTGTTCTAAAGACACTGACCTGTGCGGGCCGACCCGCTATACTACATGGACTGTGTTTTTTTTCTGTTTGTTACTTTGTCCTGGAAAAGGCTGTTCATTTTGTTTTTCTAATCAGAGCAGTTTATGCCATTTGAATAAACTTGCTTGGACATTCCAGTGATACCTCTTCCTGTGCCTACCTCAATGGCAGCTGAGTGAATACAGATCCCTACATCATCTAGATCAACTGAACTTGTCCTAAAGCTTTATCAAAAGATCATGGATTGTACTAGATTTGGCTTATCTTTCCACCCGATGATACACACGTGGTCAAAATTGTTGTTAACCCTCTTTTTAAAAAAAAAAAAAAAAAAATCAGATCATTTTTATTAACAATATTCAAATTGACAACTACACACAATTGTGTCAGCAAAGGAGAATAAACATGTTTACAAACATGTTGAAACAATCCCCCAGTTCCCCACTCTCCCTCCCTCCTCCCTTAAAGCCTTTAAAATGTTTCAAAAGTTTTCATACTTTTCCTTTTTTCATAAATACCCTTTTCCATATTAATAACCATATGAGACTGTCTATAAAATTCCTGCAGAGTCAGCGGTACCTCACTCAACCAGTGCCTGGCAATTAGCTTCCGCGCAGCATACAATAATCTAGCTATGGCCACTTTATGATGATTTGGAACTCGGATCTCTTCCACATATCCCAAAATATATATCACAGGATTGCTTGCGATTGTACAGCCATACGATTTCCCAATTGCTTCTCTCACCTCTAACCAATATGAATTCAATCTCGTTCATTGCCATAACATGTGTAGAATCCCATCCCCCTCGGACTGGCACCTAGGACACTCGGAAGTCTGTCTCAGCCCTGCCTTATATAGCCTATCTGGAGTTCTATATACTCTGTGAAGCACATATATTTGCGAAAGTCTACCCGGCTCACTTAATGATAATTGGGGAATATATTCCATGATATCCTCCCATTTATCCTCCTCTATCCTTCCCAACTCTTCCTCCCATTTCTCTTTTGCCTTAATAGGGAATCTATTAAGAAAGGTATATAACAAATCCCTATAAATATCCGAGACAATTCCTTTCGTTCCTCCCATCGCACAGACATAGTCCACCAGAATGTCTCTATAAATTCCCATATCCATCGTTTTACTCTGCGCAAGATAGGCATGTCTCAACTGTCCGTATTGAAACTTACAGGTCTCCTGCAACCCATAACTCTCCTGCAGTACCTCAAAGGATAACAGTCCTTGTGAGTCCTGAATCTGAGCCGCATATTGAATACCCAATGATGTCCAATTTTTGAATTCCCCATTTTAATAAATTCAGGTAGTATTTCATTATGCCATATTGGGGAGAGATTTGTTAAAAGTCCCACTTCTCTTGTCTTTTTAATTGCCTCCCATACTATTTGAACTAGTATCAAAGTAGGATAGGCCGTTCCAAACTTCCCAAATCCCCCAGCCTCCAATCCCTGAACCAATTGGTCCCTTTCCACCAACCAAACCAAAATCCGCTGAACCGAACCCAGTCCATTCAACTCTCTCCAACCTCCCATCTGCTGACCCTGCGCTGCCAAAAAGTAGATCCAGGGATTCGGAAGGGCCAATCTCCCCCATCTTTAGGCCTCTGAAGCAATTCCAGCCTAATTCTTGGCTGTTTCTTCCCCCAAACAAGGTCTCAAAATATAGAGTTAATGGTATAAAACCACTTTCGGGGCAATCAAACGGGGAATTATGCAATATATACAATAATTGGGGCATAAGAATCATTTTAATTAAGTTTATCCTTCCCACAACTGAGAGATATAACTTGCACCACGCCCCTATTTTCTTCCTAAACCTGTCCAACAATGGGGACAGATTCAGATCGACGTAGCTCAAGAGAGGAAATGACACTTGAACACCTAAATATTTGAACTGAGAAACCACTGTCAGCTTACTACCTTCCCCTGATATTGAGATGTCAATGCCCCCTTTATCCACTATCAAGATATTTGACTTCGCCCAATTGATTTGCAGACCCGATATATCACCAAATGTCCTAAGAATATGCATCACACCCTCTCAAGAATTTTCTAAAAAGAGTAATATGTCATCTGCATATAGGGCTATTGTAATGGGCTGCTGCAGTGTAGCATAGTGAAACCTCCACCAGGGGGTGCTGGTTAAGGAAAAGAGGTTATACACACAGCGCAGCAATAGTGAACAACAACACAGGTGTTACAAGTAATGAAAGAGAAGTCAGACAAGCCAAGGTCATACACAGAGAGATCAGCGCAGTACACAGGGGGAGTCAGAGGAAAGGTCAGGGACAAACACAAAGTCAGAGCCTACCGGGAACATGGTAACCAAAATGTGAGATGTAAGACGAAGTCGGGATACAAGCCAGAGGTCAGAACAAGTCATAAACGGGTACAGGCAGTCAGAGGCAAAAAGGAACACTAGTACAAGCGAACAGGTCAAGTGCTCAAGCCGTGCAGCATGAACTATAGCTGACACTGGCCCACAGGCTGCAGAGGACTTAAATAGCTCAGCCAGCTTCAAAGTGAGGCAGAGCGGATTAACGGATTAACTCCCACATGACCAGTCCAGAGACAAGACAGCTGAACACAAACTCAGAACTGGATCATGACAGCTATTTTCTCCTCTATCATGCCATACCGGAACCCCCTAACTGAAGTCGAGCTCCTAATTGTCTGTGCCAGGGGCTCTACTGCCAACGCAAATAGCACCGGAGACAGCGGACACCCCTGCCTAGTCCCCCTATATAAACCAAAACTTCCAGACAACTCTCCATTAACTCTCACCCTAGCAGTCGGAGAAGAATACAATAACCTCACCCACGAGATAAAAGTCAGCCCGAAACCAAAAGATCTCAAAACCTCCCAAAGATAGTACCATTCAACACTATCAAATGCTTTACGCGCATCCAATGAGACTACAACTCTATTACCCTCGTTGTCCGACAGCAGCTGCAAGTTCAGGAGTTTATTGCTATAGAATTATTTTGCATAAAACCATATTGATCAGGATGGACCAGATTCTGGACCACACTTGCCAAATTGTTACCCACTACTTTAGCCAAAATCTTAACATCCGCCAACAATGAAATTGGCCTATAGGATTACGCCAATTCTGGGTCATTACCTTCCTTTAAAATAACTACAACTGTCGCCTCTATCATGGACACCAGCAGCTCTACCTCCCGTATCGCCTCATCAAAAACTATCTTTAATTTAGCCACTGAAATATCCAATAAATTCTGATATATCTCAACCGGGAGTCCATCAGTTCCAGGGGCCTTGTTGTTAGTCATTGACATGACAGCAAGTCTAATCTCCTCTTCCGTTATAGGTTCATCCAACCTCCTCCTATCGCAATCCCCAATCCTAGAAAGTTTTGCCTCACCCAGGAAGTTTACAATGTCCCCCAATGTAGCCCTCAACCCAGATGAATACAACTGTTCATAAAAACTTCTAAACTCACCCAAAATATCCACTACATCTGTCAACACAGTCCCTTCATCTGTCCTTAGTTTGTACACATACGATGATTATTTCTGTGCCGCCGTTACCACCGAAAGCAAGTGCCCCACTCTTTCTCCTTCCCAAAAAACTGTCATTTCTGAAAAGCTCTTCTTCTCTCCGCTTTTTTCATATGCAACTTATTAACCGCTTCCTGGGCTTCCCTTAGTCTACATTGAGATATCTCTGATGGGTCCGACACCATATCCCTTTCTGCTCTTTCTAATTTCTCTATGATCTTTTTATATTCCATCCTAGTCTTGGATTTACATCTAGAAATCTCCCTAAAAAGAAGGCCCCCCAGAAAAGCTTTCATTGCGTCCCAAACTACCCGCTTATCAGAGCTATCTTCATTAAACTGCCAGAACTGAAAATGTAGACCCCTTAAAAAATAGTGAGGAAAGAATGGTTGTAGATGACGAGGAAAAAGCTAACATATTAAACACCTTCTTCTCCACGGTATTCACGGTGGAAAATGAAATGCTAGGTGAAATCCCAAGAAACAATGAAAACCCTATATTAAAGGTCACCAATCTAACCCAAGAAGAGGTGCGAAATCGGCTAAATAAGATTAAAATAGATAAATCTTCGGGTACGGATGTCATACACCCACGAGTACTAAGAGAACTAAGTAATGTAATAGATAAACCATTATTCCTTATTTTTAGGGACTCTATAGCGACGGGGTCTGTTCCGCAGGACTGGCGCATAGCAAATGTGGTGCCAATATTCAAAAAGGGCTCTAAAAGTGAACCTGGAAATTATAGGCCAGTAAGTCTAACCTCTATTGTTGGTAAAATATTTGAAGGGTTTCTGAGGGATGTCATTCTGGATTATCTCAATGAGAATAACTGTTTAACTCCATATCAGCATGGGTTTATGAGAAATCGCTCCTGTCAAACCAATCTAATCAGTTTTTATGAAGAGGTAAGCTATAGGCTGGACCACGGTGAGTCATTGGACGTGGTATATCTCGATTTTTCCAAAGCGTTTGATACCATGCCGCACAAGAGGTTGGTATACAAAATGAGAATGCTTGGTCTGGGGGAAAATGTGTGTAATTGGGTTAGTAACTGGCTTAGTGATAGAAAGCAGAGGGTGGTTATAAATGGTATAGTCTCTAACTGGGTCGCTGTGACCAGTGGGGTACCGCAGGGGTCAGTATTGGGACCTGTTCTCTTCAACATATTCATTAATGATCTGGTAGAAGGTTTACACAGTAAAATATCGATATTTGCAGATGATACAAAACTATGTAAAGCAGTTAATACAAGAGAAGATAGTATTCTGCTACAGATGGATCTGGATAGGTTGGAAACTTGGGCTGAAAGGTGGCAGATGAGGTTTAACAATGATAAATGTAAGGTTATACACATGGGAAGAAGGAATCAATATCACCATTACACACTGAACGGGAAACCACTGAGTAAATCTGACAGGGAGAAGGACTTGGGGATCCTAGTTAATGATAAACTTACCTGGAGCAGCCAGTGCCAGGCAGCAGCTGCCAAGGCAAACAGGATCATGGCGTGCATTAAGAGAGGTCTGGATACACATGATGAGAGCATTATACTGCCTCTGTACAAATCCCTAGTTAGACCGCACATGGAGTACTGTGTCCAGTTTTGGGCACCGGTGCTCAGAAAGGATATAATGGAACTAGAGAGAGTACAAAGGAGGGCAACAAAATTAATAAAGGGGATGGGAGAACTACAATACCCAGATAGATTAGCGAAATTAGGATTATTTAGTCTAGAAAAAAGACGACTGAGGGGCGATCTAATAACCATGTATAAGTATATAAGGGGACAATACAAATATCTCGCTGAGGATCTGTTTATACCAAGGAAGGTGACGGGCACAAGAGGGCATTCTTTGCGTCTGGAGGAGAGAAGGTTTTTCCACCAACATAGAAGAGTATTCTTTACTGTTAGGGCTGTAAGAATCTGGAATTGTTTGCCTGAGGAGGTGGTGATGGCGAACTCAGTCGAGGGGTTCAAGAGAGGCCTGGATGTCTTCCTGGAGCAGAACAATATTGTATCATACAATTATTAGGTTCTGTAGAAGGACATAGATCTGGGGATTTATTATGATGGAATATAGGCTGAACTGGATGGACAAATGTCTTTTTTCTGCCTTACTATGTTACTATGTTACTATGTTAGAACTCTGTGATCTCCTTCTTAATGCTATCCATATTAATATGTTCAAGCCACAGCGGGTGAAATTTCCACCCACCTCCCCGTCCAGTCCTCCCACCTGTCTGTCTAATCAAGAGCTCTATAGGCTTGTGGTCCAAAATCACTCTCGGGAGATATTCTATCCCACAGATCATGCGCGTCATTAAATCATTTCCTAGTGCTAGGTCAATCCTGGAAAGGGAACCGTGGGTTGCAGAATAACAGGAGTAACAGACTACATTCTCATTCCTCACTCTCCAGACGTCCACCATCCCCAATTCTGTGATATAATTCTCAAACGTTGACAGGTTTTTAGTGCCTTTGCTTAAACCTTTCTTCCATCACATTATTGACATCCCAATAATTAACATTGGTAGTCCCATACCCCATTTATACAATTCAAATATTTCTTGTACCTTTTTCCCAGAATATGGGGGTGGAAAGTAAAGAGCCACTAGACATAATGGTTGCCCATAAATTTAGCAGAATAACACAGAACATATTGCCCATCTCTAGCTACATGGCTCTCAATTTCTTCAAAAGGCGTGGACTAGGGTTGAGAGAAACGGGTCGTTCATTTTCAAAAGTCGCCGACTTTTGGCAAAGTCGGGTTTCATGAAACCCGATCCGACCCTTGTGCGGGGTCGGCCATGCGGTACGCGACTTTCGCGCCAAAGTCGCGTTTCAATGATGCGAAAAGCGCCATTTCTCAGCCAATGAAGGTAAACGCAGAGTGTGGGCAGCGTGATGACATAGGTCCTGGTCCCCACCATCTTAGAGAAGGGCATTGCAGTGATTGGCTTGCTGTCCGCGACATCACAGGCGCTATAAAGGGGCGTTCCCGCCGACCGCCATGTTACTGCTGTTGATCTGAGCTTAGGGAGAGGTTGCTGCCGCTTCGTCAGAAGCAGGGATAGCGTTAGACAGGGTCCATTAACCACCAAACCGCTTGTGCTGTAGCGATTTCCACAGCCCAACACCACCTTCGGTGTGCAGGGACAGTGGAAGCTACATTTTTTTTTTTTTCCTCAGCGCTGTAGCTCATTGGGCTGCCCTAGAAGGCTCCCTGATAGCTGCATTGCTGTGTGTACGCCGCTGTGCAAACCAACTGCTTTTTTCAAAGCACAAATCCTCTTGTTCCTTCCTTTCTGCACAGCTATCTTGTTTGTTTGTCCACACTTTTTATTTAATTTGTGCATCAGTCCACTCCTTATTGCTGCCTGCCATACCTGGCTGAGATTACTGCAGGGAGATAGTAATTGAAGGACAGTTCCTTTTTTTTTTTATGTGGGAGATTAAGATTGGCATTTCTGCTAGAGTGCCATCCCTGTCTGTGTCATCTCTCACTCAGTGGGCCATAGAAAGCCTATTTATTTTTTTGCTTGATTTGGGTTCTAAAATCTACCTGAAAAAATCACTACATCAATCAGTGGGAGAAAAATATTGGCCTCAGGGCTTGTGTGCCACTCCTTACTCCTGTGTGTGCCATCTCTCACTCAGTGGGCCATAGAAAGCCTATTTATTTTTTTGCTTGATTTGGGTCCCAAAATCTACCTGAAAAAATCACAACATCAATCAGTGGGAGAAAAATATTGGCCTCAGGGCTTGTGTGCCACTCCTGACTCCTGTGTGTGCCATCTCTCACTCAGTGGGCCATAGAAAGCCTATTAACTTTTTTGCTTGATTTGGGTTCTAAATTCTACCTGAAAAAATCAATAAATCAATCAGTGGGAGATTAATATTGGCCTTTGGGCTTGTGTGCCAGTCCTAAGCGTGCCATCTCTCTTTCTCAGATAGTGGGCCATAGAAAGCCTATTTATTATTTTTTTAATTGGGTTTATAAATTTTCCCTGGAAAAAAAAAAAAAAGTGGGAGATTAATATTGGCCTCTGGGCTTGTGTGCCAGTCCTGAGCGTGCCATCTCTCTCACACATAGTGGGCCATAGAAAGCCTATTTATTTTTTTGGTTGATTTGGGTTCTAAATTCTACCTGAAAAAAACAATAAATCAATCAGTGGGAGATAAATATTGGCCTCTGGGCTTGTGTGCCACTCCTTACTCCTGTGTGCGTCCTCTCTCACTCAGTGGGCCCTACAAAGCCTATTTTTTTTTATTTGTTTTCTAAATTCTCCCTGAAACAATCATTTTATTTTATTTTGTTTCTAAATTCTTCCTGAAAAATTCATTTTTTTGTATTTTTTTTTTCTAAAGTCTCCCTGAAAAAAAAAAAAAAATCAAATCAGTGGGAGATTAATATTGCCCTTTCTGCTTGTGTGCCAGTCTTGACTCCTGGGTGTGCCATCTCTCTCTCTCCAATTGTGGGCCATAGAAAGCCTATTAATTTTTTTGCTTGATTTGGGTTCCAAAATCTACCTGAAAAAATCACTAAATAAATCAGTGGGAGATAAATATTGGACTCTGGGCTTGTGTGCCACTCCTGACTCCTGTGTGCGTCCTCTCTCACTCAGTGGGCCCTACAAAGCCTATTTTTTTTTTATTTGTTTTCTAAATTCTCCCTGAAACAATCATTTTATTTTATTTTGTTTCTAAATTATTCCTGAAAAAATCATTTTTTTTGTATTTTTTTTTCTAAAGTCTCCCTGAAAAAAAAAAAAAATCAAATCAGTGGGAGATTAATATTGCCCTTTCTGCTTGTGTGCCAGTCTTGACTCCTGGGTGTGCCATCTCTCTCTCTCCAATTGTGGGCCATAGAAAGCCTATTAATTTTTTTGCTTGATTTGGGTTCCAAAATCTACCTGAAAAAATCACTAAATCAATCAGTGGGAGATAAATATTGGCCTCTGGGCTTGTGTGCCACTCCTGACTCCTGTGTGCGTCATCTCTCACTCAGTGGGCCCTAGAAAGCCTATTTTTTGTTTTATTTGTTTTCTAAATTCTCCCTGAAAAAATCATTTTATTTTATTTGGTTTCTAAATTATTCCTGAAAAAATCATTTTTTTTGTATTTTTTTTTTCTAAAGTCTCCCTGAAAAAATAAAAAAAAATCAAATCAGTGGGAGATTAATATTGCCCTTTTTGCTTGTGTGCCAGTCTTGACTCCTGGGTGTGCCATCTCTCTCTCTCCAATTGTGGGCCATAGAAAGCCTATTAATTTTTTTGCTTGATTTGGGTTCCAAAATCTACCTGAAAAAATCACTAAATCAATCAGTGGGAGATAAATATTGGCCTCTGGGCTTGTGTGCCACTCCTGACTCCTGTGTGCGTCCTCTCTCACTCAGTGGGCCATAGAAAGCCTATTTTTTTTATTTGTTTTCTAAATTCTCCCTGAAACAATCATTTCATTTTATTTGGTTTCTAAATTCTTCCTGAAAAATTCATTTTTTTGTATTTTTTTTTCTAAAGTCTCCCTGAAAAAAAAAAAAAAAATCAAATCAGTGGGAGATTAATATTGCCCTTTCTGCTTGTGTGCCAGTCTTGACTCCTGGGTGTGCCATCTCTCTCTCTCTCTCCAATTGTGGGCCATAGAAAGCCTATTTATTTTTTTGCTTGATTTGGGTTCCAAAATCTACCTGAAAAAATCACTAAATCAATCAGTGGGAGATAAATATTGGCCTCTGGGCTTGTGTGCCACTCCTGACTCCTGTGTGCGTCCTCTCTCACTCAGTGGGCCCTAGAAAGCCTATTTTTTTTTAATTTTTTTCTAAATTCTCCCTGAAACAATCATTTCATTTTATTTGGTTTATAAATTCTTCCTTAAAAAATCATTTTTTTTTATTATTTTTTTTTTCTAAAGTCTCCCTTTAAAAAAAAAAAAACAAATCAGTGGGAGATTAATATTTACATTTGCGCTTCAGTGACAGTCCTGCGTGTGTGGCATCTCTCTCATTTGTTGCCACCAACAACAGAGTGTGTAACATTGTGCCTGATTTTCGTTGTGGTCTCACCCACCTGTAAAGGGGTAGCTAAATCATACTGAAGTTATAGCTCACCGTGTAAGTTGTGTGACAGCAACAAATACCGTTAGTTTGGTAACGTTTTTAAAACAATGAGGAAGTCTGGTGGAAGAGGTCGTGGCCGGGGGCGTTCATTGTCAGCTGGTAATGAGGGTAGTGGTAGTGGTGGAGCATCAGGTGGTCGTGGGAAAAAAAATATTGCACCTAAGTCTGGAGCTGTGGAGCCAGGTTCGTCGTCTGGCTACACAAGGCCTCGAACGCTCCCTTTTCTGGGAGTAGGAAAACCGCTTTTAAAGCCGGAGCAGCAAGAGCAAGTTTTGGCTTATCTTGCTGACTCAGCCTCTAGCTCTTTTGCCTCCTCTCGTGAAACTGGTAAAAGTAAAAGCAGCGCGTCGTTAGTGGATGTTCACGGTCAGGGACAAGTCGCTTCCTTGTCCTCTTCAGCAAAAACAACAACAGAGAAGAATGCAGCAGGCGACACAACGGGTTACTCCATGGAGCTCTTTACACATACCGTCCCTGGCTTAGAAAGTGAAGCAGTTAACAGTCCATGCCCATTACAAGTTGAATCTGACATGGAGTGCACTGATGCACAGCCACAGCCAGACTACTATGCTGGTCCTTTGACTCAGACCACAACATTGCCCTCGCAGGGTGCTGATCAAGAATCAGACCCTGATGAGACTATGTTGCCCCATCACGAACGCTATACCACCGACCGACACGGTGACACAGACGAAGTTGCACACGAGCTACAAGAAGAGGTAATAGATGACCCAGTTCTTGACCCCGATTGGCAGCCATTGGGGGAACAGGGTGCAGGCGGCAGCAGTTCTGAAGCGGAGGAGGAGGGGCCGCAGCAGGCATCAACATCGCAACAGGTTCCATCTGCCGGGCCCGTATCTTGCCCAAAACGCGTGGCAAAGTCAAAACCTGTTGGAGGACAGCGTGGCCATCCGGTTAAAGCTCAGTCTGCAATGCCTGAAAAGGTATCCGATGCTAGAAAGAGTGCAGTCTGGCATTTTTTTAAACAACATCCAATTGATCAGCGCAAAGTCATCTGTCAAAAATGTTCAACTACCTTAAGCAGAGGGCAGAATCTGAAAAGTCTCAATACAAGTTGCATGCATAGACATTTAACCACCATGCATTTGCAAGCTTGGACTAACTACCAAACGTCCCTTAAGGTTGTAGCACCCTCGGCCAATGAAGCTAGTCATCAACGCAACATCCCTTCCGGCAGTGTAGGGCCACCATTTTCTGCACCACCTGCAGTATCTGTGCAGGTTTCTTTGCCAGGCCAAAGCAGTCAGGGTCAGGGAATCACCAGTTTCGTAGTAGGAAACACTGCATCTAGGGCACCGGCGGCAACAATACCATCTCCCACCGTCTCTCAGTCTGCCATGTCCACCGGCACCCCCGCTAGTTCCACGATCTCCAGCTCTCCAGTCCAGCTCACCCTACATGAGACTATGGTTAGAAAAAGGAAGTACTTAGCATCGCATCCGCGTACACAGGGTTTGAACGCCCACATAGCTAGACTAATCTCGTTAGAGATGATGCCCTACCGGTTAGTTGAAAGCGAAGCTTTCAAAGCCCTGATGGACTACGCTGTACCACGCTACGAGCTACCCAGTCGACATTTTTTTTCCAGAAAAGCCATCCCAGCCCTCCACCAGCATGTTAAAGAGCGCATCGTCCATGCACTCAGGCAATCTGTGAGCACAAAGGTGCACCTGACAACAGATGCATGGACCAGTAGGCATGGCCAGGGACGTTACGTGTCCATCACGGCACACTGGGTAAATGTGGTGGATGCAGGGTCCACAGGGGACAGCAAGTTTGGGACAGTTCTGCCTAGCCCACGGTCTAGGAAACAGTTGGCTGTAGCCGTTCGCACCCCCTCCTCCTCCTCCTGCAGAAGCGAGACCTCGTCCACAGACCGCAGTCGCACAACCACTCCATCCGCAGCTGCCACTGTTGCACACCAGGTCTCCCATTATGGGGCAGCTACTGGCAAACGTCAGCAGGCTGTATTGGCTATGAAGTGTTTGGGCGACAACAGACACATCCCTGAAGTTCTGTCCGAGTTCTTGCAGAAAGAAACGCAGTCGTGGCTGGGCACTGTAGATCTTGAGGCAGGCAAGGTAGTGAGTGATAACGGAAGGAATTTCATGGCTGCCATCTCCCTTTCCCAACTGAAACACATTCCTTGCCTGGCTCACACCTTAAACCTGGTGGTTCAGTGCTTCCTGAAAAGTTATCCGGGGTTATCCGACCTGCTCCTCAAAGTGCGTGGACTTTGCTCACATATCCGCCGTTCGCCCGTACACTCCAGCCGTATGCAGACCTATCAGCGTTCTTTGAACCTTCCCCAGCATCGCCTAATCATAGACGTTGCAACAAGGTGGAACTCAACACTGCACATGCTTCAGAGACTGTGTGAACAGAGGCGGGCTGTTATGTTTTTGTGGGAGGATACACATACACGGGCAGGCAGTAGGATGGCAGACATTGAGTTGTCAGGTGTGCAGTGGTCGAAGATTCAAGACATGTGTCAAGTCCTTCAGTGTTTTGAGGAATGCACACGGCTGGTTAGTGCAGACAACGCCATAATAAGCATGAGCATCCCCCTAATGCGTCTGCTGATGCAAAGTTTGACGCACATAAAGGATCAGGCGTCTGCAGCTGAGGAAGAGGAAAGCCTTGATGACAGTCAGCCATTGTCTGGCCAGGGCAGTGTACAGGACGAGGTAGCGGGCGAACAGGAGGAGGAGGACGAGGAGGATGATGGGGATGATTATATTTTTAATGAGGAAGCTTTTCCGGGGCCAGTGGAAATTGTTGGCGCGGCAAGGCCGGGTTCTGGTTTTTGGAGGGACACAAGTGACGTGGATTTGCCTGAAACTGCCCCTCAACCAAGCACAACCACAGATTTGAGAACTGGAACTTTGGGCCACATGGCGGATTATGCCTTACGTATCCTCAAAAGGGACACACGCATAACAAAAATGATGAACGATGACGATTACTGGTTGGCCTGCCTCCTTGATCCTCGCTATAAAGGCAAATTGCAAAATATAATGCCACTTGAGAACTTGGAACTAATATTAGCAACCAAACAATCAACTCTTGTTGACCGTTTGCTTCTGGCATTCCCTGCACACAGCGCCCGTGATCGTTCTCACACGAGCTGCAGGGGCCAGCAGACCAGAGGTGTTAGAGGGCCAGAAATCAGAAGTGGCGTTGGCCAGAGGGGTTTTCTGACCAGGTTGTGGAGTGATTTTGCTATGACCGCAGACAGGACTGGTACTGCAGCATCAATTCAAAGTGACAGGAGACAACATTTGTCCAGTATGGTTACTAACTATTTTTCATCCCTTATCGACGTTCTCCCTCAACCGTCATTCCCATTTGATTACTGGGCATCAAAATTAGACACCTGGCCAGAATTGGCAGAATATGCATTGCAGGAGCTTGCTTGCCCGGCAGCTAGTGTCCTATCAGAAAGAGTATTCAGTGCTGCAGGTTCAATACTAACAGAAAAAAGGACTCGTCTGGCTACCCAAAATGTAGATGATCTAACCTTCATTAAAATGAACCAATACTGGATTTCGAAATCTTTTGCCCCACCTTGCCCGGCTGACACCTAGCTTTCCTATGTAAAGGTCTTGCCTGTGGACTATTCTGAACGACTTTTCCAATCTCGTAATTTGCAGCACCTGATTGTCCAGCATCCGACATGTTAACACCTCCCTAAATGGCCAAAGTCCCCACACGGGGCCGTGGTATCGCCACTTGGCGCCAGCACCCGTGAGAGTACTGTTTGTCTGAGGAGGTGGGTGTGCCCGCTTTTGGTCGACGGCACTGCCACTAGGTCCCTCATAGTACAATAAAGTGTCTGGCGGTGGTGGTGCGCACCCAACGTCAGACACACCGTTGTAATATGAGGGGCCCTGGGCCTGTACCGCCGGCCACAAGACAGTCCCCCCCCCAGCTCAAACAGTGCTCTACCACTTGCAAAATTTTCTCTCACAGCTCCACCAATGTTTAGTCTATGCGCTGACATCCTTAAATGCCTGGCACTGTCAATACCATTGTATTGACATTTTTCTTATGTTAGGCCTTCGAAGCCTGTCTGCGGTCACTCCTTCCACTAGGCCTCCACTGACCTGTCTACTGCTGCCCGTGTTCCCCTGGAACCAATTTTAAATTGCCTACAGCCCAATTTTTGTTATGTTAGGCCTTCGAAGCCTGTCTGCGGCCCGTTCTTTCCACTACTACTACATACACTGACCAGGCCACTGCTGCCCGTGTTCCCCTGGAACCAATTTTAAATTGCCTGCAGCCAGCCCAATTTATTATGTTAGGCCTTCGAAGCCTGTCTGCGGTCCCTCCTTCCACTAGGCCTCCACTGACCTGTCTACTGCTGCCCGTGTTCCCCTGGAACCAATTTTAAATTGCCTACAGCCCAATTTTTGTTATGTTAGGCCTTCGAAGCCTGTCTGCGGCCCGTTCTTTCCACTACTACTACACTGACCTGGCTACTGCCGCCCGTGTTCCCCTGGAACCAATTTAAAATTGCCTACAGCCAGCCCAATTTATTATGTTAGGCCTTCGAAGCCTGTCTGCGGTCCCTCCTTCCACTAGGCCTCCACTGACCTGTCTACTGCTGCCCGTGTACCCCTTGAACCAACATCAGAAAATATAAAAATAAGTATTTTGCTTATAAAAAAGAAAATACTGGAGAGATATCAAATGCAGACATTTTAACATTGAAAACAAACACATACAACAAAAATCTGGTACAGTACTAAAAATGGCCACCAGCTACAATAACTTTCTCCTGCAAGTAGTTAACTGAAAGTTTTTTTCAATTTAAAACACAGATATGGCATCCACCGAGTGTTGTCCTGTCGCGTCTTCTTTATATTATTGCCAAGAAGATGCAAAACAATGAAAATAATAAAATCATTATTTACCAAAAAAATAGAGTAAGTCAAAACCACATTGCAAATAAACATTCATTACAAATAAAGAAGCAGGGCGCGTCCGAGGGTGAGTATATACCTAATAAGAATATAATCACCCTCGGACGCGCCCTGCTTCTTTCCGACAGCCTTCCTTCCTAAGAATCAGCCCTTCCGTGGTGTAGAGAGAGGGTGTGTTACACTCCAAGGTGTTCCCCAGGTTGCCTTTCCTGAGCTTCGATCTTCATGCTCTCGTTTAGTAGTTGTTGTAAAGTAGGCTGCATTAGGCCTACAAATTGGGTATGGGGTGGAGAGAGATGGTGTGTTACACTCCAAGGTGTTCCCCAGGTTTCCTTGCCATTGCTTCGGTCTTCCGACTCTCGTTTAGTAGTTGTAGAAAACTACACTGCATTAGGCCTACAAAATGGGTATCGGGTGGAGAGAGATGGTGTGTTACACTCCAAGGTGTTCCCCAGGTTTCCTTGCCATTGCTTCGGTCTTCCGACTCTCGTTTAGTAGTTGTAGAAAACTACACTGCATTAGGCCTACAAAATGGGTATCGGGTGGAGAGAGATGGTGTGTTACACTCCAAGGTGTTCCCCAGGTTTCCTTGCCATTGCTTCGGTCTTCCGACTCTCGTTTAGTAGTTGTACAAAACTACACTGCATTAGGCCTACAAAATGGGTATCAGGTGGAGAGAGATGGTGTGGTACACTCCAAGGTGTTCCCAAGGTTTCCTTGCCATTGCTTCGGTCTTCCGACTCTCGTTTAGTAGTTGTACAAAACTACACTGCATTAGGCCTACAAAATGGGTATTGGGTGGAGACAGATGGTGTGTTACACTCCAAGGTGTTCCCCAGGTTTCCTTGCCATTGCTTCGGTCTTCAGACTCTCGTTTAGTAGTTGTAGAAAACTACACTGCATTAGGCCTACAAAATGGGTATCGGGTGGAGAGAGATGGTGTGTTAAACTCCAAGGTGTTCCCCAGGTTTCCTTGCCATTGCTTCGGTCTTCCGACTCTCGTTTAGTAGTTGTAGAAATCTACACTGCATTAGGCCTACAAAATGGGTATGGGGTGTAGAGAGATGGTGTGTTACACTCCAAGGTGTTCCCCAGGTTTCCTTGCCATTGCTTCGGTCTTCAGACTCTCGTTTAGTAGTTGTAGAAAACTACACTGCATTAGGCCTACAAAATGGGTATCGGGTGGAGAGAGATGGTGTGTTACACTCCAAGGTGTTCCCCAGGTTTCCTTGCCATTGCTTCGGTCTTCCGACTCTCGTTTAGTAGTTGTAGAAAACTACACTGCATTAGGCCTACAAAATGGGTATCGGGTGGAGAGAGATGGTGTGTTACACTCCAAGGTGTTCCCCAGGTTTCCTTGCCATTGCTTCGGTCTTCCGACTCTCGTTTAGTAGTTGTAGAAAACTACACTGCATTAGGCCTACAAAATGGGTATCGGGTGGAGAGAGATGGTGTGTTACACTCCAAGGTGTTCCCCAGGTTTCCTTGCCATTGCTTCGGTCTTCCGACTCTCGTTCAGTAGTTGTAGAAAACTACACTGCATTAGGCCTACAAAATGGGTATCGGGTGGAGAGAGATGGTGTGTTGCACTCCAAGGTGTTCTCCAGGTTGCCTTTCCAGAGCTTCAATCTTAATGCTCTCGTTTAGTAGTTGTTGGAAACTACACTGCATTAGGCCTACAAAATGGGTATGGGGTGGAGAGAGATGGTGTGTTACACTCCAAGGTGTTCTCCAGGTTTCCTCGCCATTGCTTCGATTTTCCGACTCTCGTTTAGTAGTTGTAGAAAACTACACTGCATTAGGCCTACAAAATGGGTATCGGGTGGAGAGAGATGGTGTGTTACACTCCAAGGTGTTCCCCAGGTTTCCTTGCCATTGCTTCGGTCTTCCGACTCTCGTTTAGTAGTTGTAGAAAACTACACTGCATTAGGCCTACAAAATGGGTATGGGGTGTAGAGAGATGGTGTGTTCCACTCCAAGGTGTTCTCCAGGTTGCCTTTCCTGAGCTTCTATCTTCAGGCTCTCGTTAAATTGTGGTTAAATGGAACAACTGCATTTGGCGTACTAGTTGGTTTGGGGCCTACTAACAGTGTCTGCCGCTCCTTGCTGTTCTCCTGGTTTCCTGTCCTGAAATTCCATTTTCAGGCGCTCGTTAAGTAGTTGTTAATGTTAGACTGCATTTGGCCTACTAGTTGGGTTGGGGCCTACTATCGGTGTCTGCCACTCCTTGCTGTTCTCCTCCACTGAACAAAGCTGTGCCGCCTGTTTACTACGGTTGCCAATTTTGAACTGCATTTCGACTACTTACTGATTTGGGCCTACTCTCTGTGTCAGCCTCTCATTCCAGTTGTCCTCCACTACAATGCCCCCTGGTTAGTCCTGTGTTACCAATTTTGAACTGCATTTAGCCAACTTTATTCTTTGGGCCTATATCTGTGTTTCCTCCTCATCCTGCCCATTGCCCAGCCAGTGATAGATGAGTCTGCTGGTACATTGACCCATAACGCAACATTCCCCGTGCACGCTACACAACAACATTGTGACCCTGCTGAAAGTCAGGTTGCTCTTCCTGCATACCATACCACCTTACACGGGGACAAAGAGGAAGGTGCAGATGAAAGTGCAGGTTCCTTCATCAGGTGGGCGGAGGAATACTAGTTGGCGACGTCACTGGCACAGGGCCTCTCATAGTATGCAAAAGTGTTGCTGCCGGTGGGAGGCGCCCCCGCCGTGCAAACACACCGCTGTACTTTGAGGGGCCCTGTGCCAGTGCCAATGCCAACGAGTGGGCCCCCCTGCTTGCTCAGGTTCACAGCACTTGCAAAGTTGAAATACTTACCTCTCCCTGCTCCACTGCCGTGACGTGGTCCAGATTTCCTGGGCCCACTAATTACTTGAACCAGCCCTACCCACCACAACTTTAGCCAAATGACCCCCAATTTCAAATGCCTTCCAATTATTATAAGGTAAATTACGCTTGACAAGCTTCATTAAGAAGAATGGATGGTTTTGACATTAAAATGGGCACTCTAGGTGTTTTCCTGGCCCCCACTCACTGCCGACTATGCTGCCCCATTGACTTGCATTGGGTTTCGTGTTTCGGTCGATCCCGACTTTACGTCATAATCGGCCGATTTCACTCGACCCGACTTTTGAGATAGTCGGGTTTCGCGAAACCCGGCTCGACTCTAAAAAGGTCAAGGTCGCTCAACTCTAGCGTGGACGCCTCAATCAGTACTGAGACCCCACTAACATATGAAGAATACATAGAGTGATAAGACCTCCCTATCCACCTCCTTTTTACCACTTCTACCTTTTCTGCAAGTAAATGTGTCTCCTGGAGACAAATGACATCCGGGCCCCGTTTTCTCACATACTCCATAATTGCCGTTTTCCGAGTTCCCTCTGACAGTCCTCTTATATTCCAACTAACAACTTTAATTGTGTCTCCCACCATGAAACCGCACAAATATAAATTCCTGACCCCCTTGAAATAGGATGTTGTTCCCAGCAAACTGTAGGTCCCAATTTCCAGCAATAGATCTCACCCCTCCCCTCCCTCCTCCATCCCAAATATTCATTAACACAATAACCCATAACTAATCTGCTGTTGTTTTCACCTCTCTTATCAGAGAGTAGGTAGTCCAGCGTCTAGCTACCCTTCCCTCAGTACTTGTAATCCGCTGTAACTAGAACACCTCCCCAACCCCTCCGCATATAAACAACATTATTACAATAAGTCCTCTGAGAACCGCAATAAACTATTAAACCAAAGTCCGGAGGTAACAATAAGGCAGCATCCTCTTCACCTCCAGAATCTTCCTTTCACATCCCTCCGTCTTTGTTATCTGTGAGCTTCTGCTTATTTAAGTCCAGCCACTTAGTGGCTTCTTCTGGTGTTTGAAAAAAGTGAACTGCCCCCAGGGCTACAACCCTTAATTTTGCTGGGTAGAGAGTAGAATAAATCAATTTCAAGCCTCTCAATCTCCTTTTAACTGCTCCATAACTCATCCTCTGTTTTTGCACCTCAACCGAGTAATCTGGGTAAATAGAGATCTTCTGGCCATTAATGCACATGTCCTCAGCTGCAAGAGCACTCCTCAATATGGCATCTCTGTCCCTATAGTTCAGAATCCCAGCAAGGATAGCATGAGGGGGGATCCCGGTGGGAGAGGTTTCATAGGAATGCGGTGCACCCTTTCCACCGCAAATAACTTAGGTTATCAGCGCCTATCTTGTCCTGGAGCAATTTTTCAATACATTTTGTAGGGTCATTTCCTTCAGTCTTCTCAGGGATTCCCACTAGTCTCACATTATTCCTCCGTGAGCGATTCTCCAGATCATCATTTTTATTAATCAAAGCAGCACATTTTTGCAGACACTAAGTGTGGGACCTCTGCATTTTAGAGAGTTGAGCCTCTGAAACTTCTCCTTGCATTTTCATTTTCTCTCCAGCCTGTTCCTCCTCCTCTTCAGCCAGCTCTTTCCCTGCTCCGTCCACCCAGGCATACTTTTCAAGCTTAGCAGCCACTTCTAGCCTCTTTGCATATGAGGCATTTGCAGTGTCTGCTCTCAGCTCTCTCCACACTGTCAGCGCCATCTTGGTTCTGGGTCACTGCTCCTGCCTTGGTGTCATGCTGCCTGTTCCGGACCATATCTGCAGCTCTGCACAGCTTCACAAGTCGTGGCCGACCTCCAGTGACCTCCCTCAGCCACACAAAGTGTTATCAGCTCCCAGGGAGATCTTATCTTCAGGGTAAATGCAGGGTCACAGTGGAGGAGATCCAGAAACCAACCGATCACATCGGGTGCTAGGCCATGCCACTTTAACCCTCATTTAATGACAGAAAAACCCATAATGTTCACAGAAATAACTTGAATCTGACAAAAACAATAATAAACAAAAAATCTATGAAAATGAACAAATGAAAGTGTGGCGCCCCTTAGGTCCTGTCGCTACAGAGGTACTGCCTCTCAGCCAGAGGTGTAGTATCCCAACTCTGTGGTAAGGAGGGATCATTGTGCATAACTCTAACACTCGCACCCAACAGACAGCAGTTTAGATTGGGCAGCTGTATGTACCCTTAGGGAGGATAGCCTCATCCCAGTCAGGATAGGAAAGGGTGTTTGGTAGTGAGTGGAGAAGGTAGAAAGAGGGGGAAGCTAGGGAGACACAGAGGGAGACATTTACTGAGTAGGCAGACAGACAGTCTGCAGGGAGCAGGAGAACAGCAGATGCGTGAGTCTGCAGCTCCTGTCAGAGTGAAGGCAAGAAAGGAAAGAAGCTCCCAGGAAGAAGGGGTTCCAGGGGCACAGGAAGTGTGGAAGCCACCCGTAGGAACCGTATACAGGCTGGCCTGCGTCAGTGGAGGAACCAGGCCGCAGTAGGGGAACTGGCCCCTGAACTAGTGGGAAAAACGTCAGGCTCCAGCTAATAATCCAGAGGCTGCTGTGACTGTAGAAGCAGCAGCCATATTTGCACCTACTCACCAAAAAGGTGGACACAGAGGGTCCAGGGGACAGAGAGTATGTCTCTCAACAAGACCTGCGTTCACTGGCTTGGGACACTGGGTGGCAAGAGCAGGGCAGGAGAGGAGATAGCCAGCGCAGAAAGACGGCCAGGAGAGGCATATAAAAGAGGAGTTCTGGTCAAGAGTCCAACTTGCCAGAGAGTTACCTGGACTTCAACAAGAACTGCAACAAGCTGTGTCCTTACATTTCTTTCTGACATCATCTACTCTGCTACTTTACCTGTCACTAGTAACATTAACACCCACACCACTAACTGCCCTGGGGACCAAGCTCTACCTGTGGAGAGTTATTACAACTCAGCTGCATTATCATCTGCCCCCAGAGGACTGTACAGCAGCATCGTCTAACATCTTTATCGCCGAACACCACAGGTGGCGTCACAAATATTTTCCCTTTTTTCCCAATTCACCAACATTTCCCTCAGCCCTTTTATTGCATGCGCAGGGCCCCAGACCGGGTCAGTTGCTGTCGTGACAACTAGTGATAATAATAATAATTTATAATAGTAATAATTTTTATTTATATAGCGCCAACATATTCCGCAGCACTTTACAATTAAGCGGGGACATGTACAGACAATAAATTCAATACTAGTTAAGTCAATTTAAACAGTGACATTAGGGGTGAGTTCCCTGCTCGCAAGCTTACAATTTACAAGGGAATGGGGAGGACACAATAGGTGAAAAATGCTTGTTATTTCAAGTCTGGCAATTATAATAAATAGGGATTTTTATATAAAGCTGCATGATCCAGTCATCAGCCCATGTGTTTAAGTGCAATAGTCAAGTATTAAGTGCAGTTATCGTGTGCATGGAGGGTGTGGAGACAGATGAATAGAATGGTGCAGATTCAGAATAATATTTGGAAGGAGGGAACAGGGCAAAGTTAGTTTACTGAGTAGCTAATGTGGTAGGCTTGTTTGAAGAGATGGGTTTTCAAAGTGCGCTTGAATAGGTTGGGGCTAGGTATCAGTCTGATCGTCTGGGGAAGTGCATTCTAGAGAGATGGCACAGCACGAGAGAAGTCTTGGAGATGGAGGTGCGAGGTTCGGATTACGGGGGATGTTAGTCTTAGGTCATTTGTAGAACAGAGGGCACATGTAGGACGATAGACAGAGATGAGAGAGGAGATATAAGGCGGTTCAGAACTGTGGAGAGCTTTGTGGGTGAGAGAGATGAGTTTATACTGGACCCTGTAGCAAATGGGTAGCCAGTGTAATGACTGGCACAAGATGGAGGCATCAGTGAACTGGCTGGAATATGACCCTGGCTACCGCATTCAAGATGGATTGGAGAGGAGAAAATTTGGTAAGAGGGAAACCGATCAGAAGAGAGTTGCAGTAGTCCAGACGAAAATGAATAAAAGTGATAGCAAGAGTCTTAGCAGTTTCAAAGGCGAGAAAAGGTCGGATTCTAGAGATGTTTTTAAGATGCAGGTGACAAGAGTGAGTGAGTGCTTGGATATAGGGAGTAAAGGATAGTTCAGTGTCGAATATGACCCCAAGACAGTGGGCATGCTGCTTGGGAGTTATGGTTGAACCCTCCAAGGTAATTTCGATGTCAGGTAGAGTGAGGTTAGTAGAGGGGAGAAACACAAGAAGTTCAGTTTTGGAGAGATTTAGTTTCAGATACAGGGTGGGTGGACTTCAAAGGAAAAAAATGTAAGTGAGGGAACTGGGGGGGGATGACCAGGAAAGCACATTGTGATGAAAGGAGCAAACCAACACCTCCACCCTGTCTGTTCTCAGATCTGGCGATATGTGAAAATTTCAGCCCACCAAATGAGAAAGCGACAGCGGCGGTGGTGTCTGAATGCTGGATCCAGGTTTCTGTAATAGCCAGAAGGTTAAGGGAATTAGAGAGGAAAAAATTGTGAATGTAAGTTAGTTTGTTACAGACAGACCGTGCATTTTAGAAAGCACATTGGAAAGCAATAGGAGAAGACATGCACTGAATGTTAATAATATTAGCAGGGTTTTTATATGCAGCTGGAAGAGAGTAATGTATGCTGGTGGAGGGAGGCTCAGGGTTGGGGGAGATGTCGCCTGCAACTAGTAAAAGGAGAAAAAAACTGAAAGAGTAGGTGGTGGGATGATTTGTATGAAAGATTTGAGTACTGCATGGAGTTATTGGATGGTTTGGAGTGGGTAAGAAATGTCAGTAGAGCCTCAGAGTTATACATGGGAGACGGGAGAAGGGAGGGGAGGATATGGAGAGAGTGCACAGAATGTGTTAAAGGGCGGGTGAGTTGTGAGAAAGCAGAAGTAAAAACAAATAAGAAGCAGATTGATATGATCAATGCATAATGTAGTATGACTGACTGACCAAGAAGCATGTTTGTATGAAAAACTTATGCACCTTACCTGTCTCCTGCCCTGTCCAACTGCCATTGTATAACTGCCAAGCACTTCATCCTGTTGCATGCATGACCCCGCACGTGTGCTATCCCAAGCCAGAGCTGAATATATATGAAATGTCTGCTAGCATCAGGCACCAAATGGCCACAATCAGTAATTAACCAATTAGCACGAGGCCAGAGGAGGCGTTACTATGCAGGGTAAACAAACAATGCTGAACAAGGCCATAAAACAGTGAAAAAAATAGCTTTGAACACTTTAAAGCAGAAACCAAAAAGAAAAAGAAAGAAAAAAAAAACACCACAGGAGTGATGTATTTAATACCATGAAAAAATCTTGCTAGATATGATTCTGTTCACACTTGTCAGTCAGCACACAAACGGATGATGGATTAAATACCATGAAAAAATCTTGCTAGATATGATTCTGTTCACACTTGTCAGTCAGCACACAAACGGATGATGGATTAAATACCATGAAAAAAATCTTGCTAGATATGATTCTGTTCACACTTGTCAGTCAGCACACAAACAGATGATGGATTAAATACCTGTGTGAAGAAGAGAAGAGAGGAACATCAGCTTCAATGCCATTGTATAACTGCCAAGTACTTTATCCTGTTGCACTTAATATCTGTTGCACGCATGACCCCGCATGCGTGCTATCCCAAGCCAGTGATAAGCGAGTGTACCCGATGCTTGGGTTTTCCCGAGCACGCTCGGGTGGTCTCCGACTATTTGTGACTGCTTGGAGATTAAGTTTTTGTTGCCTCAGCTGCATGATTTATGGCTGCTAGCCAGCCTGAGTACATGTGGGGGTTGCCTGGTTGCTAGGGAATCCCCACATTTAATCAAGCTGTCAATCAGCTGTAAGTCATGCAGCTGAGGCAACGAAAACTAAATCTCTGAGCAGTTACAAATACTCGGAGACCACCTAAGCATGCTCGGGAAAACCCGAGCAACGAGTGTACTCGCTCATCACTAGTGACCACCTCTTCAAGAACTGTGCCGACCCGGTACCAAGTGCCCCAAGGCCCTAGCGGGTGTCGCAAAAGTCAGACATTGCTTTTCAACTATGCTTCCACAGAATTTAAAAAAAAATAAAACTCATGCAATAGGCCTGGACAAATGAGGGTACCCTTAACTTAATATTTTGTTGCACAACCTTTTGAGTCAATCATTGCAATAAAAAGATTCTTCTAACTGTCAATGAGACTTCTGCACCTCTCGACAGGTATTTTGGCCCACTCCTCAAGAGCAAACTGCTCCAGTTGTCTCGTGTTTTTCCAAACGGCATGTTTCAGCTCTTTCCAAAAATGATCAATAGGATTAAGGTCAAGGCTCATAGAAGGCCCCTTCAGAATAGTCCAGTGTTTTCCACTTAGCCATTCTTGGTTGTTTTTAGCTGTGTGTTTTGGGTCATTATCCTGTTGCAACACCCACCATGACCTGCGACTGAGACCAAGCTTTCTAACACTGGGCAGCACATTTCTCTCTAGAATCCCTTGATAGTCTTGAGATTTTATTGTACCCTGCACAGATTCTAGACTCCCTTTTCCAGATGCAGCAAAGCAGCCCCAGATCATAACAGAGCCTCCTCCATATTTCACAGTAGGGATAGTGTTCTTTTCTTGATATGCTTCATTTTTCCTTCTGAGAACATAGAGCTGTTGTGCCTTGCCAATAAGTTCCATTCTTGTCTCATCTGTCAATAAGGCTACGTTCACATTGGTGTTCCGCCAATGTGCGTCGCTGTTGCGCCGGCGACGCAGCGGCGACGCAGCGGCGACGCGCCCCTATGTTTAACATAGGGGACGCGTGCGTTGTTTTGGTGGCGTTTTTGCCACGTGCGTCGTTTCCGACGCTAGCGTCGGACGCAAGAAAACGCTACATTGTAGCATTTTCTGTGCGTCCGATTTTCGTCAAAAACGACGCACGCGTCGCAAAACGCGCGCGTTTTTGCGCGCGTTTGCGCGCGTTTTTACGTGCGTCGCGCGTTGCGTCGCCGACGCAGGGCGGCGCATAGCTAGTGTGAACCTAGCTTAAGACATTCTTCCAGAAGCTTTGTCGCTTGTCAACAAGTAGTTTGGCAAATTCCAGTCTGGCTTTTTTATGATTTTTTTCAACAATGGTGTCCTCCTTAGTCGTCTCCCATGAAGTCCACTTTAGCTCATATAACGACGGATGGTGCAATCTGACACTGATGTTCCTTGAGCTTGAAGTACACCTTTAATCTGTCTAGAAGTTTTTCTGGGCGCTTTCCTATTATCAATCTCTTTGATTTGTCATCACTTTTCCTCCTGCGGCCACATCCAAGGAGGTTGGCTACAGTCCTATGGATCTTAAATTTCTGAATAATATGTGCAACTGTAGTCACAGGAACATCAAGCTGCTTGGAGATGGTCTTATAGCTTTTACCTTTAACATGTTTGTCTATAATTTTCTTTCTAATCTCCTGAGACAACTCTTTCCTTCGCTTCCTCTGGTCCATGTTAAGTGTGATGCACACCATGTCACCAAACAGCACAGTGAGTATCTGTAGCCCTATATACAGGTCCATTCATTGATTTCAAGATTGTAGACGCATGTGATCCTAGCTAGTTAGTTTTCCTTTTTGTCACATTATTTTCAGGGGTACCATCTTTTCTGTCCAGGCCTATTTCATGAGTTTTATTTTTTTTAAATTCTGTAGAAGCATGGTGGAAAAGCATTGTCTGACTTTCATTTGTTCATTTTCATAGACCTTTTATTTATTATTACTTTTGGCAGATTCAAGTTATTTCTGTGACTGTTGTGGGTTTTTCTGTCATTAAACGAGGGGTACCAACAATTTTGACAACATGTGTAAATATATTGGGATAAGAAATAATTGTTTTGAGGGCAGTTATGATATGCAATTGCTTCTTATTTATTTTAAATACATAACATTTATCATACTTTTTTAAGTTTAAAAATGGTCCAAAAACTATCCTTCTTTGTTATTTGTGATCAGGTAGATCATTCTGTGGAGAACACTGATTCAAACTGATGGTGTCGCTGTCAAAGGTAACATCATCCTGCTGTGAATGAAATAAGTGTTGTTCCATATATTCTATAATTCCCTCTGATTTTTCCTCACTGATATACTTTCTGGATGCAATGGAGGTCAATTGTATTCCATATTTTGTAGTTCTAATGCCCAGAATGCTGGTGTCAGTGGTGGTGATGGTGCTTCCACTGCTGCTAGTTGGTCTATTGCCCCATCTATAGCCATTGTCATTTATTCTTTTACCATATATTTTGGACAACATTAAAATCAACTTCTTACATTCTTTTCAACCTAAATTATTCAACCCTTGTCAAGAAGGACGTAAAAAGAAATGGTAAATCAGTAGGTACATGTACAGAAAGCAAAATGTGGCAGTAGGCTGCCATAGGGGTGTGGCATGTACAGTTGTGAAAGTGAAGTAGTTAAACAGGTGTACAAAAATAGCATAGTGAAATGTCTATATACTTTTTCTATTCTATTTTCTATTCAAATCAATAAGATTGGTCAGAAATCTAACATATGAGAATACAAGAGAAAATTCCATGATTGATTGTATCTGTAATTTAAGCCAAGCCAAACACATATTTCGTGAGAAACACTAAATGGCATAATAGATGAAATTGAAACAACCTTCTCAGTTATTCACAATTTGTAAATATTAATTTACTCTTAATATTTCTGAAGATAAATACATTCTCAGATTATTTCTCAGATAAATTAATGACTAACATCTGTGCTATAATAATCTAAAAAAAGCCATGCTAAAGTGTTTCCCTAAGTCATTAATTCTCTGTTATTTGGGTGTGCCATAATGATTGATTTCCTCTTATGGGGTCATTTTTACCAGTTGCTCACTCCCAGTCCCTTGAGACTCTACTTGCCCTCATGTTTAGTTGTGAGGCAAGTGAGAGCGATGAGATGTAAACTGAGAAATAAAAGACAGTCTAAAATTAAGTAATCCCTTAAATGCACTTATGAGCATAATCCTCACCTTGACCACAGCTGTATCAAGAAGCAATCAAGAACTAAAATATCTTGAACCAGTAGGATAAAGTCTCCTCTAGGCCCATAGTAAGAGATAAGATTTGATATCACTGGACGGGGTGAAGCATAAAAAAAGTGACCTGTGGTCCTGTAAAACTCCCATGGAGAATACATAATGAGGGTGGTATAGAGGCTTTAAAGTTGTAACATAGTAACATAGTTAGTAAGGCCGAAAAAAGACATTTGTCCATCCAGTTCAGCCTATATTCCATCATAATAAATCCCCAGATCTACGTCCTTCTACAGAACCTAATAATTGTATGATACAATATTGTTCTGCTCCAGGAAGACATCCAGGCCTCTCTTGAACCCCTCGACTGAGTTCGCCATCACCACCTCCTCAGGCAAGCAATTCCAGATTCTCACTGCCCTAACAGTAAAGAATCCTCTTCTATGTTGGTGGAAAAACCTTCTCTCCTCCAGACGCAAAGAATGCCCCCTTGTGCCCGTCACCTTCCTTGGTTTAAACAGATCCTCAGCGAGATATTTGTATTGTCCCCTTATATACTTATACATGGTTATTAGATCGCCCCTCAGTCGTCTTTTTTCTAGACTAAATAATCCTAATTTCGCTAATCTATCTGGGTATTGTAGTTCTCCCATCCCCTTTATTAATTTTGTTGCCCTCCTTTGTACTCTCTCTAGTTCCATTATATCCTTCCTGAGCACCGGTGCCCAAAACTGGACACAGTACTCCATGTGCGGTCTAACTAGGGATTTGTACAGAGGCAGTATAATGCTCTCATCATGTGTATCCAGACCTCTTTTAATGCACCCCATGATCCTGTTTGCCTTGGCAGCTGCTGCCTGGCACTGGCTGCTCCAGGTAAGTTTATCATTAACTAGGATCCCCAAGTCCTTCTCCCTGTCAGATTTACCCAGTGGTTTCCCATTCAGTGTGTAATGGTGATATTGATTCCTTCTTCCCATGTGTATAACCTTACATTTATCATTGTTAAACCTCATCTGCCACCTTTCAGCCCAAGTTTCCAACTTATCCAGATCCATCTGTAGCAGAATACTATCTTCTCTTGTATTAACTGCTTTACATAGTTTTGTATCATCTGCAAATATCGATATTTTACTGTGTAAACCTTCTACCAGATCATTAATGAATATGTTGAAGAGAACAGGTCCCAATACTGACCCCTGCGGTACCCCACTGGTCACAGCGACCCAGTTAGAGACTATACCATTTATAACCACCCTCTGCTTTCTATCACTAAGCCAGTTACTAACCCATTTACACACATTTTCCCCCAGACCAAGCATTCTCATTTTGTGTACCAACCTCTTGTGCGGCACGGTATCAAACGCTTTGGAAAAATCGAGATATACCACGTCCAATGACTCACCGTGGTCCAGCCTATAGCTTACCTCTTCATAAAAACTGATTAGATTGGTTTGACAGGAGCGATTTCTCATAAACCCATGCTGATATGGAGTTAAACAGTTATTCTCATTGAGATAATCCAGAATAACATCCCTCAGAAACCCTTCAAATATTTTACCAACAATAGAGGTTAGACTTACTGGCCTATAATTTCCAGGTTCACTTTTAGAGCCCTTTTTGAATATTGGCACCACATTTGCTATGCGCCAGTCCTGCGGAACAGACCCTGTCGCTATAGAGTCCCTAAAAATAAGAAATAATGGTTTATCTATTACATTACTTAGTTCTCTTAGTACTCGTGGGTGTATGCCATCCGGACCCGGAGATTTATCTATTTTGATCTTATTTAGCCGGTTTCGCACCTCTTCTTGGGTTAGATTGGTGACCCTTAATATAGGGTTTTCAGTCTTTCTTGGGATTTCACCTAGCATTTCATTTTCCACCGTGAATACCGTGGAGAAGAAGGTGTTTAATATGTTAGCTTTTTCCTCGTCATCTACAACCATTCTTTCCTCACTATTTTTTAAGGGGCCTACATTTTCAGTTTTTATTCTTTTACTATTGATATAGTTGAAGAACAGTTTGGGATTAGTTTTACTCTCCTTAGCAATGTGCTTCTCTGTTTCCTTTTTGGCAGCTTTAATTAGTTTTTTAGATAAAGTATTTTTCTCCCTATAGTTTTTTAGAGCTTCAATGGTGCCATCCTGCTTTAGTAGTGCAAATGCTTTCTTTTTACTGTTAATTGCCTGTCTTACTTCTTTGTTTAGCCACATTGGGTTTTTCCTATTTCTAGTCCTTTTATTCCCACAAGGTATAAACCGCTTACACTGCCTATTTAGGATGTTCTTAAACATTTCCCATTTATTATCTGTATTCTTATTTCTGAGGATATTGTCCCAGTCTACCAGATTAAGGGCATCTCTAAGCTGGTCAAACTTTGCCTTCCTAAAGTTCAGTGTTTTTGTGACTCCCTGACAAGTCCCCCTAGTGAAAGACAGGTGAAACTGTACAATATTGTGGTGGCTATTTCCTAGATGCCCAACCACCTGCAGATTTATTATTCTGTCAGGTCTATTAGATAGTATTAGGTCTAAAAGTGCTGCTCCTCTGGTTGGATTCTGCACCAATTGTGAAAGATAATTTTTCTTGGTTATTAGCAGAAACCTGTTGCCTTTATGGGTTTCACAGGTTTCTGTTTCCCAGTTAATATCCGGGTAGTTAAAGTCCCCCATAACCAGGACCTCATTATGGGTTGCAGCTTCATCTATCTGCTTTAGAAGTAGACTTTCCATGGTTTCTGTTATATTTGGGGGTTTGTAAGAGACCCCAATGAGAATTTTGTTACCATTTTTCCCTCCATGAATTTCGACCCATATGGACATCATTAACATTGTGTCATCATCATATACAGTTAGGGCCAGAAATTTTTGGACAGTGACACAAGTTTTGTTATTTTAGCTGTTTACAAAAACATGTTCAGAAATACAATTATATATATAATATGGGCTGAAAGTGCACACTCCCAGCTGCAATATGATAGTTTTCACATCCAAATCGGAGAAAGGGTTTAGGAATCATAGCTCTGTAATGCATAGCGTTCTCTTTTTCAAGGGACCAAAAGTAATTGGACAATGGACTCTAAGGGCTGCAATTAACTCTGAAGGCGTCTCCCTCGTTAACCTGTAATCAATGAAGTAGTTAAAAGGTCAGGGGTGGATTCCA
Organism: Ranitomeya imitator; assembly: GCF_032444005.1. Lineage (NCBI taxonomy): Eukaryota > Metazoa > Chordata > Amphibia > Anura > Dendrobatidae > Ranitomeya > Ranitomeya imitator. Next base: position 608,735,108 of record NC_091285.1, on the reverse strand, counting down.
GGTGTGTGGTTTTGCATTTGGAAGCTGTTGCTGTGAGCAGACAACATGCGGTCAAAGGAACTCTCAATTGAGGTGAAGCAGAACATCCTGAGGCTGAAAAAAAAGAAAAAATCCATCAGAGAGATAGCAGACATGCTTGGAGTAGCAAAATCAACAGTTGGGTACATTCTGAGAAAAAAGGAATTGACTGGTGAGCTTGGGAACTCAAAAAGGCCTGGGCGTCCACGGATGACAACAGTGGTGGATGATCGCCGCATACTTAATTTGGTGAAGAAGAACCCGTTCACAACATCAACTGAAGTCCAGAACACTCTCAGTGAAGTAGGTGTATCTGTCTCTAAGTCAACAGTAAAGAGAAGACTCCATGACAGTAAATACAAAGGGTTCACATCTAGATGCAAACCATTCATCAATACCAAAAATAGACAGGCCAGAATTAAATTTGCAGAAAAACACCTCAAAAAGCCAGCTCAGTTCTGGAAAAGTATTCTATGGACAGATGAGACAAAGATCAACCTGTACCAGAATGATGGGAAGAAAAAAGTTTGGAGAAGAAAGGGAACGGCACATGATCCAAGGCACACCACATCCTCTGTAAAACATGGTGGAGGCAACGTGATGGCATGGGCATGCATGGCTTTCAATGGCACTGGGTCACTTGTGTTTATTGATGACATAAGAGCAGACAAGAGTAGCCGGATGAAATCTGAAGTGTACCGGGATATACTTTCAGCCCAGATTCAGCCAAATGCTGCAAAGTTGATTGGACGGCGCTTCATAGTACAGATGGACAATGACCCCAAGCATACAGCCAAAGCTACCCAGGAGTTCATGAGTGCCAAAAAGTGGAACATTCTGCAATGGCCAAGTCAATCTCCAGATCTAAACCCAATTGAGCATGCATTTCACTTGCTCAAATCCAGACTTAAGACGGAAAGACCCACAAACAAGCAAGACCTGAAGGCTGCGGCTGTAAAGGCCTGGCAAAGCATTAAGAAGGAGGAAACCCAGCGTTTGGTGATGTCCATGGGTTCCAGACTTAAGGCAGTGATTGCCTCCAAAGGATTTGCAACAAAATATTGAAAATAAAAATATTTTGTTTGGGTTATGTTTATTTGTCCAATTACTTTTGACCTCCTGAAATGTGGAGTGTTTGTAAAGAAATGTGTACAATTCCTACATTTTCTATCAGATATTTTTGTTCAACCCTTCAAATTAAACGTTACAATCTGCACTTGAATTCTGTTGTAGAGGTTTCATTTCAAATCCAATGTGGTGGCATGCAGAGCCCAACTCGCGAAAATTGTGTCACTGTCCAAATATTTCTGGCCCTAACTGTATTAATCATTTCAGTAGTGCAGTAACGACCTGCAAGTCAATTCTGTTAAATGACTTTTTTGCTCCAACCTGCTTATTAGCATGAACTCAAAAGCTCAAATAAATACCACAGCAGGAAGTCCCTTCCTAGATTGCACTCAAATAAATCCAGGTGAAGTCTTACAATTTTTGGTAGTGACTCTCAGATTTGGAAATTTATTTTACCATCTTATAAAGAACACACAAGATAGAAACATATAAAGAGCATTTACAGATGCTAGTAATAAAGTAAAAAAAATATAGACCCTCTTTCCTGTTATTTGTTTGTACAGGTCCAAGTGGCCAAAAACGTTGTGGGTTCCCCCTATTTTTAATAACAGCTAAAGAAAAGCAGACATCTAAGAGCAGTTTGAAAACACTGTGCCCTGCTGATTAGGACAGCATCACTTGGTGTTGCTGTATGTTGTGGCATGCTCATAAAATTTTACCATATTGTGGCCATGCTAACCCTGCCTTTTGAGGTGTTGGCAATGCCAGAGCTGTCTGGGTGACTTTTCCTCTGCCCTGTTGTTCCACTGAGCCGCTGCTGTCAGGTGGGAACGCCATCAGTAGTTCTTATATAAGCGTCATCTTGTATTGACACATTTTTAGATCCCGCTCTACTGACAATACAGGAAGCACAATGTCCTCGGTAAGATGTGTATTGTCAGTGTTCTCTCTATCCCCCGCCCACACTACAGTGATGCTTGTGAGCTGCTCTGAGAGCCACCCTGCTGTGAACACAGCTGCTGTTCCTCCTCCTTGTCCTTCTCATTCCTCATTCTTCAAAACTGTCCCCTAGGTGTACACTTGAGTTGACGACAGACCTGATAACGTTGCAAATAGTCCCTTTTCCTCTTGCTACTCTTCCTGCTCTTCCACTTCCTCATGCATGATTGCTTGTAGAGTTGTTTCTAGCAGACAAACAATTGGTATCATAACGCTGATGATGGTGTCCCCAGCGCTGGCTATACAAAGTTGTGCAACAGGGCACATATGTCCCACATGGAGGCCCAGTCATTGGGGGTTAAGTGTGGTTATTCTGCTGAGCGGCTCACCAGCATACTGCAGCTGAAAGTCTTCAATTGCCTGCAGCTGCTCACACAACCTCTCCAGCATATGCAGGATGGAGTTCCACCTTGTTGGAGTGCAGGGCGCAATGTGAGAATTCAGAAGTCTGCAGTCACAAAGAATGACTGCAGACTCATCACAAACCTGGACAACTTTAATGCTCCTAACAAAAATAAAAACATGAGATTTAGTTAGTATCACAAATAACATTTACACCCATGTACCTTATAGATGACGTCATATCTGGAGTCTTTCTCCTTCTTTTCCTCATATTGTCCAGACCCATGATGAGTTTTCTCATCCACAGCCATCATTGCAGACTTCCATCTTCTCCGGTCTTTTGCAAAAAATCTCCACATGATGCCATTAAAGTTAGAAGTGTCATTATAATACTCCTGAATAAAAAAAATTGCCCCTCACTATATTGTCTGCACAAAATATGACCCCTACACTGTCCCTCCAATGGTACATGCTCTTTACACTGACCTCTCTATTCCATACCAGCCCCCACTTCCCAATGTCCTCTCTTACTGTGTCCCCCCTATAGGGCCTTGTATTTGTACTGTACTCTCTCATCACACTCCCCCCTCCTTAGTATATTGTCCTCTCCTGGCTGTGCCCTTACACTGTCCCCTCATTCTACGCCCCTACTGCTCAGTTTCTATTCTGTGCCTACTCACTTTTCTCCCCCATACTGTCTCCTCACACTATTCCCTTCCCTCCTCATACTGTCTCCTCTCACATCCCCCTGTTCACCATGCTGTCTCATCATATATTTACCTCCTCACTTTCTATACTGCCTGCTCACCTGACTCCCCATAGTGTGTCTGCACACATCCCATCACCCTCACTCCCCGTATTCTGTCCACAAACATTTTTCACATCGCTACTCATACTGTGTCTTCATACATTACCCCGTTTGCTCTCGATACTGTCTGCACCCATCCCCCATACTGTTTCCTCATATATGACCCCAATTTCCCCATACTGTTCCTCATACATGCTCCTCATTTCCCAGTACTGTTTTCTCATACATGCCCTCATTCCTCATACTGTTTCCTCGTACATGCCCCCATTCCCCCATACTGTTTCCTCGTACATGCCCCCATTCCCCCATACTGTCTCCTCATATGTTCCCTTCATTCCCCGTACTGTTTCCTCATACATGCCCTCCATTCCCCTGTGCTGTCTCCTCATACATGCCCCCATATCCCCCTTTGCTCTTCATTTTGTGTCCTGAAATCTCCTCCACACATTAAAGCGCCCCATCCCCAGTACAAATCTTCCCACATACAATAAACAACCCCATCTTCACTCCAAATCTCCCCACACACATTAAAAACCCCATTCCCACTCCAAATCTCCTCCCACACATTAAACAGCCCCATCCCCACTCCAAGTGACCCCACACGCAATAAATCCCCCATCCCCACTCCAATTTTCCCCACATACATTAAACACCCCCATCCCCACTCCAATTCTCCACACACATAATAAAGCCCCGTCCCCACTCAAATTCTCACCACACATCCCATTATTGTCCTTCTTCTCCCCATCACATCATTGCCCTCTTCAGATTTCCATCATTGCCCTATCCACCACCAATATCATTGCTTTCTCCCCCACCACCCCATATCATTGCCCATTCCTCCAGCTCCATCATCTTCTCCTCACCCACCACCACATCATTGTCTTTTCCTCCCACCACTTCCATCATTGCCCATTCCACCACCTGCATAATTTCCTCCTCCCCCACCACCCCCATCATTGTCTTTTCCCCCACCACTCCCATCATTGCCCATTCCACCACCTCTATCATTTCCTTCATTATTTCCTCCTCCCCCACCACCCCATCATTGTCTTTCCCCCCACCACTCCCATCATTGCCCTTTCCACCACCACCACCATCATTGTCCTTTCGACAGCCACCATCACATTCTCCCTCACACCATCATTGTTCTTTCCACCCCTTCCATCATTGCTTTTTCCCCCACCACTCCATCATTGCCCTTTCCACCACCTCCATCATTTCCTCCTCCCCCACCACCCCCATTATTGACCTTTCCACAACCATTATTGTCCTTTCCACCACCACCATCATTGCATTCTCCCCCACCACTCCATCATTGCCCTTTACACCATCTCCATCATTGCTTTCTCCCCTACCACCTCATCATTGCCCTCTCAATCACAGCCTTATCCTCCACCTCCCCCATTCATTGCCTCCTTCCCCACCACTCCCATCATTGTCTTTTCAATTACCACCATCATTGCCTTCTCTCCCACCTCCATCATTGCCTTCTCCCCACCACCCCCATCATTGCCCATCCCACCACCTCAATAATTTTTCCCCCCACCATCCCCATCATTGCCCTTTCCACCACATCCATCATTTCCTCACCCCATCATTGCCTTCTCCCCATCTGCCCCATCATTGCCCTCTCCTCCCCTACACACGCAGACACACACAGCACCATTCACCTTTCTGCACATTCCCCTGCAGTGCTACACACACACTCACCGCACACACACACACACTCACCACTCTGCTGCAGCATCTCTGTCGGCAGCTTGCTCTCTCTGGAACAGCCGGACGCTGAATGATTACATCATCCAGCGTCACTGCTGTCTGAGTGAGAGGAAGTAGGGGCACACTGCAGCTTCTCTGTGTCGGCTGTCAGCTTGACAGTCGGCACAGAGAACAGCCAACTCTCATTCCAGGGGTCGGCAGAATGCAGCCACCGGGGGAGACACTGCGGACTGCCACATTAGGCGGCCCGACTGCACCCCCCTGCCAGCTGCACCCGAGGCACATGCCTCGGCTGCCCCCCCTAGATAATGGCTCTATTCCCAGGGTCCACCTTAAACCCTTCTGCTGACAAGAAAGAAAGAGATTTCATGAACAGAAAAAAACATATTTCTCTAATTTAGCAAACAAAGAGTTCTCTCTAAATCTATGTAAGATGACATGTTTTTGGTGAGTGTCAAAATCTGGTGAGAATATTAGAATATCATCCAGGTAAATCACAACATACAGTATCTTCCAATGCAATACATTACTGGGGTTATCATGGTACATACCATACGCTCACTGTTAGTTTCCCGATAACAGGCCTATTAGTGGAAACTGGTTGTGGCCTTCTCCGTTAATACTCCGTCGATCGCTGGCCAACCAAGTAATTGTTCAGATGATAGGGGGCAGCAGAGAGCTGTTCGCTCCAAAAATAACAGCAGGTGGATCTTTCTACTTTTATTATTTGGAAAAGTATAATATATACTGTACAAGTTGATCAGCACTCTTTTTTTATGATCCTGAACACAACTGTATTGGGACAGATCAAATTTTATTAAACGTTCTGTCTCCATACAGTACAATATTGTCGCAGCGCATACCCTCTTTAAGAGGTTTTATGGGTTTTGAGTAGTCCACTTCCAAGTATCCTGAAAAGGAATGTTCTAGACCTAATAATCTGAGCAAAGGCAGAATACAAAAGTGATATTTGCATTTTGTTTCATCAAAGAAAGTACACGGGAAATGCTGGACATATTTCTCTGAGACGTTCTACCTATTTTACACAATATTAAAATACCTATCCAGCCATTGGTTATCATCTATTTCTATTTGTTTATGATTTCACAAAATTGTATCCCATTAAATAAATTTGCCTTGTAAAGAAATGACGATAACGTTATCAAGCCCATGCGTCATTTTGAGGTGGACGTTTTCCAATTATTACAAATTTAGGCGCTGCCTGTTTAACAAAGACTCATTATCACCCATATATATGGCAGATACACTACCACTGCTCCCCTGCTTGTGGTCATCTCCAACACACAGAATGAAGGCTGTAGTAAGTATCTGCTGCTTCAGACTTCTCTGTCCATCTGCTTTCCTTCTCTAACCAAAGACCCTTCCTACTTTTGTAGAATGTAGAGCTGGAAGGGCAGTAAGCGCAATAGGGTCTTATCTGGATTAACATTAATAGAATCTGGGCAATGGTGGTCATCTGGTAGGGTTGCGACTTCTATGGTTTGTCCTGATGAAGTGAGACACTTCGAAAAACGTTGACCAATAAACCGCATTCCTCGATTCCTGACTTTCTCATCCTTCTTCCTCCGGCAATGCAGATTTAACCTGTTTTCACTCCAGTCCTACTATATTTGTAGGAATTTGGGGTAACAACAACCACTGTATTAACCATTATTGATCCCATATACAGCTCTGGCAAAAATTAAGAGACCACTGCAAAATTATCAGTTTGTCTGATTTTTCTCTTTATAGGTATATTTTTAAGTAAAATGTAAATTGTTCTTTAATTCTATAAACTTCAGACCTCAAATAATGCAAAGAAAACAAGTGCGTAATTATTTAGAAACAACAATACTAATGGTTTAACTCAGGAAGAGGTCAGAAATCAATATTTTGTGGAATAACCATGATTTTTAATCACAGCTTTCATGCGTCTTGGCATGCTTTCCACCAGTCTTTCTCACTGCTTCAGGCACAAAAATTTAAGCAGTTTTTCTTTGTTTGATGGCTTGTGACTATCAATAATCCTCTTGATTACATTCCAGAGGTTTTCAATGGGGTTCAGGTCTAGAGATTGGGCTGCCTATGACAGAGTTTTGATGCGGTGGTCTCTTAATTTTTGCCAGAGCTGTATGTTAGCCAGTTTTTCTAAGTGACAAATCCCCAGTACCAACCATCCTGGCAGATTTGCAACTTCAGCCTTTGCCCACAACTTCTGTGGAATTTCCAATAATGGACAACTTTTTTGAAGCAAAGAAGAAAAATATTAGTTGAACTCAATGATAGAAAATGGTTCACTAACTAGCTATCTAGTGAAATTAGGACACAATTCATATACCAACAATGTTCGTCTCTCTCATGTCATCAAGACGATCAGCTTTCATGGCTGACTCACTAACTCTCCTATTTGCTTTTCAGATCCTCCTCGCGGCCCTCCTTGGCGTGGTTTTTGCAACTGATGTAGGTTACATGTCCTTTTCATATATCCATAAAGACCATATACAAATGATGTGCCTATTAGCTGGGACTGATTAGAAATGGCTTGTGATGGATGACAATGACTATGATTAAATGTACATTATTGTAATCAGATAATTATTTTCAGCATTCCATCCATTCCTCAATCCCAAATACATCCCTAAGGGGATCTTTATATCCATATTCTGATTCAGGAAATATTGTTTTCTTTTTTCCCATAAAGTTAGTTTTCTTTATTTACATTTTTTTTTTACTAATTTTGGTATTTCCTTTAAAATATTTTCGTAAAGTAATGATCTTTTTACTTGTTAAAACCTTCACGGGATGTCATGAAAAACATCTGTACACATCTAATATAACTGTCCTTCATCACTTACAGAATATCAATATCAACAATCAAGGCAATGATGGAAGCAATGTCCACCAGACTGTAAACATTGATAATCACAATAGCATTGCCAATATAAACCATTACGATGGCTGGAACTCATGGAATTCCATGTGGGATTATGGAAACGTAAGTGTACTAGACTTGTGGTTCTAAACCAAATACCCCTTACTTCAATAAATTACAGAAAATAACCCCCAATGGCATAATTATATACTTTATTGTATCATCCCTAGATATGAAGGCTCACATTAATCAGTGTGTTCGCTTCAATTTCTGGCATAACCCATGCAAAAATTATTGCAAATTCTCACTTGTGCCAAAGTTGTGCAAAAATTTAACTTTTTCTGCTGCGCTCACAAAAAGTTAAAATGATAAAGTTGAAAAGCAGGCACTGTGAAATAAGTGTGGTCTCTGAGTTTAAGGCTACTTTCACACTAGCGTTTTTTGCAATACGTCGCAATGCGTCGTTTATGGGAAAAAACGCATCCTGCAAAGTTGTTTGCAGGATGCGTTTTTGCCCCATAGATTAACATTAGTGACGCATTGCGACGCATTGCCACACGTCGCAACCGTCGTGCGACGGTTGCGCCGTGTTGTGGCGGACCGCCGGGAGCAAAAAACGCTACATGTAACGTTTTTTGCTGCCGACGGACCGCTTTTTCCAACCGCGCATGCACGGCCGGAACTCCTCCCCCACCTCCCCGCACCTCACAATTGGGCAGCGGATGCGATGAAAATCTGCATCCGCTGCACCCATTGTGCGGCGCAAACAACGCTAGCGTCGGTAACCTCGGCCCAACGCACTGCGACGGGCCGAGCCCGACGCTAGTGTGAACGTAGCCTAAGAAACATTTATTAAACAGGAAGCTAGGAAATGGCACATGTTTTGGGGCCAATCTGTCTGTTCATAGTAGACAGATTGTATAGTTTCAATAAATTTGGCAGATTTGGGACTAACTAAAGAGTCACGTGAATTTAAATTATTTTGGCACAAACCATTCTGACCTAAGTTATTGACTGATGCCAGTTTATGCTTTGTATTACCTTGGAGAGTTCTTGGGAATAGAAAACGATTTACGCATAGTGACTTGTTTAAGGTAAGGGCTTAGGGTAAACATTTTTGACCAAGGTATGGTGGAACTGTTGGCTGGCATATTTCCACTTCAAAGTTCATAATATCACTTGCTTACTCTCAGATATCGTCCCCTTTATGACACTTTATTTCAGATTAGTCATCTCCAACCTGTTACTTTTTATCTGTCCTAAAATCATGTCTAGAGTACTAGTTATGCAACAGCTAGACAGCAAAACATTGAAGACCACTGGTTAAGATACATTAAAAAAACATGAAATTGGTTAAAGAATTCAGAAGCCGTAAGTTGTAATCAACGTCAACACATTTTCTTTCAGGGCATGTTTGCTGTCCGACTTATGGCCACTAGACATTGTGTGGTAAGCAGGATGAACAAAAATGTAGTCCCAAGCTTGGAACAACTGCAAAAAGCCAGCCAGGAGAGACAGGTGAGCTTCTCTATATCATACTGTGTATGATATGTATACATATATGATTTGTCCTTCTGTAGAACCTAAGGATACCCAGTTTGACACTGACCTAGGGAGTGATCTGGTTAAATGAGTTGTCCTATGGACAAAGTACATTTTAACTGATGCCCCTATGCGACATAATCTTATAAATGTGCCCCTGCTGTGTACTGTGTAATGGCCGTGTCTGACCATACAGGAACATGGTCTGATCATACCACATCTCCTGGGCAGGGGAGGAAGCAAAAGAGTATACTGACAGGACAGCATAGGATCATAGCTGCTGCTTTCTGTGAGGTAAAACATTTCACTGCCTGTTTAGAAACATGTTTTACCTCACAGAAAGGATCATCTGTGATCCTATACTGTCTTTATATTTAGTTTTGTTTCCTCCCTTTCCCAGGAGCTGTAATATGATCAGACCATGTTACAGGCCATTACACAGTACACAGCAGATTCACATTTATAAGATTATCTCAGCACAGAAAATTTTTTGTAATATATCCAACTGCGGAAATTATTTTTATTCCATCTATTAAATACAATTTACTTTGTTTGTGGGAAAACCCCCTTAAGGCTGTAAAGAATATGTAATATTGGCGGGATCAGCCATCCATTTAACGTACATGGTGGTGCCATGACTTTCACTGATAGGCATTGGGAAAAGGAAAATTGGGTACGTTGGATTTCAACATGTCTGATCCTTTTGCTCTCACTGGCAATAAAGAACTTGTGCATGTTTGGCTGAGTTCAGCAAACATTTGTATAGAAGAGAGGTCAGGAAAGTTAACTGTTGGACCAATGAGCCCATCAGAAGTGTATGGCCTGTCTCTTGTTATCCCTCATCTGTCAGGAATAGGTCACTGTGCCTGTAAATGTTCTTTGTATATCTAAAGGTCTAAACATCACATTTAAAATTTAGGAATACACTTTTAGTGAACATTATAGTGTCAAACTGACCTTGAGCACACATCCAAAAGATTAACATACACACGCACATATGATTTAATCTATGTTTTCGTTACACAACAATATTTATATGCAACCCGCCAAGTATAACTAAACAGGGGTGTGGGCTTGTAGATCTGGAAACATATCTTTCTTTATTTTCCATAAATGCAAATGATAAAAATCTAATCTGAAATAAGAAGCCTTGCAACGTCACCGTATGTACATCTCATCCAAGTAATGCTTAACATCTACTGTCTTCTGAAATGTCAAAGGCCGAGATCACAGAGCATCGATGACTGAAAAGTGTGCAAATATTTATCTCTTCACAGTCTAGAAAAAGCCAAGATTTGAAGTTATTTCACAGAATGATACAGTTTAGTTCAACCCTTGTTCTATTTCCATGTTTTTACAGAATCCCAATGCTCCCCCTCCAAGGTCCTTGTCCTACACAATCTCTCAGAACAAAGTCAAGAACGTGGCACAGTTTGGTAAACACATTGAATCTCTTTGCAAAGGGGTCCCAACCTTCCTTGCCCAAGAAAACCAAGGTACGTTATTGGGTAGCTAACGAACAGATGTTTAGATTGATGAATATCTTTAAAGAGGACCTGTCAGCAGGTCAATAGTGGCCTTTTTTGCTCATTTTATTCCTTCTGCTCCCCTTAGTATTCTGATTTTGTTTTGTTATAAATCAGTTCCAGATAAATGGGCCTTTTTATTTAGTAACATTTTTTCATAGTCTTTACCAAGGGGGCATTGCTCACAGGGTAGCAATGCAGAGGATCCTAAAGACACCCCCCCAGACAAACCATTGAGCAACGCTCCCTTGGAGTAGCACTTCTGCCATAAAATACACTTTTGATGAGTTGTACGGATGGGTGTGACTACGCACCGTTATGCCCGGGCTAAACTTATTTTGATAGAGCTGATTCAAACTAGAGTGAAAATGCCAAAAGTTTCCAAAATGTTTATAAAACTAAGCATTGCACTTAAATGTAGCAACTTTTCAAAGCATTTACTCTACTTTTCTGGCGTAAATTCTTTAATGAAACGGCCCCACTGTGTTCCTGCTTTTGATGACTACATCTTAAAGGGAGCCTTATATGTCAGCAACATGCTATAGAGTAGGATAAGCTGAGCAGATTTATATACACATTTGTGAGAAAACATGCAGTATGACACTGCCCACTGGATTGTTTTGCCCAGAATGAGCATGAATATCAATCAGTAATTTATAAAAATTACAGACTTTTTTACACAAAACTATACATTTATTTGTTCAGCTCTTCCTTCTCTATAACATAATGCTGGTAGCTGGAGTCTTTTCCTGGTGACAGGTTTCATGTCATAAGTAGTAGGGGTTAAAGGGAACCTGTCACCCCCAAAATCGAAGGTGAGCTAAGCCCACCAGCATCAAAGGCTTATCTACAGCATTCTGTAATGCTGTATATAAGCCCCCGACGTAACCTGAAAGATCAGAAAAAGAGGTTAGATTATACTGACCCAGGGGCGGTCCCGCTGCGGTCCGGTCCAATGGGCGTCGCGGTCATGTCCGGGGCCTCCTATCTTCTTACGATGACATCCTCTTTTTGTCTTCATGCTGTGGCTCCGGCGTACTTTGTCTGCCCTGTTGAGGGTAGAGCAAAGTACTGCAGTGCGCAGGTGCCGGGAAAGGTCAGAGAGGAGCGGCGCCTGCCCACTGCAGTACTTTGCTCTGCCCTCAACAGGGCAGACAAAGTACGCCGGAGCTGGAGCCGCAGCGTGAAGACAAGAAGAGCACGTCATCCTATGAAGATCAGAGGCCCCGGGCCTGACTGCAATGCCCATCGGATCGGACCGCCCCTGGGTGAGCATAATCTAAAGGTACCGTCACACTGAACGATATCAGTAGTGATCTGTGACGTTGCAGCGTCCTGGCTAGCGATATCGTCCAGTGTGACAGGCAGAAGCGATCAGGATCCTGCTGTGCCATCGTTCGTCGCTGCAGAAAGTCCAGAACTTTATTTCGTCGCTGGACTCCCTGCAGACATCGCTGAATCGGCGTGTGTGACGCCGATTCAGCGATGTCTTCACTGGTATCCAGGGTAAACATCGGGTTACTAAGCGCAGGGCCGCGCTTAGTAACCCGATGTTTACCCTGGTTACCAGCGTAAAAGTAAAAAAACCCAAACACTACATACTTACCTTCCGCTGTCTGTCCCCGGCGATCTGCTTCTCTGCACTGTGAGCGCTGGCCAGCCGGAAAGCAGAGCACAGCGGTGACGTCACCGCTGTGCTTTCCGGCCTCTGTGCTTACACAGTGCAGAGGAAAGCAGAGCGCTGGAGGACAGACACCGGAATGTAAGTATGTAGTGTTTTTTTTTTTTTACTTTTACGCTGGTAACCAGGGTAAACATCGGGTTACTAAGCGTGGCCCTGCGCTTAGTAACCCGATGTTTACCCTGGTTTCCAGGGAATCGGCATCGTTGGTCGCTGGAGCGCTGTCTGTGTGACAGCTCCCCAGCGACCAAACAGCGACGCTGCAGCGATCGACATCGTTGTCGGTATCGCTGCAGCGTCGCTTAGTGTGACGGTACCTTAACCTCTTTTTCTCATCTTTCAGGATACATCAGGGGCTTATCTACAGCACTACAGAATTCTGTAGATAAGTCCCTGATGTCGGTGGGCTTAGCTCACCTTCGATTTTGGGGGTGACAGGTTCCCTTTAAACAATTCTTCAACTCTCCATCCTAAATAACTCCCAAGGCTACTGGATTCCTAAAGGTACTGTCACACTAGACGATATCGCTAGCGATCCGTGACGTTGCAGCGTCCTCGCTAGCGATATCGTCCAGTGTGACAGGCAGCAGCGATCAGGCCCCTGCTGGGAGATCGCTGGTCGGGGAAGAAAGTCCAGAACTTTATTTCGTCGCTGGACTCCCCGCAGACATCGCTGAATCGGCGTGTGCGACACCGATTCAGCGATGTCTTTGCTGGTAACCAGGGTAAACATCGGGTAACTAAGCGCAGGGCCGCGCTTAGTAACCCGATGTTTACCCTGGTTACCATCCTAAAAGTAAAAAAACAAACAGTACATACTTACCTACAGCCGTCTGTCCTCCAGCGCTGTGCTCTGCTCTCCTCCTGCTCTGGCTGTGAGCGTCGGTCAGCCGGAAAGCAGAGCGGTGACGTCACCGCTCTGCTTTCTGGCTGCCCGGAGCTCACAGCCAGACCAGAGAAGCAGAGCGCCGAGGACAGACGGCTGTAGGTAAGTATGTAGCGTTTGTTTTTTTACTTTTTAGGATGGTAACCAGGGTAAACATCGGGTTACTAAGCGCGGCCCTGCGCTTAGTTACCCGATGTTTACCCTGGTTACCGGGGACCTCGGGATCGTTGGTCGCTGGAGAGCTGTCTGTGTGACAGCTCTCCAGCGACCAAACAGCGACGCTGCAGCGATCCGGATCGTTGTCGGTATCGCTGCAGCGTCGCTATGTGTGACGGTACCTTAAGAGTATATGGGCCAGTAAGATTTTGAACTTAACAGCAATCACTCCTGAATTTTTATGTTTTCAGTGAAACTAGGCAGAAAAATCATCTCAGCTACTACATTAAAAGGGGTTGTCCATGACTTTAACATTGACGTCCTCTTCTTAGGATAGGTCATCAATGTCCTATCTCTAAACAGCAAAAGCACAAAAAGAGGATTCAGAGATCCTCCAAAAATTAGAAAAAAACAGCAAAACACGGCAGAGGTTCTTACCTGCCTAGGCCTCCAAACAAATACACTAACAGGATGCAGTGGACCCATGTGGTTAAACTAGAAACACAGGTGCAGCACTATCCAAATGCACCCCATGTGCACAGACACCACAGTTTACAAGCAGAAAATAGGCCCAACTGCACCCCGAAAGGGTCATCAATGTCTGATCGGTGGGGTTGCGATACCCGACACCGCAGCAGGTCAGCTGTTCATGGTGGTGGCGGCGGCAGCTGGAAGTGCTCAGTTGAGGAGCTGCACATCATTGCACCATGAATTGAATAGTGGCTGTGGCCGGGTATTGCACTTCCACCCCCTATAGAGTTAAATAGAGGGGCAGATATGCAGTACTTGCCCGTGGCCACGCTATAGTCAAAGGAGCTGTGTTGTTTAGGTCCATTACTGAGCAGTTCCTGCCACCGCTGACACCAGGAAAAGCTATTTGGCGGGGATGCCAGGTGTCATACCCCCACTGGTCAGACATTGATGACCTATCCTAAGTGTTAAAGTTATGGACAACCTCTTTAAAATACACGTACAATATAAAGCAAATGTCAATGAGGGTTTTTTTTCAGATGCACTCTGTCCTATTTCCATGCTTTGAAGTCATTAACTTCTTGCCAAGTGATTTTAAAGGTCATTTAAATTTAGAAGGTCTCAAAAGTTCATTATGTTTTTATTAATATGTTCCCTGTGTTTCATTAAATATCATGGTTTGCTCAGCTAAAAAGGGTGGAAGGGGCAATAACAAGCTGGTGTTACATGTCCTCTTGGTTTCTCTTAGGTGCTGGCTTTTTTGCGGACCTGCATGGCTGTACTAACCTCGGCCTTCTGAGATTTTTGGGCATCTCTCTGTGTGGGAATATTGGATGCTAGACCTCCTGCCTTCACTACTCCTAATCTAAATGAACGCGCCTGGCTGCTGTGATTAGACCCCCACTGCCCTGCATCTGATTCCCTCTCATATCTATTCTGTGTGTCCGCTGGTCAGATAGTCCGTGTTTTTATACATAAAATAAGATGACATGTTTATGAATAAAGAGCTACCGTAAACACAGCTGCCGCGTTTCACCGTTTCCACTCTGTATCCAATGTTATTATAATTAGCAAATATTTAGGACACATAATACAATGAGCAGCAAAATCCGTAAGAACATAAGACAGTTTTTCATTTCATTTCCAGTGGTGGCTGAATTTGTGACTGTCTTCTGGTGGTGGCTGAATCTGTGAATGTATGTTGCCGGTATTTTCAATAATCAGGTTCTTTCGGTTTACGCTCAAAACATCAACAAGGCCAATTATAGGTAATTTATTTAGAAACTCTTATGAAAAACTTTAGGTGATGATTTCTGCAAAGCCCTGTGGACATTAATAGTGATATTTAAGTGAGTAAAATAATTAAGTAAATAAAATATTCAATTAATTAATCATGGCAGCTCAATCCTATTCAAGTAATTGGAACTGAACTGCAATATTGGTTGACCAGTTAACCCCTTAGTGACGGAGCCAAATTTTTTAAATCTGACCACTTTATGTGGTCATAACTCTTGAACGCTTCAACAAATCCCAGTGATTTTGAGACTGTTTTTTCATGACACATTATACTTTATGATTATGGTAAATTTAGGTCAATATGTTTTGTGTTTATTTATATAAAATATCAAAAATTTGAGAAAAATGTTAAAAAATTAGCAATTTTCAAAATTTGAATGATTATCCCATTATTCCAGATAGCCATACCACAGCAAACCATTGATAAATAATATTTACCTCATGTCGGCTTTACATCAGCATCATTTGTAAAATGTTCTTTTATTTTGTTAGCATTTTAGGAGGTTTAAAAATGTAGCAGCAATTTTTCATTTTTTCAAAGAAATTTACTAAATTTATTATTTTAGGGAACTATCCATGTTTGAAGTGACTTTAGGGGTCCCATATATTGGGAAACCCCCAAACGTGATACCATTTCAAAAACAGCACCCCCTGACATATCGAGAACTGCTGTCAGGTAGTTTATTAACCCTTCAGGTGCTTTACAGGAATTAATGCAAAGTGGCATGACAGAAGTGAAAATGTGCATTTTTACCACATAAATGCCTCTAACTTCTGAACAGATTACTACAGCTGTCAGACTCTAAGGCCGCTATTTGGTCATGAATTGCCACGGCAAACAACAGGGCCACAAAATCATGATCTGAGGGCACCAATTGGGATAAAGAGGAAGCCCCCACACTCTGCTAATCATATATAATGATGTAGTCACTATTGACAGCTGCATCTAAGGGGTTAAACAGATTTGGACGGTGCAAACACTGATCGTGGCTGATGCAGCAAGTTGTCAGCTATAGTGCACAACCGACAGATGCTGGATTGTTACCTGTTGGGGGAGGCTATTCTCTTATATGTCAGGTCAGTTAAAAGATGTATTGGCTGTCATTAAGGGGTTAAAATAGGTCATCGCCCTTCTATAGGTTAAGTGATAAGTTGTTGATCAGGGGAGTCTGACTACTGGGACCCTAAAGGTACCGTCACATTAAGCGACGCTGCAGCAATATAGACAACGATGCCGATCGCTGCAGCGTCGCTGTTTAGTCGTTGTGTGGTCGCTGGAGAGCTGTCACACAGACAGCTCTCCAGTGAACGATGCCGAAGTCCCCGGGTAACCAGGGTAAACATCGGGTTACTAAGCGCAGGGCCGCGCTTAGTAACCCGATGTTTACCCTGGTTACCATTGTAAATGTAAAAAAAACCAAACACTACATACTTACATTCCAGTGTCTGTCACGTCCCCCGGCGTCAGCTTCCCTGCACTGTGTAAGCGCCGGCCGTAAAGCAGACCGGTGACGTCACCGCTGTGCTCTGCTTTACGGCCGGCCGGCGCTGACACAATGCAGGGAAGCTGACGCCGGGGGACGCGACAGACACCGGAATGTAAGTATATGTAGTGTTTTTTTTTCTACATTTACAATGGTAACCAGGGTAAATATCGGGTTACTAAGCGCGGCCTTACGCTTAGTAACCCGATGTTTACCCTGGTTACAAGTGAAGACATCGCTGGATCGGCATCACACACGCCGATTCAGCGATGTCAGCGGGTGATCCAGTGACGAAATAAAGTTCTGGCCTTCTAGCTCCGACCAGCGATGTCACAGCAGGATCCTGATCGCTGCTGCGTGTCAAACACAACGAGATCGCTATCCAGGACGCTGCAACATCACGGATCGCTATCATTATCATTCTAAAGTTGCTCAGTGTGAAGGTACCTTAGCCGATTGGCAGAATGGGGCATTTTATGCTCTTTAGAATGGAGCGACAGTATGCATATTTGACCTAAATTAATTTCATTAAATGGTTCTGCTTAGCACTGAGATCAGTTTTTTTATGACAACCCCATGGCAAATGAATGGAACATCGATAGGGCGTCTGATCTTCTGAGCCTTTTTTTTAAGTAGAAGTTCCCAGTCTGGAATGAAAATTCGATCAGTGCAGGTCCCAGTAGTACTACACCCACCTATCAGCTAGTTTTCACCTATCCTGCAGGTCAGTGATAACTGGTTTCGACCAGACAACACACAGTTGTGCCTGGTAAATGAAGGAGAACAGTAAGTGCTGAGGCCCACTCAGTCAGTTGATGGCAAGGGATTTGGAAGTTGAACATCTACCAACCTGATATGATAGTGGTGGTCTATCATAAGGACAAGCCTTGTAGTCCAGGAAAATCTCTTTAAATGATAACATTCTTTCCAACTGGAGCCACCACTAGGAGAAGTTAAGAGCTTACTATATGTGGTTAATATGTTTAATGTATAATCACTTATATGCCCTAAACTCCCACTCATGTTCATTAAAGGGAACCTGTCACCCCCAAAATCGAAGGTGAGCTAAGCCCACCGGCATCAGGGGCTTATCTACAGCATTCTGGAATGCTGTAGATAAGCCCTCGATGTATCCTGAAAGATGAGAAAAAGAGGTTAGATTATACTCACCATGGGGCGGTCCCGCTGCGGTCCGGTCTGATGGGCGTCTCGGTCCAGTCCGGGGCCTCGCATCTTCTTACGATGACATCCTCTTCTTGTCTTCACGCTGCGACTCAGGTGCAGGTGTACTTTGTCTGCCCTGTTGAGTGCAGGTCAAAGTACTGCAGTGCGCAGGCAGATCGGGAAGATGAGTTGTTGGCCAATAAATGTTCACACGACAGATATTAAAACTGTACGGGTTCATCAGCTTATGTTTTCTCACAAAGCCAAAAGTTTGAAAAATGGTGTCCCCATAAGACGCTTTCAAGGGAATACATTTTGATTCTTCAACGGGAACTGGTTGATCAACTAATAACATCAATGGTCCCCTTTCTCTCTGTTTCTCAGCAGGTCACAGGAACCAAAGGCTAATTAACATTGTCGACAGATCTAAGACTAATTTTTTGAACAATTTACACTAAACATATAAAAAAATAGACAAAAATAAAATTTATATACATAAAGTATATACTGTGTACTGCTGTTGAAAATTGAAAATTGAAAATGCAAGCCAATCTGCAGCCAGCAAGATACAGAGCAGGACAAACTGAAAAGACTGATATACAAGTTTATGTGAAAAAAGTCAGTATAATTTGTGTTTGATTAATTTAAATGTCTGCTGAACTGCTGATTATGGACTTTTAAGTCAAGTGGGCGATCCCGATCAGTGAATGACAGCCTTCTTTTTCTATATGTGCATACGGAAATAACTGTCAGTCACTGATTAGGTCTGCCGCCTACTTATCTGAAAAGTCTAAAATGTGCAGATATTGAAATAAATTAAACACAAGTTACGGTATATTAAATCTTTTCCCAGAGACACAAACCTCATATATATCAATCTGCTCAGCTCCTCCCGCTTTGTAACACGCTGCATTTTCAATTTGAGGGGTTTGCCATAAGCCATCTGTCAATGTTACTCATGCATGAGAGGAATCTAAAATAGCAGAAAACGCACACCAACAAATATACAAATGTTTAATAATGTTTGATAAGAAAAAGAAGACAGGATAATAATGCTGTCAACACTGTGACAAACTCCCCAGGATCCAACACAGCGGGATCCATGCATCATCCCACACATAAGGAATGAGCAGATTATCTTATCACTAATCTTTCCTCACTAGTCTCATATTACGATAAACTATAAGTAGTGTAAGAAATTATTTCCTCATAAAATTTTAAGAGACTGAAAGAGATTATAGTTGCGAGGTTACGATGGGCTCTTGATGGAGCATATCCACAATACCGAGACAGATTGCATAAGCGATCATACATGGGATTTTTGGTGCCCAGAAACTCCTTTGTGCTTTTCATCTGAAAACATCGACCCACATTTTTGGGTGTTTTTTACTTGAAAATAGTATAGTTTATCAAGTATTTGTGCCAAAGTTTAGAGACATTTACACCTCTATAAAAGTCTAGTGAAGAGTGAATGTGGCTTGCTTCTTGACCTCGGATTTAGGGTTATGCAGTGAGCCCTTCCAACTGAAAGAAGATTCTAAAGAAGCATGACCTCTATGTGTGAATTAGCCCAGCAGCATGGTGGTTGGGAGAAAAGAAAGGGTATTCTCATCTTATATATCAGTAAGTCTGCAAACTCTGCACTCCTACAAGGATTTGTATTATTATTGGTTGATTCACTTAGAATGCAATTATATTTTTAGCCTTAATTGATGGTATAATATATGGCATATGACAGCAAAGATGACAGCATATTTCACAATGTAATTAAAGGTGGCCATCAGAGGTGTATCTAGGTTTTCTGGCACCCGGGGCAAGAACTCAGCTTTGCCCTCCCCCCCCCTCCCCAGCACATACGCGATTTGTACACTTAGTCACGCGCCAACGAGCTGCTTTCCCTAATTCTCTCAATGTTCAGCGAAAAACTGAGAGAAGCAGGTAGAACACCTCATTGTCATATGACAGCAAATATGAAAATCACATATCACACATGAGTGAAGTGGCCATGTGATGACTGCTAGAACCTGAAAGCAGAGCTTAATCCTGACAGTTAGGATATTACACGTTGTTAGGACTGGCTACAGGGCTTCATTTTATAATTAAAGGGTGGGTCCAGGTTTGAGATGAAAGTCTGAAGTCATTCTATGTGACTGCAGGATTCTGAATTCTCACAGCACAAGCACTGCACACTTTTAGGATTCTCCCTTGCCGGTGGCCAGAGTGGACGGTCATGATAGCACAAGTATGTGATTTGGATACTTCTGGCCACATTCTAACTAGACGTGTCCGGCCTCAGACAATTCATTTTCATTGAATGAGGCCACACATGTCTAGTCAGCACGTGACCACATGTATGTAAATCACCAATATCAGAGAATTATGATAGCAGTGCGCACTGTGAGAATTCAGAAGTCTGCAGTCACATAGTATGACTGCAGACTCATCACAACCTTGGACATCCCCTTTAATGTTCCTAACATAAATAAAAATATGAGAATAAGTATCAGAAAAAAAACACATTTACATCCAGGTACCTGATAGATGACATTTCTGGAGTCGCCTCTTTCTTTTCATCTTGTCCAGATGCCATGATGACTCTTCTCATCCACCGGCAGAGCTCGTTTCTGCAGACTTCCATCTTCTCCTGTCTTTTGCAGCACATCCCGACACAACACCCTTAAAGATAGCAGTGTTATTATAATGCTCCGGAATCAAAATATCTGCCCTAGGCTGAGCGCCTGAGTAAATAATTGCACCTCACTTTATTCCCAGCACATAATATGACCCTCACTGTCCCTCTTATGGTACATGCCATCCACACTTCCCTCTCTCTTTTCCATACTTCACACTGCCTTCTCATACTGTGTCCCTCCTAGAGAACCCAGTCTCTCTACTGTGCCCCTTCATTATACTCCTCCTACTTGGCATACTGTCTCCTCCTGGCTGTTACCCTCACACTACTCAGTATCTATTCTGTGCCCACTCACACTTTCCTCCCCCATAGTGTCTGCACACATTTCTAATAGCATCCTCATGTACATCCCCCCTGCTAACTATACTATCTCCTCACTTATTTACCCCTTTCCCTTTGCTCTCTATATTTCCTCCTCACACATTCCCCCGACTCCCCATACTGTGTCCCCACACATCCCATCACCCTCGCTCCCAATACTGTGTCAGCACACATTTTTCCCTTCGCTACTGTGTCCACCCCATCTCCCCACTCATACCCACAGAATACAGAGTGTATAGTACAGTGGTAAGGTGTGCAGGCTTGCAAATAGAGAGCTGTGAGTTCGAACCCCAGCAATGAAAGTTAATTTTTTCTTGACCAGCTTAGAGATGCCCTTAATCTGGTAGACTGGGACAATATCCTCAGAAATAAGAATTCAGATAATAAATGGAAAATGTTTAAGAACATCCTAAATAGGCAGTGTAAGCGGTTTATACCTTGTGGGAGTAAAAGGACTAGAAATAGGAAAAACCCAATGTGGCTAAACAAAGAAGTAAGACAGGCAATTAACAGTAAAAAGAAAGCATTTGCACTACTAAAGCAGGATGGCACCATTGAAGCTCTAAAAAACTATAGGGAGAAAAATACTTTATCTAAAAAACTAATTAAAGCTGCCAAAAAGGAAACAGAGAAGCACATTGCTAAGGAGAGTAAAACTAATCCCAAACTGTTCTTCAACTATATCAATAGTAAAAGAATAAAAACTGAAAATGTAGGCCCCTTAAAAAATAGTGAGGAAAGAATGGTTGTAGATGACGAGGAAAACGCTAACATATTAAACACCTTCTTCTCCACGGTATTCACGGTGGAAAATGAAATGCTAGGTGAAATCCCAAGAAACAATGAAAACCCTATATTAAGGGTCACCAATCTAACCCAAGAAGAGGTGCGAAACCGGCTAAATAAGATTAAAATAGATAAATCTCCGGGTCCGGATGGCATACACCCACGAGTACTAAGAGAACTAAGTAATGTAATAGATAAACCAATATTTCTTATTTTTAGGGACTCTATAGCGACGGGGTCTGTTCCGCAGGACTGGCGCATAGCAAATGTGGTGCCAATATTCAAAAAGGGCTCTAAAAGTGAACCTGGAAATTATAGGCCAGTAAGTCTAACCTCTATTGTTGGTAAAATATTTGAGGGGTTTCTGAGGGATGTTATTCTGGATTATCTCAATGAGAATAACTGTTTAACTCCATATTAGCATGGGTTTATGAGAAATCGCTCCTGTCAAACCAATCTAATCAGTTTGTATGAAGAGATAAGCTATAGGCTGGACCACGGTGAGTCATTGGATGTGGTATATCTCGATTTTTCCAAAGCGTTTGATACCGTGCCGCACAAGAGGTTGGTACACAAAATGAGAATGCTTGGTCTGGGGGGAAAATGTGTGTAAATGGGTTAGTAACTGGCTTAGTGATAGAAAGCAGAGGGTGGTTATAAATGGTATAGTCTCTAACTGGGTCGCTGTGACCAGTGGGGTACCGCAGGGGTCGGTATTGGGACCTGTTCTCTTCAACATATTCATTAATGATCTGGTAGAAGGTTTACACAGTAAAATATCGATATTTGCAGATGATACAAAACTATGTAAAGAAGTTAATACAAGAGAAGATAGTATTCTGCTACAGATGGATCTGGATAAGTTGGAAACTTGGGCTGAAAGGTGGCAGATGAGGTTTAACAATGATAAATGTAAGGTTATACACATGGGAAGAAGGAATCAATGTCACCATTACACACTGAATGGGAAACCACTGGGTAAATCTGACAGGGAGAAGGACTTGGGGATCCTAGTTAATGATAAACTTACCTGGAGCAGCCAGTGCCAGGCAGCAGCTGCCAAGGCAAACAGGATTATGGGGTGCATTAAAAGAGGTCTGGATACACATGATGAGAGCATTATACTGCCTCTGTACAAATCCCTAGTTAGACCGCACATGGAGTACTGTGTCCAGTTTTGGGCACCGGTGCTCAGGAAGGATATAATGGAACTAGAGAGAGTACAAAGGAGGGCAACAAAATTAATAAAGGGGATGGGAGAACTACAATACCCAGATAGATTAGCGAAATTAGGATTATTTAGTCTAGAAAAAAGACAACTGAGGGGCGATCTAATAACCATGTATAAGTATATAAGGGGACAATACAAATTTCTCGCTGAGGATCTGTTTATACCAAGGAAGGTGACGGGCACAAGGGGGCATTCTTTGCGTCTGGAGGAGAGAAGGTTTTTCCACCAACATAGAAGAGGATTCTTTACTGTTAGGGCAGTGAGAATCTGGAATTGCTTGCCTGAGGAGGTGGTGATGGCGAACTCAGTCGAGGGCCCCTACCTTCTGTCTCTTCCCCACTATCCCATAGAATGTAAGTCCGCAAGGACAGGGTCCTCTCCCCTCTGTACCAGTCTGTCACTGTAAACACGTTTACTGTAAATGATATCTATAACTCTGTATGTAACCCCTTTCTCATGTACAGCACCATGGAATTAATGGTGCTATATAAATAAATAATAATAATAATGATTAGCACTTTATATTCGATTATGCTGTTTCATATATTATATACTTAGGGGTGATGGTCATTGGTTCTGTATTCAGGCCGTGTTTTAAATGGTTTTATCATGTGTTTGTCTTTTTGAGGTGCAATTAAAGTTTACTGATTTTTTGTAAATTCTATGGGTGTGCATACCATTATTGGTCTAGTCTTTTCTCTCCTGTGGTTCTATTATTTATTACAGACCAGGTTTTTGCACCCTATTTTCATGATGTATACAGGGGTGCACCCCTCACATATATAATCATACACACACACTGAATACATCCCTGACCCCCCCAACACACTGATTAAATCCTGCCTCCTCAACACACACACTAAATAAATTTCCCCCCAAACACTGAATAAATAAACACACACACACACACACTGAATACATATTCCCCATAAACCCGCCCCACGCTGAATTTTCGGTGTCTTCAGCTCCACAACTACAGGAGCACTTACCACCAGGTCTCTTCTGTCTCCGGCACGCTGGATAGTAACATCAGCAGCGTGATCACATGACTTGATCACGCTGCTGGCGTCGCTCTGACTCAGCGGTCACAGCCTCAATTGTACTCGCAGCTGTTAGATGTGAAAAAATTAACAAAATCTTTATTATACAATTAGAATTAAAAATAGATCAAGCAAAATCACCAACTCCATATAGACATAATATATCTAAATATAAATGGAGGAAAACATGAAGGTAGGTGGGGGGGGGGGGGGGTGGATGGAAAGGTCAAAGAATGAATGGACCAGGGGAAGCTGGATGAAAAGAGTATATCTAATGTGCCAGGGCAGTACTAAATAGTAGTCATTTGAAAGGTAAAAAAATTGTGCCCAGATATGGGGGTCACCGGTGCGTGCATTTCCAGAGGGATGCTTGTTAAATGCTGCTGTCAGAGTTTGACAGTGGCATTTAACTAGTTAATAGGTGGGTCGCGATTCCACTCGCGCCTATTGCTGTCACATGTCAGCTGTTCAAAACAGCTAACATGTCCCGGTTTTGATGCGGGCTCACCTGTTCTGTCCGAGGGCAGTAAGGGGTTAATGTTGCCTTATTAGTCACTGTGCAGTACTTAATCATAATACGAATAAAGTTGTTCCTAGTCATGTTTGTCTGCTTTCTATTCTAGATCCAAGCTACTATGGAACGGGCTGCTCCACCAGTGGTATCATAAACATACTGGGCATCATTATCTGCGTGGTGCCATCAGACGGCGTACAATAAATTTCCACAGTTTTGTTTTTTTGTTAAATTTCAATGATTCAATAGTTAATTATGGTCCAAGAAATTATATAAATAATCTTTATTAACTCATTTTTCTGTAATAAAGCTTTATTTCACAAAGAGGAATCGTTATTGCTTATCATTATAATTTCTTTACCTTAAAGTCTATGTGTGTCTGAAATGCCCGATTGTGTTCTCGGGCTAGATTATGATGCAAGTGGCAGTAGGCAGTTATTTTGTCTGACTTTACATTTGTTTCAACGCTTCCTTGCAATAACATGAAAAAGGGTCAGTGAGAAATGTATAATAGGTGTCAGTTTTACAGATTATTCTCCATTCTCAACTCGAGGAGGTGCATCCAGTCCTGGTACTCCCTCTGTGTAACTGTGGATCCTCTTGATACAAGCACTCGCAGTTAGTTGGTCTTCCACTTCTGGTACTGTATTAGAGGCTGTTTTCTCTTTAATGACAAAGCTTTAGGCAACACTTGTTTCTTTTCTTTATCTACAACCCCTAGCAAAAATTATGGAATCACCGGCCTTGGAGGATGTTCATTCAGTTGTTTAATTTTGTAGAAAAAAATCAGATCACAGACATGGCACAAAACTAAAATCATTTCAAATGGAAACCTTCTGGCTTTAAGAAACACTAAAAGAAATCAAGAACAAAAAATGTGGTAGTCAGTAATGGTTACTTTTTTTAACCAAGCATAGGGGAAAAATTATGGAATCACTCAATTCTGAGGAAAAACTCATGGAATCACCCTGTAAATTTTCATACCCCAAAAAAACACTGGCATCAAATTAGAGCTGCTCCTTAGTCTGCATCTAAAAAGGAGTGATCACGCCTTGGAGAGCTGTTGCACCAAGTGGACTGACATGAATCATGACTCCAACTTGAGAGATGTCAATTGAAACAAAGGAGAGGATTATCAAACTATTAAAAGAGGGTAAATCATCACGCAATGTTGCAAAAGTTGGTTGTTCACAGTCAGTTGTGTCTAAAATCTGTACCAAATGCAAACAACATGGGAAGGTTGTTAAAGGCAAACATACTGGTAGACCAAGGAAGACATCAAAGTGTCAAGACTGGAAACTTAAAGCAATATGTCTCCAAAACAGGAAATATACAACAAAAAAAATGAGGAACGAATGGGTGGAAACTGGAGTCAACGCCTGTGACCAAACTGTAAGAAACTGCCTAAAGGAAATGGGATTTACATACATAAAAGCAAAACTAAAGCCATCATTAACAAATAAACAGAAAAAAACAAGATTACAATGGGCTAAGAAAAAGCAATCGTGGACTGTGGATGACTGGATGAAAGTCATATTCAGTGATGAATCGCAAATCTGCATTGGGCAAGGTGATGATGCTGGAACTTTTGTTTGGTGCCGTTCCAATGAGATTTATAAAGATGACTGCCTGAAGAGAACATGCAAATTTCCACAGTCATTGATGATATGGGGCTGCATGTCCGGTAAAGGCACTGGGGAGATGGCTGTCATTACATCTTCAATAAATGCACAAGTTTATGTTGATATTTTGGACACTTTTCTTATCCCATCAATTTAAAGGATGTTTGGGGATGATTAAATCATTTTTCAAGATGATAATCCATCCTGCCATAGAGCAAAAACTGTGAAAACATTACTGGAAAAAAGACACATAAGGTCAATGTCATGGCCTGCAAATATTCCAGATCTCAATCCAATTGAAAATCTTTGGTGGAAGTTGAAGAAAATGGTCCATGACAAGGCTCCAACCTGCAAAGCTGATCTGGCAACAGCAATCAGAAAAAGTTGGAGCCAGATTGATGAAGAGTACTGCTTGACACTCATTAAGTCCATGCCTCAGAGACTGCAAGCTGTTATAAAAACCAGAGGTGGTGCAACAAAATACTAATGATGTGTTTGGAGTGTTTTTTTGTTTGTTTGTTTTTTATGATTCCATAATTTTTCCCTCAGAATTGAGTGATTCCATATTTTTTTCCCTATACTTGGTTAAAAAAGTAACCATTACTGACTACCACATTTTTTGTTCTTGATTTCTTTTAGTGTTTCTTAAAGCCAGAAAGTTGCCATTTGAAATGTGGATCGCCCCCGAGGGGTAATCGGTACCGGGTCCTTCGGTTCACAGGGGGATGTCACGGAGGCTGACCCGGTCCGTGGCCCTGGGACGTCCGTGTAAAAGGGAAAGATCTTTAAAGGGATAGAGTTTATGTTCGTGACGCCACCGTGGTATTCGGTCAGGGTGACCAACGCTGCAAAGGGGTCCGCTGGGGTGATGTTATGGCAGCTAGATGGCATACCTTCCCACAGGTGAAGTGTATCCCCAGGGCTTCCCAGTGTGTAGATGGTGGATGGTGAGAGGCGCAGTGAAGAACGAGGACACAAGGTTGCAGTCTCTTTACCTTTTACTGAAGGTTTCAGCATCCACAGTCCACGGTACAAGACCACAGGTGTTATGACCTGGTGTTTAGGACAATAATGGACCTGGTGGTTAAGAGCACATGGAATGACCTGATAGTTACTAATAATACAGGACAAGCTCTGAGACGTGGGAACTCTGCTGACCGCAATCCCTAATCCTATCACACACACTAGAAATAGCCATGGATTGCTCCTAACGCTCCCTATGCAACTCGTCACAGCCTAAGGAACTAGCTAGCCCTAAAGATAGAAAAATAAAGCCTACCTTGCCTCAGAGAAATTCCCCAAAGGAAAAGGCAGCCCCCACATATAATGACTGTGAGTAAAGATGAAAATTACAAACACAGAGATTAAATAGATTTAGCAAAGTGAGGCCCGACTTACTGAACAGACAGAGGATAGGAAAGGTAACTTTGTGGTCAGCACAAAAACTACAAAAAGACCACGCAGAGGGCGCAAAAAGACCCTCCGCACCGACTCACGGTGCGGAGGCGCTCCCTCTGCGTCCCAGAGCTTCCAGCAAGCAAGACAAAAATCAAAATAGCAAGCTGGACAGAAAAATAGCAAACCAGAGAAAAACAAGCAGGAACTTAGCTTCTGCTGGGAAGACAGGTCACAAGAACGATCCAGGAGCGAACTAGACCAATACTGGAACATTGACAGGGGGCATGGAGCAATGATCTAGGTGGAGTTAAATAGAGCAGCCAGCTAACGAATTAACCTCGTCACCTGTGGAAGGAAACTCAGGAGCCGCAGCCCCACTCACAACCACCAGAGGAAGCCCATGGACAGAACCAGCCGAAGTACCATTCATGACCACAGGAGGGAGCTTGACAACAGAATTCACAACACACAGGGCAGGCAGAGTCCAGCCAGTTTGGAGGCAAATAAGGAGTCCCCTTGTCCAGGTAGAAATCAGTAGCCTTCCTCTAGTGCCGTGGTGTTGTAGCACCTTACTGCTAAGCGTCTCATAAGGTCCTCACAACTGTTGAAGATGTTACAGATGTTATGTTTCTCTCTGTCCCCCAGATGGATAGGACAAACCCGTATGACCGGTGGCTTGAGGAGTTTTACAGGGACTCTATCATGCCCCAGCCTCTAAGTGGTGCCACCTTGCCTCCTGGGTATAGGGCGGGCAGGTAACGTGAAATTAGCTGTCCTGCCGGTCTCTGGAGCAAGGCATAAAGGACTGTTGCTCCCTCGGTATTCCGGCTACCGGGATCCTGCGCCTCAGAAGGAGGCAGCCTGTGTAGGGCAGAACTCCTCTGATATCCACTCCTTTGCTTCGACTTCTTCACCCTCTCTACTATACAGTTCTCCTTCAGTGTCTCTTTCTAGAAGCTGCAGCTCTCAGGGCATGCACAGCTCCATGTCCTTCTGTCTCGATCTCTGACAGGATCCCACCCCTGTCAGGGAACAACTACCTGAGCCAAGCTCAGCCAGCATTTAACTAACTTCCTCCCCAGGCAACCAGTTTTACCTAAGTGTGAGGAGTGCCCTAATAATTAGGAGCAGAGCTCCCCTTGGTGGCCTGGAGTATGAAATGTGTTGCATGTTTGTGATACCTGGATTCAATTGTCCTTCTTTGCCTCCAAACGTAACATCACTCCCCCCTAGAGGAGAATTATATTACTGCAAAGACCAGGACCATGGGGTGCTGCAAATGACTTTAGTTTTAAGCCATGGCTGTGATCTGCTTTTTTTTCTACAAAATTAAATGAATGAACATCCTTCAAGGCCGGTGATTCCATAATTTTTTGCCAGGGGTTGTACAAGGTGCAGTCTTGTGTTTAGCATAGAGCTCCATTTGCTGCTTGTGTCCTCTGTGGTGGTGAGAAACACAGACCCTTATATGCTCAGGCAAGCTGGGAGAGGTCTGATGCTTCACCATATGCTCAATCCCACCCTACAACTCACAACTCCAACTCCAAACAGCTAGACACATTTTCTTGCCACACTGTCACTACACAACTACAGTATAACCCACATATGTTCTACTTTGGATGTCCAGAACCACCTGCATACTCCAACAGCCATTCAGTCTGGAGGCATTCAACCAGGCGCCATCCTTGCACACCTTCGCTTTCATACAGCCCACTCAATATACTCTAGTGATGGGTCATTTGCAACCGATCCAGAACAAAGAGCCAGCTCCCTGCTGGCACCCCAATTCCTTGCATGGCGCTCATTAAGCATAAGATGACTGTTTTTGGTAGCCAAAGGTGGCTGGGGTTTCAGCTGAATTAATTTCTCCTTAAATGTGTGTTCACCTGTGGTGAACACATATTTAATAGTGACAAACTTGGCATCAAAAGAGCAGGATCTTTTTGGTGAGCGGGCTCAAGTGATCCAGATCACCAAAAAGAGACAGATTGCCCAATTAGTATACACTTCACAAAACATCATTCTCTCATTGAATACAGTCAACAGAACAAATATATATTACGTGCACAAATGAAGGTTCACATAAATCCTATAACTTTTAAAGGAACCTGTCACATCGAGAAACATTATTTACCTGCAGAAATTAGAGTTATCTGCAGGTAAATAGCATTTAAATCCTATGCAACCAACTTACCAGAGCAGCAGCTACAGGGAGAAAATGAAGTTATGTTCCCCCAGCAGCTGCTTGCTTCCAGTCATTGGTCATTGACAGCACATTGATTGACAGCCTGCTCTGCAGTGGATATGTACAGGGCAGGTTATCAGTCAATATACCTATGAGTGATTACAGCTGCGTTCATTGCATAGTGCACGATGACTGTTATAGCTCCCCGTATCTCCCCAATAACTGGAAGTGAGCAGCTGTGGGGTGGATACAATTTTATTTTTCCCTGTAGCTGTGTGGCGCCCCAGGGTCCTGGTCATCACAGTAGCATTGCTTTCCTCACGAGGAGAGTGATGTTACGTTTGGAAGCGATGAAGGATAACTCTTATCAGGTAACCACCATACACACAACATATTCACACACCAGGCCGCAAGGGGGAGCATGGGATCCTATTCCTAGGTGACGCCCCTATATAAATTGTGGCTTGGAAGGAAAGTGTGGTCAGAAGGTCAGAGAGACAGAAGGGAGCAGACCGACATATTGTGTCAGAAGGTCTGAAGGGGCCGTGTAGTCTGAAGTACTACAGCCCCTGGAAAGAGACATACAGAAAGCCGAACATTGTTGCAGGAGAGTAAAGCACAGGAGAGTGACACCAGGGGGAGCAGACTGTCTCCCTGGCCAGGCGCAAATAACTGGTAGCCAGACCACCGAGGTTGTAAGGGACTCTAAGACTTACATCAGAAATCGACACGACAGCTGAAGTGCAAGTTACCTGTTCGCCACACACACCTGAGACACAGTAGCACATAGAGCCCGGGGCGTGATAGAGTCTCTGTAAAAAGGCTCTAGTTACCTGTCATGCAGGTATTGTCCTATCCTATATGGGGGACAGAGAGAAGAACTGTGGGGACCTTATCTGAAGCCATAGGCAGTAAGGAACTACAACACCATCGTACTAGAGGAAGGCTTTTAACTCCACCTGGTAAAGGAGACTCTGGATTCGCTTCCAAGCCGGCCGGACCCTGCCTGCCCTGTGATATGGTACCCTGGACTGTGGCTGCCTGAAGTCTTCAGTAAACCAGGTAAAGAGACTGCAAACTTGTGTCCTCTTTCTTTACTGCGCCATTCACCATCTTCCATCTACACACCGGGAGCCCTGGAGATATACTTCACCTGTGGGAAGTTATACCATCTAGCTGCCATTACATCACCCCAGAGGACCCCTTAAAGCAGCGTCGGTCCCCATTGACCGAATACCACAGGTGGCATCACGAACATAAACTTTATTCAATTATCCTTTTTACATGGGCGCCCAGGGCCACGGAGCGGGTCGCCACCACAGTGACATCCCCCTGTGAACAACGGACCCGGTGCTGGGTACTCCACGGCCCTGGCGGGCGACTCAGCTGCTGCTCCAGTAAGCCAGTTACACATGATTTAAACTCTATTTACCAGAAGATTACCATAACAGGGTCCCTTTCAGTTTTTGAGGAATGCAAGAATCGATAGAAGCTGCCTTTATGCCTTTAGAAGTAAAAACTACAGGCTTAACAACAACTTCAATTAAATCTGCAGCTGTATTTTATAAGAATGCTCTGACATTCACTCTAGAGAAGTAAATGGAGACTGATATTTTGACCAAACTATCTTATGGACAGGAAGGAACCAATCACAATTGTATCACAAATTGCATCACAATCCCGTCTCCACACCATTGTATTTTCATTGATGATACATTTCAAACCTTCACTTGCAGCTGTGATGACAGACTCCAGTGTTTCAAGACTCATCGGAATTAAAGTTAATCAATATAGATATGCGTTTATCTGCACTTTCATATACTGCAGTTAGTCTTGATCAAAGCTGCTGGAATTAGCAGGATGATTTGAGCTAAAATTGCATCAGTAAACTCTTGCTGATATCTACTGGTGTCTTGCTGACATCTACTGGTTCATATTACGAACATATTGAAAAATGTCATTTTTTACAGATCATTGACACAAACAAGCAGTCTTTTCGCTGTTGATAACAACTCCTTTGCTTAGAACCAAGGCAGTTTGTAGAGACTTGGCAATATTGGGAAGGTAAAGATCCAAATAGTGTGAAGTTTTAACTATTATTTCCTACTCTTTCCCACAGCATTATCTGTTTCGGTTGTTGTCCTAGTATTACTAGCCATAATTACCACCAACACAACCATTATTGGTGACGGTGAGTTGTACAGTCAATACATCTTACAATTTCCAAGGTGAAAACCCCCCAAAAGGCCTAAACCCCAGTCATTGTCCCTGCATAACAATTACAATCAGCACCCTCATAAAATTGTCAGTCTGGACCCCAAGTTTTCATGCCTCCATTATAGTGCTTTACAGTCATAATATATCACTTATGAAGACTTATAACAAAGCAGAGCATTGTGTATGATCCACCACACACTTACCTCCACTTTTTCTGAAAAGTAATGGGCAGACCGTCGTGGATGGATGTTGGGGTCCATCGTGTTTGGCCAAGCATTTAAAAAAGTTAGGTTCAGGTACCAGAATGGTATCCAAACTTCAACCTGTACCAGGATCCCATTCAAATGAATGGTGGGCTTGAACATCTGGTGTTTCTCACACTGTCATCTGTGTGACAGCGTGAGAAACACCGGCTCTGATCAGCAGTAAGTTTGTTACTGCCGGTCAGAGCGCTCCAGTTCTCACGCTGCCACACAGATGACAGGGTGTGAGCCAGCAGCAGTGAAAAGGTTACCGACGGTCACAGGCATCTGCTGGTGAGAGTACTACTCTCTTAATCATACGTCCAGTCTCATAGATAGCAGAAAGAGCAGGCATTTGATGATGAGAGTATTCACAAGCTGGTGACTGTGCAATAAATAAGTAAATGAATAAAAGGAAAAAATGGTGTCAGGACCCCTCTATTTTTGCTAGCCAGCTCAGGAAAATCTGACAGCTGGTGGCTGCAGCCAAAAGCTGTCAGCTTTATATTGGCTGGTTATCAAAAATAGAGGGGTCTCATACTGTTTTTTTTATTTAAATGCTGTAAATAATTTTTTTTAAAACATTGCATTTTTAAGAAACAGCCAAGCTAAAGCAGACAGGTGGGGGCTGGTATGCTCTGACTGGGATATGACCCTTCCCAGCCTAAAAATAGCAGACTGCAGCTGGACCAGAAAAGGCACATCTATGAGATGTGCCACTTCTGGCACTTTGCCCAGATCTTCCAACTTGCCTTGGTGCAGTGGCAAGTGAGGTAATATTTGTGGGGTTGATGTCAGCTTTGTAATATCAACTGACATCAAGCCCACAGGTAAGTAATGGAGAGGCGTCTGTGAGACACCCCCATTATTAACCTCATAGTCAAATGCAATAAAGCATACACAGAGTAAAGTTCTTTAATTGAAATAAAAATGCAGACTCCTTTATTTGAAATAAACATTCACAATCCTCCATTTATTGCTGTAAAATTAACGAAAATAAGACACCATATTCTTCACTTGTCTGATGATCATCCATTTATACCACAACGTGCTCCAATTGTGCTAAATCTGGACTGCATGGCCTAAAGGTGGCATGATGCGACTGCTCAGCCATGAATCCAGAAGACACTGAGCTGAGCCTGAGAACATAACTACAGTGCCAAGCGCTATCGTCAAAAGGTAACCGGAGTTCAAAACAGGCTGCATCCCTCAGCTGTAAACTTTACCTTGGCTGGCTATTGAAATAGAGGGGGACCAAAGTGGGTTTTTTAACCCCTTAACAACCAGATTTATTTTTGGTTTTGCATTATTATTTTTTGCTCCCCTTCTTCTAGAGCCATAACTTTTTTATTTTTCAGTCAAAATGGCCATGTGAGGGCTTGTTTTGCGGGACGAGTTCTACTTTTGAATAACTTCATTGGTTTTACCATGTCATGTACTAGAAAATGGGGAAAAAAATCCAAGTGTGGTGAAATTGCAAAAAAGTGCAATCCCACACTTGTTTTTTGTTTGGCTTTTTTACTAGGTTCACTAAATGCTAAAACTGACCAGCTATTATGATTGTGCAGGTCATTACGAGTTCACAGACACAAACATGTCTAGGTTCTTTTTTATCTAAGTGGTGAAAAAAAATTTAAAACTTTATTTTAAAAAAATTGCACCATTTTCTGATACCCGTAGCGTCTACATTTTTCGTGAACTCGGGATGGGTGAGGGCTTATTTTTTGTGTGCCGAGCTGACGTTTTTAATGATACCATTTTGGTACAGATATGATCTTTTGATTGCCCGTTATTGCATTTTAATGAAATGTTGCAGAGGCCAAAAAAAAGTAATTCTGGTGTTTTGACTTTTTTTTTCTTGCTACGCCATTTAGCGATCAGGTTAATCTTTTTTTATTGATACATCGGGCAATTCTAATACCAAATATGTGTATGTTTGATTTTTTTTATTGTTATATTTTGAATGGGGCAAAAGGGGGGTGTTTTGAACTTTTATATTTTTTTTATTTTTTTATATTGTTAAAACATTTCTTTTTTACTTTTGGCATGCTTCAATAGTCTCCATGGGAGACTAGAAGCTGCCACAACCCGATGGGCTCTGCTACATAGAGACGATGATCAGATCACCTCTATATAGTAGAATTACTCACTTGCTATGAGCTCCGACCACCGGGTGGCACTCGCAACAAGCTGGCAGTGACAACCATAGAGGTCTCCAGGAGATCTCTGTTGTCATGCCAACGAACCGGTGACCCGCGATCACATGAAGGGGTCAACTGTGGATTTCCGGCCCTATCGCCAGAAGTCCTAGTTAAATGCCGCTGTCAGCATTTGACATAGTCATTTAATGGGTTAATAGCCACGGGTGGATCGCGATTCCACCCGCAGCTGTTCTGGGCACATGTCAGCTGTTCAAAGCAGCTGACATATACCGGTAAAGTTGTGGGTTCACTGCCGGAGTCCACATCAAAGGGAGTGAGTCCGATATCGGCGTACTATTATGACCGATGTCAGAAAGGGGTTATTATTTAACAAAATAATTGAAAAAAACAGCGTTGTGTCCCCTCACTTTTGATAACCAGCCAAGCTAAAGCTGACAGCTATTGGCTGGTATTCTCAGACTGGGAATGGGATCTTTATGGAAAGCCTTTATGAGTGTAGGAGTAAATCAACTACACTTTCAAAATATTTGAATGAGGTTTGCTAGTTGTTGCGTTTCAGGGGTCTATGGATGACTGGATGACCCTCCTTATATTTTTTTCCTGTTTTTGCACTTTATGTAAAGCCTTTATGAGTGTACGAGTATATCAACTACACTTTCCAAATATTTGAATCAGGCCTGCCAGTTGTTGTCTTTCAGGGGTCTATGGATGACCATCCTTATAATTTTTTCCAGGCTTTTCACTTTGATATATGAGTATATCAACTACACTTTCCAAATATTTGAAAGAGGCCCCCTAGTTGATGCCTTTTAGGGGTCTATGGATGACTGAATGACCCCTCTTATAATTTTTTTCTGGCTTTACTCTTTGTACAAGGTCTTAATGAATGTATGACTACATCAACTACACTTTATTGAATTTGTCATCTGTAGAGTATTACGTACTTTGTGTTACTTTACGGTGGTATATAAAATCCAATAACACATTTTAAAAAATTTTCTGGATTCAGTTAGTCATCAATACAGTGCAATTTGGTTTGTGTAAAATTACGGTGGTTTAAAGTTTTGAAAAACCGCTTGGCCGTACATGACCACTCGGCCATACATTTCACAAAATATTTTTGCTCCAAAAATTGACTATTTTCATACATACTTATAACCTGCTTTGTGTGAAATTTTGTTGCTTTGAAATAAAAAGAAAAATTGGCCTTTTACAGTTGTTCAAAAATTGTCTATTGTCATATATATTGTAGCATTTGATTTGCGTGAAATATCATTGGTTTGAAATAAAAATCAAAATTGGCCTGCTACAGTTGTACAAATTTGGTTGTTCAAAAGTAGACTATTGTCATACATACTGTATAACCTGCTTTGTGTGAAATTTTGTTGCTTTGAAATAAAAAGCTAATTTGGCCTGCTGCAGGTGTACAAATGTGGTTGTACTGTATACTGTAGATCTTGGTTTGTGTGAAATTTTGTTGGCTTGAAATAAAACCAAAAATTGGCCTGCTACAGGTGTACAAATTTGGTCCCTTGGTATTCAGTCCCCAGCCGCCATTATTTTTTCTGATGTGGTGTCCCCGCCTTGTACCAGCAGGTGTCCAGGAACATCACCGGGCCCTTACCAACATGATTAGTGGGATTGTCCATTTAACGACCGACAAGTAGACAAGCGCTTGTAGCCAAGGACCCTATATTTCCCTGCCAGCACACAGGGTGAGCGCTGTGTATGCTGGGGCACGAGTCACACTTTGGCATGGCAAATGTGCTCCAGATGCTGAGGATTGCTTGCCCTACTTCTATTAGAGTTTCCTCCCCCTGCGACACCAGTTCCTACACCCTTTCTTGCTCTTCCTCATTCTCCATCTCTGATGTGGAACTGGCAGTCCACACCACAGATTACATACAGCCTACAGGTCTTGATGCCCTCATAGCACAAGTCCACACAACCAGACAGAACTCACGCTTTCATGTAGCACGCAGGGGTGCAAAAGAAGACTAGTGCGTCAACCTCGGCTGCCCCCCTGTGCCATGCTACACCATCATATTTCCTCATCCTGTGTAAAGAGGTTGGTAAACTAGCGCCAAATAACTTCATTATTGCATCACAAGTGTGTCACGTTCTCCTGGGGGATCAGGGGTTAGAAAATCATTACGTAGTGCGAAACGCAGGTCTCCCATTTAGTAACCAAAAAGGGAATTGACACCAGAGCATATAAAAAAAATCAATAATTTTATTATGGTAATTTCATAAAAATAGAAAAAGGATAATACAAAGAGTGAAAGTGGACTAGTAGTTGATAAGGGCAGCCACACCTTAGTGCCACGTCTGGGCAGAGTCACAATATGGGGATCCGTAAGATTAAATGATTGCTAGAGGGGAAATACCAGGGGGAACACAAGTATAAATGTACACACCACACAGAAGGAAGTCATCAGGAATATAGGAATATATAATATACAAGAATGGTACACCAAAAGACATAAACACATGCATAAGGTCAGTGGGGCAGTATAAAGTGCTAGTACAAAATAGTAAGAAATGGTAATTTAGACATATAGGATAAGGTAATTACTGCCAGCCACAGATAATATGCATATGGAAAAGTAGCTAAATGCAAATAATAAACAATTAATGTGGTCAAGAAGACCTAACGGAAATACCGAGCTGAAAAATCGCAATAAAGAATAAATAAAGCAAGGACAGCTTAATCACTGTAGTGGAGAATCCTGGTATGGGTAACCCCTGGTTTATAAATCATTAAGACAGAAGCGTACATTGTTTCCTTTGGTGCTGAAGATGTTAAGAACCCTTTCCATGCTGGTTAGAAACATGAAGCTCCATCTCACAGCTACTCCTGACCTGGTCCTTTCCTCTAGTTATAAAATCTGTCCAGACCTTCTCTTTCTTGCCAGTGAAAGTTTACTCCCTGATTCCCTGGAGTAGTTGTGCTGAGTTAGAGATCGTTTTTGCTGCTGGAGATTGTTGTATGCTGTTTTTCGGTGTATGAGTCCCTCATTTTCCTGCTCC
The DNA here is from genome assembly GCF_032444005.1 of Ranitomeya imitator. Lineage (NCBI taxonomy): Eukaryota > Metazoa > Chordata > Amphibia > Anura > Dendrobatidae > Ranitomeya > Ranitomeya imitator. The sequence goes on along the minus strand of NC_091285.1, from coordinate 608,697,633 downwards.
CATTTGGTTTTTGCAATCCTACCCTTCCATATATGCCTCCCTATCTTTAGTGAGTGTTTTGTATGTTAGTTGCTTTTTGCTATCCCTGTTTGTCTTGTGTGCTTATATACTAGCATTTTTTTCCCAGGCCTCCAGGGGCAGGAGGGGACAGCTTAGGGGATAACAGGAGAACAGAAAGGCACATGGCCCAAACAGCCTCACCAACAGAGATACCTTTGGGAGCAGAGATAGTTGGAGCCCCAGCCCCAGGGGCAGTGCAGGGCCCCTTTCCCTATCATGTACAATCACAGGTTGAAATATTGTCGATCATGCTCATTTATTGCTCTGAACTCGGATTATGCAAAATATTTGAGTGTGACGGTGCAATATGTCAGCATTTATGGCACCACTTTAAACTTTTGCCAAGCGCCCAAAACTGGCCCTGGTCATAGGGACAAGCTATCAGAGATAAGAAGGTAAAAAGCTTTGTTATTGGCATTTGTAAAGTAAGAAAATGATTCTCCAAATCGGTTATCTCAACCTACTTTCTGAAATACATTGTTACATTGCTCTGAGGTTGCCTTTGGAAAGACAGTAATGAATCAGATACATATCTATAATTCCAGCCCAATCTGTCAACATGATCATTTTATCTGTGACCCGCGCGTCAAACAGTGATGTGGATTCACTCCAGCATGAAAAATGTGTGCTTATCGTATCTTTTGGTTTCAACACGCTGATTAAGATATTAATGTCAGAGAGCTTAGTCAATGAGCTATCTAGAGTAAAGATGGTGTGGTTGGAATGGACAATTAGAACCAATTTCATGCCAGGAGACATTTAGGAAAATATACTGAGCTTGTAGACCCAGGTGTTACCGTATGTAATCTGGCTAAAATAAGCAAGAATAAACACTTTCCTCTTGGAGATTAATTATTTTTACCTCTATTATATAACTATACAATGTACCATTATTAAAGATCTGAATAGCTTGTTCATGCTACCTGAAACAAGGGCAGCATGAATCAGACACATAGTGTTGAGCGATACCGTCCGATATTTGAAAGTATCGGTATTGGATGGTATCGGCCGATATCCGAAAAATATCGGATATCGCTGATACCGATAACCGATACCAATATAAGTCAATGGGACACAAATATCGGAAGGTATCCTCTATGGTTCCCAGGGTCTGAAGGAGAGGAAACTCTCCTTCAGGCCCTGGGATCCATATTCATGTGTAAAATAAAGAATAAAAATAAAAAATATTGATATACTTACCCTCGGACGCGCCCTGGTTATCACCGCTGCAACTGCCATGCTTCCCTTCCTAAGAATGAGCGCGTTAATGACCTTCGATGACGTCGCGGCTTGTGATTGGTCGCGGTAGCGTCATGTGACCGCTCACGCGACCAATCACAAGCCGTGACATCATCGAAGGTTAACGCGCTCATTCTTAGGAAGGGAAGCATGGCGGTTGCAGTGGTGACAACCAGGGCGCGTCCGAGGGTAAGTATATCAATGTTTTTTATTTTTATTCTTTATTTTACACATGAATCTTAATCCCGATACCGATTCCCGATATCACAAAAATATCGGAACTCGGTATCGGAATTCCGATACCGCAAATATCGGCCGATACCCGATACTTGCGGTATCGGAATGCTCAACACTACAGACACAGGCTTCATCTTTTCAGTAATAAACTCTGTGTTTCAGAGAAAACATACAATTAGGCTAAATGCACACGTTACGGATTAGCCTGTGGAATTTTTTGTGCGGATTCTGCATCTCTTGGCAGAAAATGCAGGTGCGGATTTGTTGCGTTTTTATGCGGATTTTGTGCGGATTTACTGTGGGTTTTGTGCGGATTTCTTGCATTTTTACCCCTGCGGATTTCTATAATGGAATGGGTAAAAAAACGCTGCAGATCCGCACAAAAGAAGTGACATGCTCCTTCTTTTAATCCGCAGCGTTTCCGCACCACTAGCACAGCATTTTTTTTCATTGATTTACATTGTACTGTAAATCACTTACGGATCTGCAGTGTTTCTGCACGGTAAAAAACGCTGCAGATCCACAGGAAATCCGCAACATGTGCACACAGCCTTAAAAGCCAGACAGGGACCATTATGCTTGGGTGACTAGCACAAGTGTCCAGTGCCCCCACAACTTATCTCTCCTGCTATCCTTGAGTGACAGGTTTTTCTCTATAAAGGGAACCACTAGCCAGCAGACGCGTACGGTCTCTTTCCCGCTTTTAAATGTACATATGTTTTCGATGAATTGTCACAGTATTTCAGAGTAAAATATACCTGGCTGAAATTATAGAGCCGATGTACAATTCATGCTGCCCAGACCACAGGCAGCATGAAATAGCTGTCAGCTTACCTTTACGCTTGATCTCTTCATAGAGGAAAAGCAAAATCTAAATGCTTCTCTGAGATTAAAGGTTTTATAAAACATATCAATAGAAAATATACGGTAATTAAATCTAGTAATAAATAACCACAAGTTTATGAATTATAGATCATCTACATAATTACTTGTATTAAAGATTTAAAATAACCTTTCATTACCATAGAATAGAGATGTGAATTATATACACATGTGACTATTACCGTAATTAAATACTTACAAGCATCATATATTTACAGTACATACAAGCTGGAGATCAACTCAGCCAAAATATTAACTGAAAAAAATTCTAATCAAAAAGGGCACGGAAAATTATATATAATATACAGATTCTTCTCACAAATTAGAATATCATCAAAAAGTTAATTTATTTCAGTTCTTCAATACAAAAAGTAAAACTCATATATTATATAGAGCCTTTACAAACAGAGTGATCAATTTCAAGTGTTTATTCAGTATAATGCAGTCCCCACAGAGTATAAAGCAGCCACCTCAGGGTATAATGCAGCCCCCAGAGTATAAAGCAGCCACCGTAGAGTGTAATGCAGCCCCCACAGAGTATAATGTAGCCCCCCCACACACAGTATAATTCAGCCCCCCCACAAACACACAAAAATAATAATAATAATAATAACACACAGTATAGTGCAGCCCCCCAAACACACAGTACAATGCAGCCCCCCACATATACAGTATAGTGCAGTCCTCCCACACAAAGTATAGTGCAGCAGACACACACACACACACACACTATAATGCACACACACACACACACAATACTTACCTCTCCTACTCGCTCCCCCCTGCTCTGGCTTCTGCAGAGTGTCTCAGCTCTCCTGCTGGCACATGTTTAGTCAGAATCAGAGGGGGAGTGATGGGAGAGGGTGTATTATCTGACGTTCGCTCCTCCATCACTGCTTTCAACTATGTTGGCATGTATGATGCCCGATAAGTTGAATGCAGGGGAGGGGCGGCACCGGGCCCCTCTTAATCATGGGCCCCATAGCGGCCATGTGGTGTGCTGCTATTAGCAGCTGCCTGGTCTGCCTGCCCCTAACGACGGCTCTGCAGAGAAGACCATCAATAAGGTGGCTAATAAGGTGGCTAAGAGCAGACAGGTGCGCTGAGGAAACGGCCTGAAGGCAGAAAGAAACACTGAGGAGATGGATTGAGGGCAAAGAGGTGAACTGAGGAGATGGACTGAGTGTGGTCTGATAGGAACAAGAGCCTAGTTTTGAAATGTGATGGGAACCTAATGTAGCTCATTATAGTCAGTGGTGACAGTTTGGTTCTGCTGTAGGTTCTATGAGAAATCAGTCCCCAGCTGTTTTCCATTGCTCGCTCCCCTTTGATAGGGGTGCACGCTATCAAGTTTTTGGCGGCCCCAGAACAACTCCCCTGTCTTTATAAGTGACTCCTGAGAATATTTACATATAGCACCTTTATACAGCACTTTATAGTTTTGCACATCATGCACTTTAATTAATTTCTCAGAATATCTGACTTATTTTGGGGAGATGCACATTGTATGCACATTCATATTATATAGATTTTTTGGCACATGCACTTTATGATATGAGCAATATGGTTTGTTGATACATATGGAGTCCTTAGGGGTATACTAGATAATACGGAGTGACCTGCCACCTAATGATTTGATTGATACGTGCACATTCATGATACTATATATATATATGATACTATATATATATATATATATATATGCATATACATTTTCATGTAATATAATGGTTGTATATTTTAATGGTCTCTATTGTTATTAAATAAAAATATATATGGTTTAAACATTTCCTGTTGTGATGGTCCTGGTCCTGGTTCTGATTGGAGCACTATTTTTTATACATACACACATACACATATACTGTACATACATACACACATAGACATACAAATATACTTACACACACAGCCATACAAATATACCATACATACACACATATACCGTGCATACATACACAGATATACACACAGATAGAAACATACACATAGATACACACAGATGCACACATACATACACATACAAGCACATATATACACACATACTAATCTTGTATGGGAGATCAGATGAGCCCTGGAGTAGGTCAGTTCAGTTTCAGAGAGCTGCAGACCTCACTGTGGGGGATGGGGCACAGAGCAGACAGGACTGATATCAGCCACCCTGGTTCTGCAGTGCTGTCCCGTGCAGTGAGCTCCTCCCCATCTCTTCTCTGTGAGGAGATGCTGCAGCCTGCTCCGATTAGAACAGTGGAGGAAGCAGAAGACACAATGTAAGTCCTGCTCTTCTTCCACTGCTGTCCCTGTGTGCAGTGCGGTGGGGCCCCTGACTGTAGGTGAGTACTCACCATTGGGATGCACCATGCAGGAGGACAGCAGCCAGTATGCGCTCTCCTCAGTCTGGTCACGGTGAGGTGAGGAAAGCGTTCATTGGTCAGCCTCTCTCCCTGCATGACACACCCCCTTTTTAATCTCCTGCACTTGGCGCCTGCTCTCTCCCTCGCACTGGGTGTTTCATGATTACAGGAGGGAGTGAGAGGGGCTCGATCCTGCATGATACCGGGCCTGCCTGCAGGGGCCGCCCCTCCACCTCTGGGCCTTGGAGCAGTGCCATCAGCAGTATGTCCACCCCTGGCTGGGGGCCCCTAGTGCAGCGGGGTACCTAGACAGCTGTCTGTTGTGAATTCTGTGGCTGAATTCACTCCTGTGGTCACAAGTGGTACTGCAGCTTCTGAGCTTCCTCCCTCAGGTGTTCTGGTGAGCTCGTTAACTGCTTCATTACTTAACTCCGCCTGATGCTGCTATCCTTGCTCCTTGTCAATGTTTCAGTGTTGGATCTGAGCTTCTCCTGATTGTTCCTGTGACCTGCTGCTCTGTATAGCTAAGTGCTTTTTGCTTTTTTGTTGCTTTTTTTCTGTGCAGCTTGTCTTTTGTTTTGCTGGAAGCTCTGAGACGCAAAGGGTGTACCGCCGTGCCGTTAGTTCGGCACGGTGGGTTTTTTTTGCCCCCTTTGCGTGGTTTTGCTTTAGGGTTTTTTGTAGACTGCAAAGTTCGCTTTAATGTCCTCGCTCTGTCCTAGAATATCGGGCCCCACTTTGCTGAATCTATTTCATCCCTACGTTTTGTCTTTTCATCTTACTCACAGTCATTATATGTGGGGGGCTGCCTTTTCCTTTGGGGAATTTCTCTGGGGCAAGTCAGGCCTATTTTTCTATCTTCAGGCTAGCTAGTTTCTTAGGCTGTGCCGAGTTGCCTAGGTAGTTGTTAGGCGCAATCCACAGCCGCTTTTAGTTGTGTTTAGGATAGGATCAGGTGTGCAGTCTACAGAGTTTCCACGTCTCAGAGCTCGTTCTTGTATTTTTGGGTATTTGTCAGATCACTGTTTGCGCTCTGATCGCTAAGCACACTGTGTCTCTGGATTGCCTTCATAACACCTGTCATTAGCAAACATAACAGTACAAGGAGCCAACTAATGATTCTCAATAGAGGGAAAGAAAAAGTTCTGACATCATTTTTTTTTTTTTCTGCTCTGTGTTCACTTTTTTTTTTTCCCCTAGACATTTGGGTGATTCTGGACACAGGTGTGGACATGGATATTCAGGGTCTGTGCTCTTCAATGGATAATCTCGTTATAAATGTACAAAAAATTCAAGATACTATTGATCAGAAATCTATGTTAGAACCAAGAATTCCTATTCCTGATTTGTTTTTTGGAGATAGAACTAAGTTTCTAAGTTTCAAAAATAATTGTAAGCTATTTCTGGCCTTGAAACCTCATTCTTCTGGTAATCCTATTCAACAGGTTTTGATTATTATTTCTTTTTTGCGCGGCGACCCTCAAGACTGGGCATTTTCTCTTGCGCCAGGAGACCCTGCATTGAGTAGTGTCGATGCGTTTTTCCTGGCGCTCGGATTGCTGTACGATGAGCCTAATTCAGTGGATCAGGCTGAGAAAAATTTGGTGGCTTTGTGCCAGGGTCAGGATGATATAGAAGTATATTGTCAGAAATTTAGGAAATGGTCAGTACTCACTCAGTGGAATGAATCTGCGCTGGCAGCTTTGTTCAGAAAGGGTCTCTCTGAGGCTCTTAAGGATGTCATGGTGGGATTTCCTATGCCTGCTGGTTTGAATGAGTCTTTGTCTTTGGCCATTCAGATCGGTCGACGCTTGCGCGAGCGTAAATCTGTGCTCCATTTGGCGGTACTGCCTGAGGTTAAACCTGAGCCTATGCAGTGCGATAGGACTATGACTAGAGTTGAACGGCAGGAATACAGACGTCTGAATGGTCTGTGTTTCTACTGTGGTGATTCCACTCATGCTATTTCTGATTGTCCTAAGCGCACTAAGCGGTCCGCTAGGTCTGCCGTCATTGGTACTGTACAGTCCAAAATCCTTCTGTCCATTACCTTGATATGCTCTTTGTCGTCGTTTTCTGTCATGGCGTTTGTGGATTCGGGCGCTGCCCTGAATCTGATGGATTTGGATTATGCTAAACGTTGTGGGTTTTTCTTGGAGCCTTTGCGGTGTCCTATTCCATTGAGAGGAATTGATGCTACACCTTTGGCCAAGAATAAACCTCAATACTGGGCCCAGCTGACCATGTGCATGGCTCCTGCACATCAGGAAGTTATTCGCTTTCTGGTGTTGCATAATCTGCATGATGTGGTCGTGTTGGGGTTGCCATGGCTACAAACCCATAATCCAGTATTGGATTGGAATTCCATGTCGGTATCCAGCTGGGGTTGTCAGGGGGTACATGGTGATGTTCCATTTTTGTCGATTTCGTCATCCACCCCTTCTGAGGTCCCAGAGTTCTTGTCTGACTATCAGGATGTATTTGAAGAGCCCAAGTCCGATGCTCTACCTCCGCATAGGGATTGTGATTGTGCTATCAATTTGATTCCTGGTAGTAAATTCCCTAAAGGTCGATTATTTAATTTATCCGTGCCCGAACACGCCGCTATGCGCAGTTATGTGAAGGAATCCCTGGAGAAGGGACATATTCGCCCATCGTCATCACCACTGGGAGCAGGGTACTTCTTTGAAGCCAAGAAGGATGGTTCGCTGAGACCGTGTATTGATTACCGCCTTCTTAATAAGATCACTGTTAAATTTCAGTATCCCTTGCCATTGTTATCTGACTTGTTTGCTCGGATTAAGGGGGCTAGTTGGTTCACTAAGATAGATCTTCGTGGTGCGTATAATCTGGTGAGAATCAGGCAAGGAGATGAATGGAAAACTGCATTCAATACGCCCGAGGGTCATTTTGAGTATCTAGTGATGCCGTTCGGACTTGCCAATGCTCCATCTGTGTTTCAGTCTTTTATGCATGACATCTTCCGTGAGTATCTGGATAAGTTCCTGATTGTTTACTTGGATGACATTTTGATCTTCTCAGATGATTGGGAGTCTCATGTGAAGCAGGTCAGAATGGTTTTTCAGGTCCTGCGTGCTAACTCTTTGTTTGTAAAGGGATCAAAGTGTCTCTTCGGTGTGCAGAAAGTTTCATTTTTGGGGTTCATCTTTACCCCTTCTACTATCGAGATGGATCCAGTTAAGGTCCAAGCCATCCAGGATTGGATTCAGCCGACATCTCTGAAAAGTCTGCAAAAGTTCCTGGGCTTTGCTAATTTTTATCGTCGCTTCATCTGTAATTTTTCTAGCATTGCCAAACCATTGACCGATTTGACCAAGAAGGGTGCTGATTTGGTTAATTGGTCTTCTGCTGCTGTGGAAGCTTTTCAGGAGTTGAAGCGTCGTTTTTGTTCTGCCCCTGTGTTGTGTCAGCCAGATGTTTCTCTTCCGTTCCAGGTCGAGGTTGATGCTTCTGAGATTGGAGCAGGGGCGGTTTTGTCACAGAGAGGTTCTGATTGCTCAGTGATGAAACCATGTGCTTTCTTTTCCAGGAAGTTTTCGCCCGCTGAGCGTAATTATGATGTGGGCAATCGAGAGTTGCTGGCCATGAAGTGGGCATTCGAGGAGTGGCGTCATTGGCTTGAGGTAGCTAAGCATCGCGTGGTGGTATTGACTGATCATAAGAACTTGACTTATCTCGAGTCTGCCAAGCGCTTGAATCCTAGACAGGCCCGTTGGTCGTTATTTTTTGCCCGCTTCGACTTTGTGATTTCGTACCTTCCGGGCTCTAAAAATGTGAAGGCGGATGCTCTGTCTAGGAGTTTTGTGCCCGACTCTCCGGGTTTATCTGAGCCAGCGGGTATCCTCAAGGAAGGAGTCATTGTGTCTGCCATCTCCCCTGATTTGCGGCGGGTGCTGCAAAAATTTCAGGCGAATAAACCTGATCGTTGTCCAGCAGAGAAACTGTTCGTCCCTGATAGGTGGACTAATAAACTTATCTCTGAACTTCATTGTTCGGTGTTGGCTGGTCATCCTGGAATCTTTGGTACCAGAGAGTTAGTGGCTAGATCCTTCTGGTGGCCATCTCTGTCACGGGATGTACGTACTTTTGTGCAGTCCTGTGGGATTTGTGCTAGGGCTAAGCCCTGCTGTTCTCGTGCCAGTGGGTTGCTTTTGCCCTTGCCGGTCCCAAAGAGGCCTTGGACACATATTTCGATGGATTTCATTTCTGACCTTCCCGTTTCTCAAAAGATGTCAGTCATTTGGGTGGTCTGTGATCGCTTTTCTAAAATGGTCCATCTGGTGCCCTTGGCTAAATTGCCTTCCTCCTCTGATTTGGTACCTTTGTTCTTTCAGCATGTGGTTCGGTTGCATGGCATTCCTGAGAATATTGTTTCTGACAGAGGTTCCCAGTTTGTTTCAAGGTTTTGGCGAGCCTTTTGTGGTAGGATGGGCATTGACCTATCCTTTTCCTCGGCTTTCCATCCTCAGACTAATGGCCAGACCGAACGAACCAATCAGACCTTGGAAACATATCTGAGATGTTTTGTTTCTGCAGACCAGGATGATTGGGTGTCCTTTTTACCGTTGGCTGAGTTCGCCCTTAATAATCGGGCCAGCTCGGCTACCTTGGTTTCTCCATTTTTTTGCAATTCTGGGTTCCATCCTCGTTTCTCTTCAGGACAGGTTGAGTCTTCGGACTGTCCTGGTGTGGATTCTGTGGTGGATAGGTTGCAGCAGATCTGGACTCAGGTAGTGGACAATTTGATCTTGTCCCAGGAGAAAGCTCAACTTTACGCTAATCGCAGACGCCGTGTGGGTCCCCGACTTCGTGTTGGGGATCTGGTTTGGTTATCTTCTCGTCATATTCCTATGAAGGTTTCCTCTCCTAAATTTAAACCTCGTTTTATTGGTCCGTATAGGATTTCTGAGGTTCTCAATCCTGTGTCTTTTCATTTGACCCTCCCAGACTCCTTTTCCATACATAATGTATTCCATAGGTCGTTGTTGCGGAGATACGTGGCACCTATGGTTCCATCTGTTGAGCCTCCTGCCCCGGTTTTGGTGGAGGGGGAATTGGAGTATATTGTGGAGAAGATTTTGGATTCTCGTGTTTCTAGACGGAAACTCCAGTATCTGGTTAAATGGAAGGGTTATGCTCAGGAAGATAATTCCTGGGTTTTTGCCTCTGATGTTCATGCTTCCGATCTTGTTCGTGCCTTTCATGCGGCTCATCCTGGTCGGCCTGGGGGCTCTGGTGAGGGTTCGGTGACCCCTCCTCAAGGGGGGGGTACTGTTGTGAATTCTGTGGCTGAATTCACTCCTGTGGTCACAAGTGGTACTGCAGCTTCTGAGCTTCCTCCCTCAGGTGTTCTGGTGAGCTCGTTAACTGCTTCATTACTTAACTCCGCCTGATGCTGCTATCCTTGCTCCTTGTCAATGTTTCAGTGTTGGATCTGAGCTTCTCCTGATTGTTCCTGTGACCTGCTGCTCTGTATAGCTAAGTGCTTTTTGCTTTTTTGTTGCTTTTTTTCTGTCCAGCTTGTCTTTTGTTTTGCTGGAAGCTCTGAGACGCAAAGGGTGTACCGCCGTGCCGTTAGTTCGGCACGGTGGGTTTTTTTTGCCCCCTTTGCGTGGTTTTGCTTTAGGGTTTTTTGTAGACTGCAAAGTTCGCTTTAATGTCCTCGCTCTGTCCTAGAATATCGGGCCCCACTTTGCTGAATCTATTTCATCCCTACGTTTTGTCTTTTCATCTTACTCACAGTCATTATATGTGGGGGGCTGCCTTTTCCTTTGGGGAATTTCTCTGGGGCAAGTCAGGCCTATTTTTCTATCTTCAGGCTAGCTAGTTTCTTAGGCTGTGCCGAGTTGCCTAGGTAGTTGTTAGGCGCAATCCACAGCCGCTTTTAGTTGTGTTTAGGATAGGATCAGGTGTGCAGTCTACAGAGTTTCCACGTCTCAGAGCTCGTTCTTGTATTTTTGGGTATTTGTCAGATCACTGTTTGCGCTCTGATCGCTAAGCACACTGTGTTTCTGGATTGCCTTCATAACACCTGTCATTAGCAAACATAACAGCTGTCTAGTCTGCCTGCCCCTAATGCAGGCCGCCTACAATGACCAATCTTGGAGCACGCAGATATATGAGGGCTGTCACGGAAATACCACACTGGCAAATATGTGGCCTTTTTATATTTTTGGAAGCTATATAGTGCTGTATATAATTAGAGTTACAGACAGCAAAAAAAGTAGTACACTGGCCTACAATGACCAAACTTGGAGCGCGCAGATATATAAGGGCTGTCATGGAAATTCCACACTGGCAAATATGTGGCCATTTTATCATTTTGGAAGCTAAATAGTACTGTATACAATTAGAGTATCAGACAGCAGAAAAAAGGGGTCCACCAACCGACAATTCCCAAAGTTGGAGCACGCAGATATATGAGGCCTTTTTCGGTGAATTTAAAACACACACAAAAAAAAAGTGGCACAAGGCTAGCACACACAACTATACTACGTATGCCTGACAAACTATGATTTTTAAACAGGCTTCAGTCTGACAGAACAGACTGTATATTTTTGTTTTTTGGGGGTGAATTTTTGGAGAAAAAAAAATGCAACTAGGTATATAGTAAAGAAGCTGCAGCAACAGACAGTTATGGAGCTTTGGGAAGGATGCAGTGGGAGCAAAGGACGCACATACAGTGCCTGCAGGCCTTGCACTGATGTGGATATGCTGTGCCCTGCCTACCTAGCGCTGCAATATTGGGACCCAAGAATTAGCCCGAAAAAGGACTGCTGGTTTCTCAGGAGTTGTGGATGTAAGAGTTGCAGACCTACACTAACTATAAAAACCATGATTCTGACCCTATCTCCGCACCAGATCTCCCTACTGTCGCTGAATCCGGAACAGAATGCGACGAGCAGGGCAGCGTCAGGTCTTTTATACTTGGGATGATGCTGTACAGCCAAACCAATCACTGCACGACCACAACAAAGATGCATGTGGCATTTCGTGGCCTGGCAGACAATCCCTGCACCCTGATTGGGTCTCTAAAGTCCAGCAAAAACGCTGGGTGGAGACACCAGTTACTGCCGAATAATCCCGGAGATGCTCAGTGCTCGCTGAGTACACTGAACATAGTGATACTTGGGTGAGTAACGAGTAGTGGCGAGCACGTTCGCTCATCACTAGTCAGCATGCAAGTTGCCTCTCCAGGGAGACAGGTCGTAAACTCTAGCGCCACCTATTGGAAGTAGAAATCATAATACTTAATATCTATCCATTAAGAAGCCTTGCCACATGACTTAGGATAAAAGCCCAACCAGAATCTCAATTTACAGGTGTTTGGCTTTTATACTAAGGTACTTACCGACCTTGGACATATGGATACGTTATGCCAATTTTGCGCTCACAGAGGCTGTGCACGAGTGATTGCCACTGGGTGACAGCTGAATCTGATTCAAGGTGCTCACCACATATCTAGATACATTTCTTGAGGGGTCTAGTTTTCAAAATGAGGTCACTTGTGGGGTTTTCCACTCTTTAAGCACATCATGGGCTCTGCAAACACGACATGAAACCCACTGTCACAGGTTTACAGAGAAGAACCAGAAGACCACAGCGTATTATTTCTCCTACTCCTGCACTGATTAGAAGCACTTCACCTTCATATGAAAAGGTGCAAGTTTCTTTTAGGAGTGCAGGGGCTAATCTGCTTAGTTGAGAGCTCCTGGAAGCTTTCCTGCAAGTTAAGGCTCAGCTGTTCACTCTTAGCCACTCCAATTTCCTATATTATCTGTGCCCTGGCTAGCACTCATTGTCAGAACAAGCTTCTGCTGCATGGCTGGAGGTTGTTGTTGGTTTTTATTGGAAAAGGCATTTGGTGGATTTATCTGTGACCGTTGCTAAGTTTTGAGTGTGTGATAGTAACATAGTAACATAGTAACATAGTTAGTAAGGCCGAAAAAAGACATTTGTCCATCCAGTTCAGCCTATATTCCATCATAATAAATACCCAGATCTACGTCCTTCTACAGAACCTAATAATTGTATGATACAATATTGTTCTGCTCCAGGAAGACATCCAGGCCTCTCTTGAACCCCTCGACTGAGTTCGCCATCACCACCTCCTCAGGCAAGCAATTCCAGATTCTCACTGCCCTAACAGTAAAGAATCCTCTTCTATGTTGGTGGAAAAACCTTCTCTCCTCCAGACGCAAAGAATGCCCCCTTGTGCCCGTCACCTTCCTTGGTATAAACAGATCCTCAGCGAGATATTTGTATTGTCCCCTTATATACTTATACATGGTTATTAGATCGCCCCTCAGTCGTCTTTTTTCTAGACTAAATAATCCTAATTTCACTAATCTATCTGGGTATTGTAGTTCTCCCATCCCCTTTATTAATTTTGTTGCCCTCCTTTGTACTCTCTCTAGTTCCATTATATCCTTCCTGAGCACCGGTGCCCAAAACTGGACACAGTACTCCATGTGCGGTCTAACTAGGGATTTGTACAGAGGCAGTATAATGCTCTCATCATGTGTATCCAGACCTCTTTTAATGCACCCCATGATCCTGTTTGCCTTGGCAGCTGCTGCCTGGCACTGGCTGCTCCAGGTAAGTTTATCATTAACTAGGATCCCCAAGTCCTTCTCCCTGTCAGATTTACCCAGTGGTTTCCCGTTCAGTGTGTAATGGTGATATTGATTCCCTCTTCCCATGTGTATAACCTTACATTTATCATTGTTAAACCTCATCTGCCACCTTTAAGCCCAAGTTTCCAACTTATCCAGATCCATCTGTAGCAGAATACTATCTTCTCTTGTATTAACTGCTTTACATAGTTTTGTATCATCTGCAAATATCGATATTTTACTGTGTAAACCTTCTACCAGATCATTAATGAATATGTTGAAGAGAACAGGTCCCAATACTGACCCCTGCGGTACCCCACTGGTCACAGCGACCCAGTTAGAGACTATACCATTTATAACCACCCTCTGCTTTCTATCACTAAGCCAGTTACTAACCCATTTACACACATTTTCCCCCAGACCAAGCATTCTCATTTTGTGTACCAACCTCTTGTGCGGCACGGTATCAAACGCTTTGGAAAAATCGAGATATACCACGTCCAATGACTCACCGTGGTCCAGTCTATAGCTTACCTCTTCATAAAAACTGATTAGATTGGTTTGACAGGAGCGATTTCTCATAAACCCATGCTGATATGGAGTTAAACAGTTATTCTCATTGAGATAATCCAGAATAGCATCCCTCAGAAACCCTTCAAATATTTTACCAACAATAGAGGTTAGACTTACTGGCCTATAATTTCCAGGTTCACTTTTAGAGCCCTTTTTGAATATTGGCACCACATTTGCTATGCGCCAGTCCTGCGGAACAGACCCTGTCGCTATAGAGTCACTAAAAATAAGAAATAATGGTTTATCTATTACATTACTTAGTTCTCTTAGTACTCGTGGGTGTATGCCATCCGGACCCGGAGATTTATCTATTTTAATCTTATTTAGCCGGTTTCGCACCGGCGATAACTCCCTTTTTTCCCTTTTTTCTCCTACTTTGGTTTATCCCCATCCTCCACTCCCAGGTGTTTACCTCTGTTTTCTGTGTGAGTATATTTGTCTGTCAGGTATTATTATTTGTTATCCCTGTTCATATTACCTTGTTAGTCTGGTGTATTACGGTACACTACTATACCCCTCTTTCCTGGGTGGGGGAAGGGTGCAGACTAAGGGCGGATTCAGGAGCTGAGGCAAGGTAGGTGACCCCGGCATCTTCACCATTAGAAGTAATCCAGGGAACAAGGAGAGAAAGGATGCCTCCTAGCGTTAGGGACAGGGAAGGAGCACCCGAAAACAGAGTCATGACACCCGCAGACCATTCCATTAAAGTGTCTGTTCCAAAACATCACTTCTTCCATTCTGAGTCCTGCCATGTGCCCAAACAGTAGTTTTTTCCCCACATATGAGGTATCATCACACTCAGGGGAAAACTTTCTTCTGTTACCCTTGTGACAATGCATAATTTGGCACTTAAAACATTCTTGTGGAAAAAATTAGATTTTTTTTGTTTTCACAACTCAACGTTATAAACTTCTGTGAAGCACTTGATGCTCACCACACATCAAGGTAAATTTTTTGAAGGTTCTAGTTTCTAAAATTATGTTACTTGTTGGCAGTTTGCACTGTGTAGGCAGATCAGGGGCTCTCTCTTAACGTGACATGGAGACCGTTAATTATTCCAACAAATTTTACATTCAAAGCGTCAAATAGTGCTCCTTGCCTTCCAAGCCCTGCCGTGTGCCCAAACAGTGTTTTTCCCCGACATATAGGGTATTATCATGCTCAGGAGAAATTTCACAACAAATATTGGGGTCCATTCTTTCCTGTTACTCTTGCAAAAATGAACAAATTTGGGTCTAAAATAAAATTTTGGTGAAAAAAAAATTAGATGCTCATTTTTTCCTTAAACATTCCAAAAACTCCTGTGAAGTACCTGAAGGATTAATAAACTTCTTGAATGTGGTTTTGATCACATTGAGGGGTGCAGTTTTTAGAATGGTGTCACTTTTTGGTATTTTCTGTCATAGAGGCCCATCAAAGTAACTTCAAATGTACTGTGGTCCTTAAAAAAATGTTTTTGTAAATTTTGATAAAAAAATTAGAAAACTTTTGGTGCACTTTTAATCCTTATAACTTCCTAACTAAAAAATGATGCTTAAAATTTTTTGCTGATGTAAGGTAGACATTTGGGAAATGTTATATATTAACTATTTTGTGTGATATAACTCTCTGATTTAAGGGCAGAAAAATTAAAAGTTTGAAATGTGAAAAATTTGTGATTGTAAGATTGTGAAAAGAGCATGAGAGCTGTACGCAGAAGTGCAGATAGGGGCTGATATGTATGGAGTGCCCTTAAACCAGAGTAACATAGTAACATAGTAACATAGTTAGTAAGGCCGAAAAAAGACATTTGTCCATCCAGTTCAGCCTATATTCCATCATAATAAATACCCAGATCTACGTCCTTCTACAGAACCTAATAATTGTATGATACAATATTGTTCTGCTCCAGGAAGACATCCAGGCCTCTCTTGAACCCCTCGACTGAGTTCGCCATCACCACCTCCTCAGGCAAGCAATTCCAGATTCTCACTGCCCTAACAGTAAAGAATCCTCTTCTATGTTGGTGGAAAAACCTTCTCTCCTCCAGACGCAAAGAATGCCCCCTTGTGCCCGTCACCTTCCTTGGTATAAACAGATCCTCAGCGAGATATTTGTATTGTCCCCTTATATACTTATACATGGTTATTAGATCGCCCCTCAGTCGTCTTTTTTCTAGACTAAATAATCCTAATTTCGCTAATCTATATGGGTATTGTAGTTCTCCCATCCCCTTTATTAATTTTGTTGCCCTCCTTTGTACTCTCTCTAGTTCCATTATATCCTTCCTGAGCACCGGTGCCCAAAACTGGACACAGTACTCCATGTGCGGTCTAACTAGGGATTTGTACAGAGGCAGTATAATGCTCTCATCATGTGTATCCAGACCTCTTTTAATGCACCCCATGATCCTGTTTGCCTTGGCAGCTGCTGCCTGGCACTGGCTGCTCCAGGTAAGTTTATCATTAACTAGGATCCCCAAGTCCTTCTCCCTGTCAGATTTACCCAGTGGTTTCCCGTTCAGTGTGTAATGGTGATATTGATTCCCTCTTCCCATGTGTATAACCTTACATTTATCATTGTTAAACCTCATCTGCCACCTTTCAGCCCAAGTTTCCAACTTATCCAGATCCATCTGTAGCAGAATACTATCTTCTCTTGTATTAACTGCTTTACATAGTTTTGTATCATCTGCAAATATCGATATTTTACTGTGTAAACCTTCTACCAGATCATTAATGAATATGTTGAAGAGAACAGGTCCCAATACTGACCCCTGCGGTACCCCACTGGTCACAGCGACCCAGTTAGAGACTATACCATTTATAACCACCCTCTGCTTTCTATCACTAAGCCAGTTACTAACCCATTTACACACATTTTCCCCCAGACCAAGCATTCTCATTTTGTGTACCAACCTCTTGTGCGGCACGGTATCAAACGCTTTGGAAAAATCGAGATATACCACGTCCAATGACTCACCGTGGTCCAGTCTATAGCTTACCTCTTCATAAAAACTGATTAGATTGGTTTGACAGGAGCGATTTCTCATAAACCCATGCTGATATGGAGTTAAACAGTTATTCTCATTGAGATAATCCAGAATAACATCCCTCAGAAACCCTTCAAATATTTTACCAACAATAGAGGTTAGACTTACTGGCCTATAATTTCCAGGTTCACTTTTAGAGCCCTTTTTGAATATTGGCACCACATTTGCTATGCGCCAGTCCTGCGGAACAGACCCTGTCGCTATAGAGTCACTAAAAATAAGAAATAATGGTTTATCTATTACATTACTTAGTTCTCTTAGTACTCGTGGGTGTATGCCATCCGGACCCGGAGATTTATCTATTTTAATCTTATTTAGCCGGTTTCGCACCTCTTCTTGGGTTAGATTGGTGACCTTTAATATAGGGTTTTCATTGTTTCTTGGGATTTCACCTAGCATTTCATTTTCCACCGTGAATACCGTGGAGAAGAAGGTGTTTAATATGTTAGCTTTTTCCTCGTCATCTACAACCATTCTTTCCTCACTATTTTTTAAGGGGCCTACATTTTCAGTTTTTATTCTTTTACTATTGATATAGTTGAAGAACAGTTTGGGATTAGTTTTACTCTCCTTAGCAATGTGCTTCTCTGTTTCCTTTTTGGCAGCTTTAATTAGTTTTTTAGATAAAGTATTTTTCTCCCTATAGTTTTTTAGAGCTTCAATGGTGCCATCCTGCTTTAGTAGTGCAAATGCTTTCTTTTTACTGTTAATTGCCTGTCTTACTTCTTTGTTTAGCCACATTGGGTTTTTCCTATTTCTAGTCCTTTTATTCCCACAAGGTATAAACCGCTTACACTGCCTATTTAGGATGTTCTTAAACATTTCCCATTTATTATCTGTATTCTCATTTCTGAGGATATTGTCCCAGTCTACCAGATTAAGGGCATCTCTAAGCTGTTCAAACTTTGCCTTCCTAAAGTTCAATGTTTTTGTGACTCCCTGACAAGTCCCCCTAGTGAAAGACAGGTGAAACTGCACAATATTGTGGTCGCTATTTCCTAAATGCCCAACCACCTGCAGATTTGTTATTCTGTCAGGTCTATTAGATAGTATTAGGTCTAAAAGAGTGTTATATAAGAAAATATTACACGGAAGGTGTGGAGAAGATGGAGACCTTGATCTCTCCATCTTCTCCATTGTCTGAGTCCAAGGAAGTTGGACTGTCTTGGCAGAGGGCGTGTGAAAGGATGGTAGTTGTGAGTGATTGCAGCAGCTAGAACAAAGATGATAGAAATACATACAGTGAGTACATTTTGCAATGCAATTAACCTGGAAACAAGTTTGTTTGAATGTCTTGCATGTCTTACCTGTCACCTGCCCTGTCCAACTGTCATGACTAACTGCCCTAGCACTTGAATAAAATCTGTACCAACACCCTCTGCCAAGACAGTCCAATGTTCTTGGTCTCAGACAATGGAGAAGATGGAGAGATCAAGGTCTCCATCTTCTCCACACCTGTGCTCCGATTTTTGCGTGTGAGAGAATGTATCACACTAAGATGACACTCGACTCAAACTCAGAGTTTGAGCTAAGTGTCATTAGCAGAATAGATCCAATTCTCTCGCATGAGGGAGCCTATGATCGTGTGACCCCTGTCTAAGAGGCTCAGTGTTTTGATCAGATTTTCATCAAAGTTTGATCCATATGTCAACTGTTACCTTTAGAGTGTCATCTCCTTTTACTCATATGAAAAAAATGATTGGGTTTCTCAGGTTTTTCCTATCAAACAGTCCATGAAAAATTGACAGCACACAGATAACATCCAATCGGTCTGCAATTTTTTTACAGACTCATAGACTTGCTGTTAGGTCTCGAGTTCCCGCTTCTGCACAGGGGGAATCTCGAGCCATCTCCGCTGCGGTCTCCCATTCTTATCCAGCCGCAGTGGAGTCTGCTCAGCAGGGACGTCGGTCCCAGCGTCTAGCTCAGTCTCACGCTGTACAGAGAGTTACTGCTGCTTCTTCAGCTTCTGTCATTAAAGTCAGTGCTGGTCAGCAGCGAGCGGACTTCTCTGGGACTAAGTCCTTGTCTGCACACACTGAGCATGCCCAGGGCAAGATCTCCCGTTGGAGATCGAGGGTCATGTGCTCATGCTCTGCAGCACATTCCATTGGTCCTCTTGGCAGGTCTTGGAAGGGCAAAGTTTCTGTGGCCACTTCCTGTGCTGCAACTATATAAACTGCGCATGACCGCACGGCCATGCGCTAGTGTACAATTGTTAATGTGTGTATGTTGTGAGTGCAAGTCGTCCTTGGATACCCCTACCCTATTGAATGTCTGTTCGCGGAAGGTGTATGGCTGCTATCTAGCGCCCGACTTAGCCTACAGCACGAATCACACATTACAGCGTCCAGTTGCTGTGACCACCAGTACGGTGCCGTGCACTTCCTCTGTGCTTTCCTTACCCAAGCCTGGGTGGTTAGTGGCGTTCGTCAGTGCGGCACCGCATGCACTCTTGTGCCTTAAAATCGTTATTCAGTTTCCTTACACACCCAGTTGCGGTGTTATGCCAGCAAGGGTCTAATCGGACTTCAATCCTAGTTGGGGTTGAGTTCGCTGACTACTTGCTCGCGCTCTATGTGCGGTACCGCGGTCCTGTGACGCAACAGGATCGCTTCATTCACGTTGGGTGAAGTTTAACCCACGTGTGTATATTTATGAGTACCGCCATATAGTCCGTCGTTACTTGGCAGCAGGTTCCATCTCTGCACGGTGGACCCCAGGCTGCGAACGCACCATACTCTATCTGTCTTAATATTTGGTGCGTTCCGCTAGCCCTAACATTACACTAGCGCCAGGGTCTGGCTAGTAATGATGGACAAACAGCAATCCTTGCGGTATATCCAGCAGCTGGAGGGTAGGTTGGCGGCTCTTGAGAGCGCAACCTCAGCTGTGGATGTTACCATGGTTGCTGTACAGGCTGCTAGCGTGGCTGCAGCAACCCTGTCCATTGCCACCCCTGCTCCGACATTTTCTCGCCTCCCGCTGCCAGAAAATTTTTCTGGAGATAGCAAGTTTTGTAGGGGATTTGTGAGTCAGTGCTCTATTCACCTCGAGCTCCTGGCTGCACGTTTTCCCACAGAGCGGGCTAAGGTGGGATTTATAGTGTCTCTTTTGTCGGACAGGGCGTTGGAATGGGCTACGCCGCTGTGGGAGCGTGGCGATCATGTGGTGCACAGTGCTCCGCTGAGCACTCTGAAACAGATTTTTTTAGGACCTCAAGTCACCCATGATACGGCGCTCCAACTGCTGGCATTAACTCAGGGTGAGTCCTTGGTCAGTCAATTCGCCGTCCAATTCCGCACTTTAGCTTCTGAGCTGGATTGGTCGCATAAAGCTCTTATCCCCATATTTTGGAGGGGCCTGGCTGACCACGTTAAGGACGCTCTGGCCACTAGGGAGATTCCTGCCACACTGGAGGAGTTAATAACTGTCTCCACTCGAATTGACCTCCGTTTTAACGAGCGGAGGTTAGAGCGAGCTCAGTGTAGGCAGAGGTTTCGGCTGGCTCCTACCTTCGCCAAACCTCTGGAATCTCCGGTGATGGTTCCTGAGTCACATGAGGCCAGGGAAGTGTCACAAGCGGGATCTAAGTCCCAGACCGCTTGTGCACTCAAGGTCTGTCATGTTTGCCAGCAGTCAGGGCATCTAGCCACCAGATGTTCTCAGCGATCGAGGAAACGTCAGCGTTTAGTGGTAGTAGGTGGAGGTACACTAAACACGGCGACGTTTGCCTCTAAATTGTCCTTTAAGGGGACAATTACTATAGGCTCATTCTCCCACTCGGTAGAGCTCTGCGTGGATTCTGGGGCAGAGGGCAATTTTATGTCTTCTGCCTTCGCCCAACGTCACGCAATACCCCTGGTTATGCTAGCTCAACCAGTAACGGTACGAGTGGTGAATGGGTCGGCACTGCCCTCACAGATAACACACCAGACCATCCCTTTTACTCTGTCCATGTCGCCATCTCATCAGGAGATTATATCTCTGCTCGTCATTCCTGAGGGAATTGATGAGGTCCTGTTGGGAATACCTTGGCAACGGTACCACTCTCCTCATATCGAGTGGTCCTCTGGCAGAATCCTGGGATGGGGCGAATCTTGTGGGGGTAGGTGTCAGAGGGAGTGCGTTCAGGTTGCTACTACAGAGGTACCCGCAGATCTTTCCTCTCTCCCCAAGCAGTATTGGTCCTATGCAGACGTGTTCTCCAAAAAGGCGGCGGAGATCCTTCCGCCCCATCGCCCCTATGACTGTCCTATTGATCTCTTGCCTGGTGCTGAGCCTCCCCGGGGTCGAGTCTATCCGCTATCTCTCCCGGAGACGGAGGCAATGTCACAGTACATCCAGGAAAATCTGGCAAGAGGATTCATTAGGAAGTCAGTGTCACCTGCTGGGGCAGGGTTCTTCTTCGTGCAGAAGAAGAATGGAGAATTGCGTCCATGCATAGACTACAGGGGTCTTAACGCCATCACCGTTAAGAACAAGTATCCTTTGCCCTTGATATCAGAGCTCTTCGATAGGCTTCGGGGAGCAAGGGTATTTACTAAACTAGATCTGCGGGGTGCTTACAACTTGATTCGCATCCGTCAGGGGGACGAATGGAAGACGGCTTTTAACACCAGGGATGGGCACTATGAATATCTGGTGATGCCCTTCGGGCTCTGTAATGCCCCAGCCGTTTTCCAAGACTTTGTGAACGATATCTTCCGGGATATGCTTTCCACCTCGGTCGTAGTCTATCTGGATGATATTCTCATCTACTCTCCAGATATTGACTCCCACCGGAGAGATGTTTGCAAAGTCTTCGACCTCCTACGGGCAAACTCCCTCTATGCCAAGTTGGAGAAGTGTATGTTTGAGCAGGAGTCCTTACCTTTCCTAGGCTACGTCATCTCTGCCCAGGGATTGGCTATGGATCCTGCCAAACTACAGGCTGTGATGGACTGGCAGGAACCCCATTCTCTTAAAGCGGTGCAGCGCTTTATGGGGTTCATTAATTATTTTCGCCAGTTCATTCCGCACTTCTCAACTTTGGTAGCTCCCTTGGTTGCCCTCACCAAGAAGGGGGCGAATCCCAAATTGTGGTCTGAGGAGGTCTCCAAGGCCTTTAACTCTATAAAGTCACACTTCGCTAGCGCTCCCATCCTACATCGCCCTGATGTTGATAAGCCATTTATCATGGAGGTGGATGCCTCTTCTGTTGGTGCTGGAGCAGTCCTCTTCCAAAAGGATGCTCAAGGTCGGAAGCATCCTTGCTTCTTTTTCTCCAAGACCTTCTCACCAGCAGAGAGGAATTATTCCATCGGGGACAGGGAGTTGCTAGCCATGAAGTTGGCTTTCTCGGAGTGGAGACACCTCTTGGAGGGAGCACGTTTTCCCTTCCAAGTCTTCACAGACCATAAAAATTTGGTCTCCCTGCAGACAGCCCAGCGGTTGAATTCTCGCCAGGCCAGATGGTCCTTATTCTTGTCCCGGTTTCATTTCACCCTCCATTTTCTTTCTGGGGAGAAGAACATTCGGGCCGACGCTCTCTCTCGCTCCGTTGTGTCATCTGAGGAGGAGGAGCCTCGGCTTATTGTCCCCATCGAGAGCTTGAGAACTGTGTCCCCGGTTTCGCTAGAGTCTGTGCCCCCGGGCAAGACTTTTGTTCCATCCAATTTGCGACCGGAGGTTCTCTCTTGGGCACACTCGTCCAGGGTGGGTGGACATTTTGGTACCAAAAGGACATCTGAGTTACTGGCGAGGATGTACTGGTGGCCGCATATGGCTCGTGATGTCGCAGAGTATGTTCGGGCGTGTGTCTCTTGCGCCAAGAACAAGACTCCTCGGCAACGGCCAGCTGGTTTGCTTTATCCTCTGCCGGTGGCGGACAGGCCCTGGGAGATGGTCGGGATGGACTTTGTGGTGGGCTTACCCAAGTCTCGTAACTGCACCATTATCTGGGTGATCACCGACCATTTTTCCAAAATGGTGCACTTGGTGCCTCTTCCACGGCTACCTTCTGCACGGGCGTTGGCTGTCTTGTTCGTCAAGCATATCTTTCGCCTACACGGTATGCCAGACAAAATTGTTAGTGACCGGGGTCCCCAGTTTGCGTCTCGATTCTGGAGAGAGCTTTGTCGTCTACTCAGTATTGAGTTGAATCTCTCTTCGGCATATCATCCCGAGACGAATGGGTTGGTAGAGAGGGCCAACCAGACCTTGGTCACATATTTACGACATTTTCTTTCTGCCAGGCAGGATGACTGGGCATCCTTGCTACCGTGGGCAGAGTTTGCACTTAACAATGCCGTAGCCGACTCTACCGGTCAGACTCCATTCCTCCTAAATTACGGCTAGCATCCGCGTGTTCCTGTGCCCATGCCTGTGTCTTCTGCTGACTCCAGGGTGGCAGACTGGGCTGTGGAGGCACGGGACATTTGGGACCGGACGCAGGATGCCATTCGGGCCTCCAAGGAGAGAATGAGGTCCTCCGCCGATGTTCATCGGCGTCCCGCTCCGACCTTTGCTCCTGGTGACTTGGTGTGGCTCTCCGCCCGTAGCATCAGGCTGCGAGTTGAGTCCACTAAGTTTGCTCCTCGCTACTTGGGTCCCTTCAAGGTTCTCGAACAGGTTAATCCTGTGGTCTACCGTTTGGCTCTTCCTCCACGCTTGGGTATCACCGACACCTTTCATGTGTCCCTCTTGAAACCCGTATACATGTCCCGGTTTTCCGAGTCATCTGCCAGGACATCGGGTTCGTCTACGGATGATTACGAGGTGAACGCTATTTTGGGGTGCAAGGTGGTACGCGGCAAAAAGTTCTATCTGGTGGATTGGAAGGGTTATGGCCCAGAGGACAGGTCATGGGAGCCTGCTGAAAACATTCGGGCCCCACAGCTCATTGCTGCCTTCGAGCGTAGCGAGGCCCAAGGAGGGGGGCCCTAGGAGGGGGGGTAATGTTAGGTCTCGAGTTCCCGCTTCTGCACAGGGGGAATCTCGAGCCATCTCCGCTGCGGTCTCCCATTCTTATCCAGCCGCAGTGGAGTCTGCTCAGCAGGGACGTCGGTCCCAGCGTCTAGCTCAGTCTCACGCTGTACAGAGAGTTACTGCTGCTTCTTCAGCTTCTGCCATTAAAGTCAGTGCTGGTCAGCAGCGAGCGGACTTCTCTGGGACTAAGTCCTTGTCTGCACACACTGAGCATGCCCAGGGCAAGATCTCCCGTTGGAGATCGAGGGTCATGTGCTCAGGCTCTGCAGCACATTCCATTGGTCCTCTTGGCAGGTCTTGGAAGGGCAAAGTTTCTGTGGCCACTTCCTGTGCTGCAACTATATAAACTGCGCACGGCCATGCGCTAGTGTACAATTGTTAATGTGTGTATGTTGTGAGTGCAAGTCGTCCTTGGATACCCCTACCCTATTGAATGTCTGTTCGCGGAAGGTGTATGGCTGCTATCTAGTGCCCGACTTAGCCTACAGCACGAATCACACATTACAGCGTCCAGTTGCTGTGACCGCCAGTACGGCGCCGTGCACTTCCTCTGTGCTTTCCTTACCCAAGCCTGGGTGGTTAGTGGCGTTCGTCAGTGCGGCACCGCATGCACTCTTGTGCCTTAAAATCGTTATTCAGTTTCCTTACACACCCAGTTGCGGTGTTATGCCAGCAAGGGTCTAATCGGACTTCAATCCTAGTTGGGGTTGAGTTCGCTGACTACTTGCTCGCGCTCTATGTGCGGTACCGCGGTCCTGTGACGCAACAGGATCGCTTCCTTCACGTTGGGTGAAGTTTAACCCACGTGTGTATACTTATGAGTACCGCCATATAGTCCGTCGTTACTTGGCAGCAGGTTCCATCTCTGTACGGTGAACCCCGGGCTGCGAACGCACCATACTCTATCTGTCTTAATATTTGGTGCGTTCCGCTAGCCCTAACACTTGCATTGGCAAGATTGATCCAAGATTCTCATCAAAATTGGACATCTCTCAGTGATTTTGTGCGCAAAAATACACGGACAAGTGAACGGCCACATTGACTACAAAGGGTATGATTACTGTTCATCTAAATAACCCCATTATTCTGAAAAGGATGCTCTGCAGAGCCCTGTCTTAAAGCACCTTTCCAGGTTTTTATTTCAGTGCTGGACTGTTGCTAGTAACTTAAGTTCCCTGCCCTACCTTAGCAGCCATCTTCAGCTCTTCCCGGCGCTGCTCTGGTCCCGGGTTGCCCTCTTGTGATCGCAACTTCTGACTGACCAGAAGACAGAGGTAATGGTCAAGCTCTCAATGTAAGTCCATGAGAGCCTCGTGTTGGCCTCGTTCTGACTCTCATAGACTCACATTGAGTAGTGACTTCCGGATCACCCAGCAAACACTGGAGAGATCCGGCAGGTCACAAACTGCTGGTGACCGACAGGAGCAGTGCCGATAAAAGATGAAGATGGCGATTGGTAAGTATAACACTAGGGGCAGGCAACTTACTGTAGATTAGTGGCACCACTCCAGCGGTAAAATAAAAAAAATGAAAAACATTAATGATGCTTTAAATGGAGCAGAGGTGTGCATGCTGTTACTCTTCTCCATTCATTTTTTATTGGACTGCTGTAAGTAGCTGAGTGCTGTCCTTGACTTTCTTTGACAGTTACATTAACAAAATAGGTGATAGGAAATTTCTTGCTATTTTTGGATAAACCCTTTAGAAAGAACAAATGTTATTGTACATGATGCACTACCTCTGTAGGCTGCATATTGAAGCGTGGGGAGGCTAAGCTAATTGATAAATAATACGGAAACAAGATATACAGGATAACTTATAATTTACTAAAATTCGGCTCCCTTATTGCTTATGACTCCAGTTGATGTACTACTCATTGATAGTCAGCTATTGCTAAATGCATAATCACACAGGAAAAGCTGTCAGTGAGTAGGACCACACACTGGACACAGAAGACCAGAGTCAGGTTTTTTTTACCATAAATTTATATATTGTACATGTCAGTGTGTTCAGCCATTGTTGCTCTATAACTTGTTGCCTGAAGGTAGGACACTATGTTCAAAGGTGCAGGTTACCTTTACGCTTACTAATACTTTTTACCTTGAAATTTATACATCAATCTTGTTCGATACAGCATCTGAAAGTAGGAATAAACCTGTGGGTGGGACTTTTGGCACTGAACTAAAAACCAGGGAAAGGCAGCTGTTTAGGGTGTAGTATCCATATGAGGGTTAGAGAATAAACAGAACAAGAGTCTCTCAAACCCAAACAAAAAGAATGGTGCAGTGGATAATCATTCTTAACCTAAAAGAAACAGGTGATAGAAAATATCAATCTGTTTTACACTGATTTAAAATTATCAAAGTGGATCTTCTATCTCATAAAGTCATAGCATATTTTGTTATTTTGGGGTATGCCATTATCAATAGCTCACTAGGTGAAGTGAAATCTAGAAACTCACCGTCCAGGTGGGCACATGTGCCATGGGCATTGATACAGCAGGCACACGGAAATAAACAGCAGAGTTACTTGGAAGTTGCAGGCAGACCAAAAATATCGGGAGACCAGAGACAGGTAGCAGAATTGCTGGAAGCTGCAGGCAGACCAGTGACTTCCAGGAGATTACAGAGAGGTAGCAGAGTTACTGGAAGCCACAGCAACTGAGAAAAAGTAGCAACAAACATCTGAAGTAACTAGAAAGTCTGAATACCATGGAAGCTGCAGGCAGACAGAAGTCCTGGTAGCTACAGGTGGATATGTAGCAGACGCAAACTTAAAGTCTTAATGTGTTCTTGTAAACCACAAGCGGACAGGAGATGTCTTGTAAGTCACAGTTGGACATGAAACAGAAGTCATGGACTGGAGACATATTTTGCTCAGGTAGACACATGGCATAGATTAACTAAAACTCTTAATGAGCTCCGGGAAGCCACAAGCGGGCGGGAGATGCTCTGGAAGCCAAAGGTGGACACCCAGCAAAGGTCCTGGAAGCCACAAGTGAACAGAAGACATCCTTGAGACTGCAGGTGGACACAGCAGAGATCCTGGGAAGTTGGTAACAAGTCCTTGGGGCCCTGGGAGACTGGGAACAGGCCATGGTACATCACCAAAGTAAGAAATTCAATAGCAAGACACAAGTGTGTGTCTTGGTAGGCATTATATAGGCCCAGACAGATCACATGGAATCACATTGAGCCACCTGCAAAGCCAAACGTGGATCACAACAGAGTTCAGTGGACCAGGTTGAGGGGAACACAGCCCAGATCTGGATCAGGTGCATTACACCCATCATATTCTGATTCTTGAGGCACTCTAATGAATCCAAGAATGAAGCATATAACCAGTACTGCTGCCTCTGAGTCTTCATAGCTTTGTCTTTCACAGTAGCACTCCTGTCTACTCACTGTGGAAGGAAATATACGGTTATTTTCATGGGATTGGGTCTATGCTGAGGCAACTGGGAAAATACTTCATAAGGCATGCATTAAACCACTAATCTATGCCTTAGTTGTATGGTGGAGAAATTGAACAAATGCCCTAGACCCCTCCAATATCCAGAGACCTCCACCACTCTACCTAAGGTAATTCACATTGGATTTTGAATATGCATTATTAATCAGGCAGTACATGGCATTAGTCCTTAAAGGGTTTGTCCACAACTCAGACAACCCCTTCTCAATCCTTATGTTTTCTACTCCTTGTAAAATAACAACACCTATACTCACCTCCAGTGTCAGCACATTATGTCTAGAGATGGGCGAACCCGAATAGTAAAGTTCGCGGTTCGTATTTACCACCTACTGTTCAAGCACGGACCCTGAACCCGGACTTCTCCAGGATATCAATGTGTTACTGTTTGGGTTCAGCATCCTGAACATTGGGTATTTCTCACTTTCATCTGCATGACAGAGTGAGAAACACCGGTGGCTCTGATGGGCAGTAAGATATAACCACTGGTCAGGGTGCCAGCAGCTGTGACCAGCGGTAAAACGTTTACCTGTCGTCAAAGTGGAGTCAGCTGATGAGAGAGTACGACTGGTACTCTCAGGCTGGTAAGGGGCAATAGATATTGCCCACCCAATTTAAAAATAGCAGCCGTCCCAAAAAAGGTGCATCTATTAGATGTGCCAATTATGGCTCTTTGTCCGGCTCTTCCCACTTGCCCCTGAGGTGGTGGCAAGTGGGGTTCATATTTGTGGGGTTGATTTCACCTTTGCATTGTCCGATGACGTCAAGCCAATAGATTACTAATGGTAATGGAGAGGCGTCTATAAGATTACTAACCCCATAGTCATATTGTAAATAAACAAGCAACCAGAATAAAGTCTTTTAACCCCTTAATGACTGCCGATAAGCCTTTGAGCAGTGGCAGTTAAGGGTATTTATTCCTCAGCGCCGCTTTTCAACGACGCTGAGAAATAAGTGTATAGCAACCCCAATATTGGAATTTCCCCGGAGTCTCAGCTACTGGGGATAGCTGAGATCCCAGAGAACATGATTCGGGTCGGTTTTTGCTGACCCCAGTGTTGGGATTGTCATTATTAACGGAATAACGGCGACCGTAAAAAAAAGTCCAATTTCCTATTTAACCCCTTCCCGACCCATGACGCCACGTAGGCGTCATGAAAGTCGGTGCCAATCCGACCCATGACGCCTATGCGGCGTCATGGAAAGATCGCGTCCCTGCAGATCGGGTGAAAGGGTTAACTCCCATTTCACCCGATCTGCAGGGACAGGGGGAGTGGTAGTTTAGCCCAGGGGGGGTGGCTTCACCCCCTCGTGGCTACGATCGCTCTGATTGGCTGTTGAAAGTGAAACTGCCAATCAGAGCGATTTGTAATATTTCACCTATTATAACGGGTGAAATATTACAATCCAGCCATGGCCGATGCTGAAATATCATCGGCCATGGCTGGAAATACTAATGTGCCCCCACCCCACCCCACCGATCGCCCCCCCAGCCCCCCGATCTGGCCGGTACACTGCTCCGGCTCCCCTCCGTCCTGTGCTCCGCTCCCCCCCGTGCTCTTGTCCGCTCCCCCCGTGCTCCAATCACCCCCCCGTGCTCCAATCACTCCCCCTGCACTCCGATCCACCCCCCCGGTGCTCCGTTCTACCCCCCCGTGCTCCGTTCCAGCCCCCCGTGCTCTGTTCCACGCCCCCCGTGCTCCGTTCCACCCCTCCCGCGCTCCGATTCCCCCCCCCCGTGCTCCGATCCCCCCCCCGTGGTCCCCCCCAACCCCATCATACTTACCGATCCAGCCGGGGTCCCGTCCGTCTTCTCCCTGGGCGCCGCCATCTTCCAAAATGGCGGGCGCATGCGCAGTGCGCCCGCCGAATCTGCCGGCCGGCAGATTCGTTCCAAAGTGCATTTTGATCACTGAGATAGATTATATCTCAGTGATCAAAATAAAAAAAATAAATGACCCCCCCCCCTTTGTCACCCCCATAGGTAGGGACAATAACAAAATAAAGAAATTTTTTTTTTCCACTAATGTTAGAATAGGGTTAGGGTTAGGGTTAGGGGTAGGGTTAGGGTTAGGGGTAGGGTTAGGGGTAGGAGTAGGGTTAGGGGTAGGGGTAGGGTTAGGGGTAGGGTTAGGGGTAGGGTTAGGGTTAGGGGTAGGGGTAGGGTTAGGGGTAGGGTTAGGGGTAGGGGTAGGGTTAGGGTTAGGGGTAGGGTTAGGGTTAGGGGTAGGGTTAGGGTTAGGGCTAGGGTAGGGTTAGGGTTTCGGTATGTGCACACGTATTCTGGTTCTCTGCGGATTTTTCCGCTGCGGATTTGATAAATCCACAGTGCTAAACCGCTGCGGATTTATGGTGGATTTACCGCGTTTTTTTCTGCGCATTTCACTGCGGTTTTACAACTGCGATTTTCTATTGGAGCAGTTGTAAAACCGCTGCGGAATCCGCACAAAGAAGTGACATGCTGCGGAATGTAAACCGCTGCGTTTCCGTGCAGTTTTTCCGCAGCATAGCGATTTTTGTTTCCCGTAGGTTTACATTGAACTGTAAACTCATGGGAAGCTGCTGCGGATCCGCAGCGTTTTCCGCAGCGTGTGCACATACCTTTAGAATTAGGCTATGTGCACACGGTGCGGATTTGGCTGCGGATTCGCAGCAGTGTTCCATCAGGTTTACAGTACCATGTAAACATATGAAAAACCAAATCCGCTGTGCCCATGGTGCGGAAAATACCGCGCGGAAACGCTGCGTTGTATTTTCCGCAGCATGTCAATTCTTTGTGCGGATTCCGCAGCGTTTTACACCTGTTCCTCAATAGGAATCCGCAGGTGAAATCCGCACAAAAAACACTGGAAATCCGCGGAAAATCCGCAGGTAAAACGCAGTGCCTTTTACCCGCGGATTTTTCAAAAATGGTGCGGAAATATCTCACACGAATCCGCAACGTGGGCACATAGCCTTAGGGTTGGAATTAGGGTTGTGGTTAGGGTTGTGATTAGGGTTATGGCTACAGTTGGGATTAGGGTTAGGGGTGTGTTGGGGTTAGTGTTGGAGTTAGAATTGAGGGGTTACCACTTTTTAGGCACATCAGGGGTCTCCAAACGCAACATGGCGCCACCATTGATTCCAGCCAATCTCGTATTCAAAAAGTCAAATGGTGCTCCCTCACTTCCGAGCCCTGACGTGTGCCCAAACAGTGGTTTACCCCCACATATGGGGTGCCAGCATACTCAGGACAAACTGCGCAACAATTACTGGGGTCCAATTTCTCCTGTTACCCTTGTGAATCTAAAAAAATGCTTGCTAAAACATAATTTTTGAGGAAAGAAAAATGATTTTTTATTTTCACGGCTCTGCGTTGTAAACGTCTGTGAAGCACTTGGGGGTTCAAAGTGCTCACCACATATCTAGATAAGTTCTTTGGGGGGTCTAGTTTCTAAAATGGGGTAACTTGTGGGGGTTTCTACTGTTTAGGCACACCAGGGGCTCTGCAAACGCAACGTGACACCCGCAGACCATTCCATCAAAGTCTGCATTTCAAAAGTCACTACTTCCCTTCTGAGCTCCGTCGTGCGCTCAAACAGTGGTTTACCCCCACTCATGGGGTATCAGCGTACTCAGGAGAAACTGGACAACAACTTTTGGGGTCCAATTTCTCCTGTAACCCTTGGGAAAATAATAAATTCTGGGCTAAATAATTATTTTTGAGGAAACAAAACGTATTTATTATTTTCACGGCTCTGCATTATAAACTTCTATGAAGCACTTGGGGGTTCAAAGTGCTCACCACACATCTAGATAAGTTCCTTTCAGGGTCTAGTTTCCAAAATGGGGTCACTTGTGGGGGGTTTCTACTGTTTAGGCACATCAGGGGCTCTGCAAACGCAACGTGACGCCCGCAGAGCATTCCATCAAAGTCTGCATTTCAAAACGTCACTACTTCAATTCCAAGCCCCGGCATGTGCCCAAACAGTAGTTTACCCCCACATATGGGGTATCACCGTACTCAGGAGAAACTGGACAACAAATATTGGGGTAAAATTTCTCCTGTTACCCTTGGGAAAATTAAAAAATTCTGGGCTAAATAATTATTTTTGGGGAAAGAAAACGTATTTATTATTTTCACGGCTCTGCATTATAAACTTCTATGAAGCGCTTGGGGGTTCAAAGTGCTCACCACACATCTAGATAAGTTCCTTTCGGGGTCTAGTTTCCAAAATGGGGTCACTTGTGGGGGGTTTCTACTGTTAAGCCACATCAGGGGCTCTGCAAACGCAACGTGACGCCCACAGAGCATTCCATCAAAGTTTGCATTTCAAAACGTCACTACTTCACTTCCGAGCCCCGGCATGTGCCCAAACAGTGATTTACCCCCACATATGGGGTATCAGCATACTCAGGAGAAACTGGACAACAACTTTTGGGTTCAAATTTCTCCTGTTACCCTTGGGAAAATAAAAAATTGCAGGCTAAAAGATCATTTATGAGAAAATAATTTTTTATTTTTTATTTTCATGGCTCTGCGTTATAAACTTCTGTGAAGCACTTGGGGGTTCAAAGTCCTCACCACACATCTAGATTAGTTCCTTTGGGGGTCTAGTTTCCAAAATGGTGTCATTTCTGGGGGATCTCCAATGTTTAGCCACACAGGGGCTCTCCAAACGTGACATGGTGTCCGCTAATGATTGGAGCTAATTTTCCATTTAAAAAGCCAAATGGCGTGCCATCCCTTCCGAGCCCTGCCGTGCGCCCAAACAGTGGTTTACCCCCACATATGGGGTATCAGCGTACTCAGGACAAACTGGACAATAATATTTGGGGTCCAATTTCTCCTATTATCCTTGGCAAAATAGGAAATTCCAGGCTAAAAAATCATTTTTGAGGAAAGAAAAATTATTTTTTATTTTCATGGCTCTGCGTTATAAACTTCTGTGAAGCACCTGGGGGTTTAAAGTGCTCAATATGCATCTAGATAAGTTCCTTGGGGGGTCTAGTTTCCAAAATGGGGTCACTTGTGGGGGAGCTCCAATGTTTAGGCACACAGGGGCTCTTCAAACGCGACATGGTGTCCGCTAACAATTGGAGCTAATTTTCCATTCAAAAAGTCAAATGGCGCGCCTTCCCTTCCGAGCCCTGCCGAGTGCCCAAACAGTGGTTTACCCCCACATATGAGGTATCGACGTACTCGGGAGAAATTGCCCAACACATTGTAGGATCCATTTTATCCTACTGCCCATGTGAAAATGAAAAAATTGAGGCGAAAAGAATTATTTTGTGAAAAAAAAGTACTTTTTCATTTTTACAGATGAATTTGTGAAGCACCTGAGGGTTTAAAGTGCTCACTAGGCATCTAAATAAGTTCCTTGGGGGGTCTAGTTTCCAAAATGCGGTCACTTGTGGGGGAGCGCCAATGTTTAGGCACACAGGAGCTATCCAATCGCGACATGGTGTCCGCTAACGATGGAAATAATTTTTCATTCAAAAAGTCAAATGGCGCTCCTTCCCTTCCGAGCCTTACCATGTGCCCAAACAGTGGTTTACCCCCACATGTGAGGTATTGGTGTACTCAGGAGAAATTGCCCAACACATTTTAGGATCCATTTTATCCTGTTGCCCATGTGAAAATGAAAAAATTGAGGCTAAAAGAATTTTTTTGTGAAAAAAAAGTACTTTTTCATTTTTACGGATCAATTTGTGAAGCACCTGGGGGTTCAAAGTGCTCACTATGCATCTAGATAAGTTCCTTGGGGCGTCTAGTTTCCAAAATGGGGTCACTTGTGGGGGAGCTCCAATTTTTAGGCACACGGGGGCTCTCCAAACGTGACATGGTGTCCGCTAAAGAGTGGAGCCAATTTTTGATTCAAAAAGTCAAATGGCGCTCCTTCCCTTCCAAGCCCTGCCGTGCGCCCAAACAGTGGTTTACCCCCACATATGAGGTATCAGTGTACTCAGGACAAATTGGACAACAACTTTCGTGGTTCAGTTTCTCCTTTTACCATTGGGAAAATAAAAAAATTGTTGCTAAAAGATAATTTTTGTGACTAAAAAGTTAAATGTTCATTTTTTCCTTCCATGTTGCTTCTGCTGCTGTGAAGCACCTGAAGGGTTAATAAACTTCTTGAATGTGGTTTTGAGTACCTTGAGGGGTGCAGTTTTTAGAATGGTGTAACTTTTGGGTATTTTCAGCCATATAGACCCCTCAAACTGACTTCAAATGTGAGGTGGTCCCTAAACAAAATGGTTTTGTAAATTTCGTTGTAAAAATGACAAATCGCTGGTCAAATTTTAACCCTTATAACTTCCTAACAAAAAAAATTTTTGTTTCCAAAATTGTGCTGATGTAAAGTAAACATGTGGGAAATGTTATTTATTAACTATTTTGTGTCACATATCTCTCTGGTTTAACAGAATAAAAATTCAAAATGTGAAAATTGCGAAATTTTCAAAATTTTCGCCAAATTTCCATTTTTATCACAAATAAACGCAGAATTTATTGACCTAAATTTACCACTAACATGAAGCCCAATATGTCACGAAAAAACAATCTCAGAACCGCTAGGATCCGTTGAAGCGTTCCTGAGTTATTACCTCATAAAGGGACACTGGTCAGAATTGCAAAAAACGGCAAGGTCTTTAAGGTCAAAATAGGCTGGGTCATGAAGGGGTTAATTTCTCTCTCCCCTGATGTGATTGCCCCCCGATACATCTTGAGTCCTTGCATCCCCCCGTGTTGTCCCCCGGCCGCTGGAAGAAAATGGCAAGCGCATGCTCAGTGAGCCCACAAACATCTGCCGGCCGGCACGCGGCAACAATAGGAAATTTTTCCTATTGGTTAATTTTGATCACTGTGATAGCCCCCGTGATAAAAAAAAAAAAGAATAGTAAATCAAACCTCCCTTTATCACCCCCTTAGCTAGGTAAAAATAATAAAATAAAAAAATGCATTTATTTCCATTTTTCCATTAAGGTTAGAGTTGGGTTAAAGTTAGGGTTAGGCTAAAGCTAGGTTTAGTGTTAGGGTTGGACTAGGGTTCGGGTTGGACTAAAGCTAGGGTTGGGTTAATGTTAGGGTTGGGCTAGGATTAGGGTTGTGGTTATGGTGGGGATTACGGTTAGGGTTGGGATTAGGGTTTGAGGTGTGTTAGGGTTTGGTTTGTGGTTAGGGTTATGGCTAGGGTTGGAATTAGGGTTAGGAGTGTGTTGGGGTTAAGGTTGGAGTTAGAATTGGGGGGCTCCACTTGTAGTACTGCGTGTTGTGAGTTCTGTTTTTGGGCTCCCTCTGGTGGTTACTGATGGTACTGGGTGATTTGTGTTCTGCTGTCTCTGGTGTCCACCTGTTCTATTAGGATTTGGGAGTTTCCTATTTAACCGGGCTTTCTTGTCATTTCCCCGCCGGCTATCAAGGTTATCAGAGTGTTTTGTTACCTCAGCTTCTGGCTTCAGTAATCTTCAGGACAAGCTAAGTTTTTGATTTTCTTGTTCCACGTTTTGATTTATTTTTGTCTTGTCCAGCTTGCATATAATTGTTTCTTTGCTGCTGGTTGCTCTAGCGGGCTGTAATTGCTCCTCATGTTCCATGAGTTGGAACATGAGTTCAAGTAATTACAGGATGGTTTTTTGAAGGGTTTTTTGCTGACTGCGCAGTTTACTTTTGTATCCTCTGCTATCTAGTTTTAGCGGGCCTCATTTTGCTGAATCTGATTTCATACTGTGTATGTGCCTTCCTCTCATTTCACCGTCATTATATGTGGGGGGCTGCTATTTCTGTGGGGTATTTCTCTGGAGGCAAGAGAGGTCTGTGTTTCTTCTAATAGGGGAAGTTAGATCTTCGGCTGGTGCGAGACGTCTAGGATCAACGTAGGCACGTTCCCCGGCTATTGTTATTTGTGTGTTCAGGTTTAGGGTCGCGGTCAGCTCAGGTTCCATCACCCTAGAGCTCGTTGGTGCTTGTCCTTTTGTGATTCCCTGCCATTGGAATCATGACAACTGCGGTAGCACCGTACGCAGTGAAGAGGCAGTGACCCACCAAGTTCAAACACAAAAGTCTCTTTAATGTGTTACTTCACACATAAAAGTCCAATACACACAATTGCATCTCGTTTCAGTGTCGGTTACAAAGCACCACAGATCATACGGCTTTAGATTGCAGTCCCTAAACACGCTGGACCTCTCCTCGTCCAGTTTCTGTGGGCGACCGCAGAGCTGTATTAAAGTCTGCAAATACAGCTCTACTCATTTAATTTTGCAGATCACTACACACGCCAGTCTTCCCCTGACCAGTTACCGAGGGTGATCACACCGCTGTATCACAGTCTCTTTACTCATACAGCATTACATGTCGCAGGCACTACACACGCCAGTCCACCTCTGTATCACAGTCTCTTTACTCACACAGCCGTACACAGTCCATGCTATCCTCCGGATTGCAGCTGGGAGCCATATCCTCCTGATTACAATTGTTGCACACGCCAGTCCTCTTTCGGGTATAGGACATCCACCTCTGGGCACAGGACTGTCCACATCCGAGACCAGTTACCGTGGACAACTTGCATCGCTGTGTACACTTCGGGTGCCAAGCTATACAGTTGCCATGGCTGCTGGCTCCACTGGTCTGTGCTGCTTCACACACACAGCCAGCACTCTGCATGCCTCTGCTCTGCACAGCAGCACATACCAGACTAACACTGGCATCGCACTTGACATACCCATACCCTCTACTACTACAGAGCTTTTAACAAACAAACCTGTGACTTCAACCACATGGAAAACCTAGACCGGAAATGAAACAGACTGCACCACTAACATACTGTAGTCATTCTCAAAACACACATTCCAGAGCCAGTTTTCCCTAAATCTGTCTTTGACAATAGCATGTCCAAGACTAACACTTATTTTTATTATTGTAACCTGCATTGCAGTCACCGCTATGCCTGTGACTGCCATGCACACCTATGGCCTTCATACGCCTCTGTGCACATCCTGGGGGGAACACACAGCGACCCCTACCTGTGACACGTGTCATTATCTCACACACTGTTTATGTACATCAGGAGGTCGCCAAATGTGACATGGCTCCACCCTTGATTCCAGCCAATTTTGCATTCATAAAGTCAAACGGTGCTCCCTCCCTTCTGAGCTCTGCCATGCGCCCAAACAGTGGCGTTCCTCCACATACGGGGTACTGGCATACTCAGGAGAAATTACACAACAAATTTTGTAGTCCATTTTCTCCTGTTACCCTTGTGAAAATTTAAAAAAATGAAAAATTTAACCCCTTTCTGCCAATGGACGTACTATTCCGTCCATGTGGGGTGGGCCCTACTTCCCAAGGACGGAATAGTACGTCCAGGGCAATCGGCCGCGCTCACGGGGGGATCGCGGCCGGGTGTCAGCTGCTTATCGCAGCTGACATCCGGCACTATGTGCCAGGAGCGGTCACGGACCGCCCCCGGTACATTAACCCCCGGCACACCGCGATCAAGCATGATCGCGATGTGCCGGCGGTGCAGGGAAACATCGCGCAGGGAGGGGGCTCCCTGCGGGCTTCCCTGAGACCCCCGCAGCAACGCGATGTGATCACGTTGCTGCGAGGGTCTCCTACCTCCCTCCCTGCTCCATGCCTGGATCCAATATGGCCGCGGCATCCGGCTCCTGCAGGGAGGGAGGTGGCTTACCAAGTGCCTGCTCAGAGCAGGCGCTTGGAAGCCTGCAGCACTCTGAGACAGATCGGTGATCTGACAGAGTGCTGTGCAAACTGTCAGATCACCGATCTGTGATGTCCCCCCCTGGGACAAAGTAAAAAAGTTTTTTAAAAAAATTCCAAGTGTGTAAAAAAAAAAAAAAATCCTAAATAATGAAAAAAAAATATATATTATTCCCATAAATACATTTCTTTATCTAAATAAAAAAAACAAACAGTAAAAGTACACATATTTAGTATCGCTGCGTCCGTAACGACCCGACCTATAAAACTGTCCTAATAGTTAACCCCTTCAGTAAACACCGTAAGAAAAAAAGAAAAAACGAGGCAAAAAACAACGCTTTATTATCATACCGCCGAACAAAAAGTGGAATAACACACGACTAAAAAGACGGTTATAAATAACCATGGTACCGCTGAAAGCATCATCTTGTCCCGCAAAAAACGAGCTACAACACAGCATCATCAGCAAAAAAATAAAAAAGTTATAGTCCTCAGAATAAAGCGATGCAAAAATAATTATTTTTTCTATAAAATAGTTTTTATCGTATAAAAGCGCCAAAACATAAAAAAATGATATAAATGAGGTATCGCTGTCATCGTACTGACCCGAAGAATAAAACTGCTTTATCAATTTTACCAAACGCGGAACGGCATAAACGTCTCCCCCAAAAGAAATTCATGAATAGCTGGTTTTTGGTCATTCTGCCTCACAAAAATCGGAATAAAAAGCGATTAAAAAAAGTAACGTGCCCGAAACTGTTACCAATAAAACGTCAACTCATCCCGCAAAAAAGAAGACCTCACATGACTCTGTGGACTTAAATATGGAAAAATTATAGCTCTCAAAATGTGGTAACGCAAAAAATATTTTTTGCAATAAAAAGCGTCTTTCAGTGTGTGACGGCTGCCAATCATAAAAATCCGCTAAAAAACCCGCTATAAAAGTAAATCAAACCCCCCTTCATCACCCCCTTAGTTAGGGAAAAATTAAAGAAATGTATTTATTTCCATTTTCCCATTAGGGTAAGGGCTAGGGTTAGGGTTAGGGTTAGGGCCAGGGTTAGGGCTAGGGTTAGGGCTAGGGTTAGGGCTAGGCTTAGGGTTGGGGCTAGGGTTAGGGCTAGGGTTAGGGTTAGGGCTAGGGTTGGGGCTAGGGTTAGGGCTAGGGTTAGGGCTAGTGTTAGGGCTAGGGTTAGGGTTGGGGCTAGGGTTATGGTTAGGGCTAGGGTTAGGGCTAGGGTTAAGGTTACAGTTAGGGTTGGGGGCTAAAGTTAGGGTTAGGGTTTGGATTACATTTGCGGTTGGGAATAGGGTTGGGATTAGGGTTAGGGGTGCGGTTAGGATTACCGTTGGAATTAGGGTTAGGGGTGTGTTTGGATTAGGGTTTCAGTTATAATTGGGGGGTTTCCACTGTTTAGGCACATCAGGGGCTTTCCAAACGCGACATGGCATCCGATCTCAATTCCAGCCAATTCTGCGTTGAAAAAGTAAAACAGTGCACCTTCCCTTCCGAGCTCTCCCGTGTGCCAAAACAGGAGTTTACCCCAACATATTGGGTATCAGCGTACTCAGGACGAATTGGACAACAACTTTTGGGGTCCAATTTCTCCTGTTACCCTTGGGAAAATACAAAACTGGGGGCTAAAAAATAATTTTTGTGGGAAAAAAAAGATTATTATTTTCACGGCTCTGCGTTATAAACTGTAGTGAAACACTTGGGGGCTCAAAGTTTTCACAACACATCTAGATAAGTTCCTTGGGGGGTCTAGTTTCCAATTTGTGGTCACTTGTGGGGGGTTTCTACTGTTTAGGTACATTAGGGGCTCTGCAAACGCAATGTGACGCCTGCAGACCATTCCATCTAAGTCTGTATTCCAAATGGCGCTCCTTCCCTTCCGAGCCCTCCCATGCGCCCAAACGCTGGTTCCCCCCCACATATAGGGTATCAGCGCACTCAGGACAAATTTCACAAAAACTTTTGGGGTCCAATTTCTCCTGTTACCCTCCGGAAAATACAAAACTGGGGGCTAAAAAATAATTTTTGTGGGAAAAAATTTTTGTTTTATTTTTACGGCTCTGCATTATAAACTTCTGTGAAGCTCTTGGTGGGTCAAAGTGCTCACCACACATCTAGATAAGTTCCTTAGGGGGTCTACTTTCCAAAATGTTGTCACTTGTGGGGGATTTCAATGTTTAGGCACATCAGTGGCTCTCCAAACGCAACATGGCGTCCCATCTCAATTCCTGTCAATTTTGCATTGAAAGGTCAAACGGCGCTCCTTCACTTCCGAGCTCTTCCATGCGCCCAAACAGTGGTTTACCCCCACATATGGGGTATCAGCGTACTCAGGACAAATTGTGCAACCACTTTTTTGTTCCAATTTCTTCTCTTACCATTGGGAAAATAAAAAATTGGGGGCGAAAAGATAATTTTTGTGAAAAAAAATGATTTTTTATTTTTACGGTTCTGCATTATAAACTTCTGTGAAGCACTTGGTGGGTCAAAGTGCTCACCACACCTCTAGATAAGTTCCTTAGGGGGTCTACTTTCCAAAATGGTGTCACTTGTGGGGGGTTTCAATGTTTAGGCACATCAGTGGCTCTCCAAACGCAACATGGCGTCCCATCTCAATTCCTGTCAATTTTGCATTGAAAAGTCAAATGGCGCTCCTTCCCTTCAGAGCTCTCCCATGCGCCCAAACAGTGGTTTACGCCCCACATATGGGGTATCGGAGTACTCAGGACAAATTGTGCAATACCTTTTGTGGTCCAATTTCTTCTCTTACCATTGGGAAAATAAAAAATTGAGGGCAAAAAGATAATTTTTGTGAAAAAAATGATTTTTTATTTTTATGGTTCTGCATTATAAACTTCTGTGAAGCACTTGGTGGGTCAAAGTGCTCACCACACCTCTAGATAAGTTCCTTAGGGGGTCTACTTTCCAAAATGGTGTCACTTGTGGGGGGTTTCAATGTTTAGGCACATCAGTGGCTCTCCAAATGCAACATGGCGTCCCATCTCAATTCCAGTCAATTTTGCATTGAAAAGTCAAATGGCACTCCTTCCCTTCCGAGCTCTGCCATGCGCCCAAACTGTGGTTAACCCCCACATATGGGGTATCAGCGTACTCAGGACAAATTGTACAACAAGGTTTGGGTCCATTTTCTCCTGTAACCCTTGGTAAAATAGCACAAATTAGAGCTGAAGTAAATTTTTTGTGAAAAAAAAGTTAAATGTTAATTTTTATTTAAACATTCCAAAAATTCCTGTGAAACAACTGAAGGGTTAATAAACTTCTTGAATGTGGTTTTGAGAACCTTGAGGGGTGCAGATTTTAGAATGGTGTCACACTTGGGTATTTTCTATCATATAGACCCCTCAAAATGACTTCAAATGAGATGTGGTCCCTAAAATAAAATGGTGTTGTAAAAATGAGAAATTGCTGGTCAACTTTTAACCCTTATAACTCCCTAAGAAAAAAAAATTTTGGATCCAAAATTGTGCTGATTTAAAGTAGACATGTGGGAAATGTTACTTATTATGTATTTTGGGTGACATATCTCTGTGATTTAATTGCATAAAAATTCAAATTTGGAAAATTGCGAAATTTTCAAAATTTTCGCCAAATTTCCGTTTTTTTCACAAATAAACGAAGGTAATATCAAAGAAATTTTACCACCATGAAGTACAATATGTCACGAGAAAATAATGTCAGAATCACCGGGATCCGTTGAAGCGTTCCAGAGTTAGAACCTCATAAAGGGACAGTGGTCAGAATTGTAAAAATTGGCCCGGTCCATAACGTGCAAACCACCCTTGGGGGTAAAGGGGTTAAATTAGTAAATTTTTTGTGAAAAAAGTTAAATGTTAATTTTTTCCTTACAAATTGCTTTAGTTTTTGTAAAGCATCAGAAGGGTTAATAAACTTCTTGAATGTGGTTTTGTGCGCCATGAGGGGGCAGTTGTTAGAATGGTGTCACTTTTGGGCATTTCTGTTATATTGACCTCCTAAACTCACTTCAAATGTGAGGAGGTCCCTATAAAAATGGTTTTCTAAATTTTGCTGGAAAAATGTGAAATCGCTGGTCTACTTTTAACCCTTATAACGAGCTAACAAAAACAAATTATGCTTCCAAAATTGTGATGATGTAAAATTGACATGTAGGAAAAGTTATTTATTAACTATTTTGCGTGACACCACACTCTGATTTAAGGGTACAAAAATTAAAAGTTTGAAAATTGCTAAATTTTTAACATTTTTGCCAAATTTCCGTTTTTTTCATAAATAAACGCAAGTTATATTGAAATAATTTTACCAATAACAATATGTCATGAAAAAACATTCTCCGAATCAGTGGAATACGTTGAAGCATACTAGAGCTATAACTTCATAAAGTGACAGTGGTCAGAATTGTAAAACTTGGCTTGGTCATTAAGTACCAAATTGGCTCTGTCACTAAGGGGCTATGTTAAATAAAAATGCACACTGCTTTATTTTTTAATTTAAAAATAAAAAAACAAAGATACACCCACTTTAAGCCCATTCCAATGAAGTCCTCATCCCCTGTATAAAACCCCCCCCAGAAAATAATATACAACAATAATACTCACCTAACTCCCATTCCATTGAAGCCATGTCTCCTGTAAAAAAAAGAAAATAAAAATCAACCATATACCTCACCTGTCCGAAATACTGTCCCATGCCGTAATCAATGTCTGCCATAAGTGGTTTTCAACCTGGCCGGTGCCAAGATGCGAACATCGAAGCTGAAAACCACGGGAGAATGAGCTGCTGTGAGCATGGTATCAGAGACTAGGGATGACATCATCGAGGTTACCGCAGGTCACTAAGTCTGCATTCCCACACTTCGGTGTGATCCCAGCCAATAAACTGCGGCAACCTCAGTGAGATCACCACTGGCACGGTTAGAAAAAGTCTCATTGTGCAGCATTGAGCTCAGTGAGTTCACCACAGTTCACCGTGAGAATTTTCTTACGGTTCATCAGTATTTTGCACCTGTGCTGCCTCTATCATATATCATTGAGAAGTGTTTGCATCCTGATTTTGTGAGCAGGTATTAGAAAGTATGGCCTCTTTTTTCTGTTTTGGATTAACATTTTAATATCTGTTTATCAGCTTCTGAACATGTGTTACAAAATACAGGTGAGCAGGAATCCCTCATGTCAGTGTGTGCAGTGTATGGGAGACATCATAGCAGTTAACCTTCACCCAGTAGCTCAAGGACAACTAATGATGGCGTCTGCAGTGAGGACAACTGATGAAAAACATAATAAGCAAGTCATGTATTAGCCAGAAATGGTATTCTGCATTCTTCATGAATACTCACAACAGCATATTCTGAAAATTATTTTTCCAAGGAAAGAAAAAAACAATTCCCTTATCAAAAAGTTTTGACATCACTGAATCATGCACCAGTCATTCCTATAAGGAAATTTTCACACCTCTATTTGGAATTGAGACCTAGGTCATAATTTCCTAATAAATCTTTTGTGTACACAATTCTTGGCCCACTGACTTTCATTGTGCCCCACCTTCAGCATATAGAACCAACTGGCATCCGTATCAGTATCCTTTGTATAACTCATTTTTAATGAGACTGGCACATAGAAATGGGCAGAGCCTTCAGTCGTGTTATCATGATCCCGCTATGGACCATATCAGCTCAGATAGTGAGAGTGCACTCAACTCAGAACAATAAACAGGGAATTTGACGCCATTCCTTAGGTAAATAGCAGTTTGTATATAAAATATATTCGGTGAATTGGACTTTACATTACAGCTGCACTCACTCTTCACCAGACCAGAATCCACAATGAAACTCCTGGTGAGGACACTTATGAAAGGTTTCTCATGTAAAGAGGAGACTTTGATTGTATATTGTATGGTAATATTTCCATATGTTCCCATGTTTAGATTGTGGCCGTCCTTGGAGTCTTCCTGACTCAAGCTCTAGCAGATGATGTAAGTAGCGGGATGTACGGTTGGGCATGGGCTGACTTTATCCTATAGCAGGGAAT
Source organism: Ranitomeya imitator (assembly GCF_032444005.1). Classification (NCBI taxonomy): domain Eukaryota; kingdom Metazoa; phylum Chordata; class Amphibia; order Anura; family Dendrobatidae; genus Ranitomeya; species Ranitomeya imitator. The sequence goes on along the minus strand of NC_091285.1, from coordinate 608,654,448 downwards.
ACTATAAAGCTTTTGTACTTCTTTACTTGATTTTCACATTGTTCCCATGTGTGTTAGTCCTTTACTATCACAGGGTTAAAAAAATGATAAAAATTGATCATGTTAGATTATAATAGATCCATAATATTTGTCATATATCTGTGAAAATGGAAGCCATGACACCAACGTAATCAGAGCCAAAGACCCTCATTGGTCTTATGGTTATCATTCTTATGTTTGTTTTTTCAAATGTATCACATTTTATCCTGATGGATCCCAAAAGATTCAGGTTTGCAATGAGGCTTTCTTATGTTCATTGATACATGTGTACCATCAATTACCTTTATGTTTGGCCCAACGCATCCAAAGAAGAATGGCGTGGGATCTGAGCTTAGAAAACATGATTTTGTGATACTCTGTCGGGAGACGTTTATGCCCCATGTGTCTCTATTTAGGAATCCAGTGGTTGTGCTTTGAACAGCAGTCTGTCAAAGGATTTCTAGAACACTACAAGAATGGATTGAGTTTGCATTATATGAAATTAGATTTGCATTGCAGAACCTCCAGGTTGGATAGACTCATATAAAGGTCTTCCAGTTAATGGCGTCATCAGAGCATCATTATTTATGGAAGCATTTAAATGACTCTTGGGAATATCAATGGGCTACAGATCATCTTTCTAAATTTAGAAATTAGATTTATCTTTCTAAAACATGTTCATTTTGTGCCAATAATGATAAATGGCATCAATACCTTATATTTATGGAGTCATTACAGTCATTTGTCGCTTACTGTAATAACAAAAGTAAACTTATTTTTTTCTTTTTTTGTTGTTGTTACAATGACTATTAAAATAATCCAGACACAAAAATACCTTTTTTTTTTTTTAGATATCCCCAGTTCATCTTATTATCAGATCCATGCGATTATACATACACATATTAGTACATACAAATATGGGTTTTTGGATACATACACTTGTGTTTTTGCAACAGTAACAGTGCAATTCAATGAGATAAGTATTTATTTTATTACTGTACAAGTAAATTTTTCATTTTTTTTTTTTTTTTTTTACAGAACATCAACATTAATAATTCAGGTAATGATGACGGCAACAATAACCAGCAAGTGAACATTAACAATCAGGACAAAGTGGCCAACATCAACAACTGGAATGGCTGGAACTCCTGGGACTCCGTCTGTGACTTTGCAAGGGTAAGCTTCTGTATGTGATTTTAGCTTTTGGTGTGTTGGGTGAGACAGAAACATAATAAGAATTCATGGGATCTCCAGAGAAAAGTGAAGAAGTATGGCCGCCTTCCCTGACATTAAACTACTCTTGTAGATTGTGAGCCCTTGTGAGTTGGGACTTGTATTGTTCAAGATTATTGTACCTGTTTTTATTATGTATACCCCTCCTTACATGTAAAGCGCCATGGAATAACTGGTGCTATAATAATAAATAATAATAATAATAATACTCTGTAATGGTGAAAACAGAAGAATAAAAACTTTTATGGGAGCAGTAACGCGAAAATGGTTACTATAACCTAAGACTTATGTAGATGACATTCTACACCAAACTTACACATTGGATCGAGAAGTTAGCACATAATCATTGTATTTTGCTCTCTGGAGATGAGAAGGTTCCTGCATCGGATTGAGCCCCTCATTCACTGTGTTACATAGGGGGTATAAAGGATGTTGGACCCTGACAGTTGGGAATGCCACGATCCTCCTGGTCTCACTTCGAAAATGTATTCTTTTCCATCCCAGGGATTTGCTGCTACAAGACTGTACAACAAGAAGATCTGTGTGGTCACCAGGATGAAGCCAAATTTCCCCACCATGGAGCAGCTCAGTGCCATTGCCAAGGGCGAAAAGGTAAAATAATACCGATGGATGGTCAGCGCTAGAGGTGTTCGAATAATATAAAAAATTACAGAAAATTAGAATGATTTTGGAAAACATATGGTGAAGACAATGTTTAATTTCTAGTCAGAACGTGGAACGTAGATCGATCCAGTCGCCGGTAACGCAAGTATAGTTCTGAGATGCTATTTTAGCCTCTAGGACAGCAGGTCCATGGGGTGGAAGACTGACAATCCAGCATACTTGCCTTAGAGGGTCACCAGAGTCCTCTCAAGTTGATGTAATTGTTTTGCTTCAAGGGAACGGAAGGCAAATAGGGCCAATCGTTGGAATATCTACAATGAGACCTCTGCGATGGGATGATCAAGATAATTAAGACCCACAATTAAAATAGGGGAGGTCCAACGAGCGCACCCCTTTGTATTACAGAAATGGTCTCCTAAATTGCTGTCATTGGTAACTGTAGGACCATTAGCTGGATGGACATCTCTTTGAGCAAAGGGAATTTGATGCTTACCAATCTGATCAAGAAGACGAGTTATTATTTATTTACAGCTCATGCTACATTTATACGTAAAGGGAATCTGTCACAAGGTTTTTGCTATCTCATCTGAGAGCAGCATGATGTCGGGACGGAGACCCTGATTCCAGCGATGTTTTACTTACTTTACGAGATGCTGTAGTTTTGATTAAAAACGATTTTCTCTGCTGCAGATCTAGCAGTTCTCTGAATGCTGAGCTCTTTATTATCCGGCCCCCACACCACTGATTGGCAGCTGTGTACACTGTACATAGGCAGAAAGCTGCCAGTCAGTGGTGGGTACTGTGGTTGGACTCCCATGCAGCAGATCAAATAGTGCTATAAAACTGATTTTATGAAAGCTGTACTAAGCACTAGCAGCCAAGTAAGTGACACATCGCAAGAATAAAGGTTTCTGCCCCTACAGATTAGGTATCAAAAACCTGGTGACAAATTCCCTTTAAAAACTGTATAAATGTTATTTGACCAGTGAAATATGTTTACCTAAAGCAAATCAATGTTAGACCTTCCTGAAGATTATTGATTCTTACTCATACTCATCATATTTAAGCAATAAAACAGGTTCTTCATGGCTGCAGGGAACCCTCAGGCTCTTAGCTATGGCGGGGTAAGTCATGCCAAGGTGTTGGCCAAGAGCTGACACAGCAAACTGGGGCAACCACGCCACCAATGCCGGAGAGAGAGGCTTCTTTCCATATAAAAACATTCACATATGAACACGCTTTCTGATGCCAAACACTTATCCCCCAGCCTGGGTCTGCGGTGGGGGAGCGAAGTGGCCAAATGACAGACTTGTTACCGACAGCCATAAATGTCTTCTCAATTTCACAATAAATTCAGACCAGCATTTACCAATCTGATGCTGGCACGGCTTACTCTGCATCTGCCAAAGGGCTCCAAAAAGGCTGGAAAGCTAGACTTAACATATCTAATGTGCAGCGAAAAAGAAGGAACAGCAAATAGAACAATTAGACATAGATGTAATGACAAATATTTAAAGTGAAAAATAAAAGTACCTAATATGAAAATAAACCATAGATGATAATTTACCAATGGTAAAAATGTAGCTTCTGTTTCTTGTACAAGCAGGATAGTAAATGCAGTACTGTATTTTGACCAGTAGGTGTCCCCAAAGTGTTACTGTACAAGCTATGGAGACAGACTTTTCATAAAGATGTGTAAATTCCATAGAGTGATGATTTAAAGCGGCCCTGTCAGGTGTCATCGCTTTTATAGCTGATTATGACATTTATTAGATTTCCTGCTACCTCTTCTTGAGTCCCGATATTACCCTTCTGATCAATCGATTTTTCACTATTGTAGCATTTTGCTATACAATGAAATCTATGCAATTGTAATTAGCGCAGCGATGTGTGACATCTGTATATTCTACTTAAAGGTCCCAACCAACGACCAGCTGGTGACCTACACCATCAACGAGAGACCCATCGTTCAGATTGAAGAGTACGGCAAGCACATCGAATCCCTGTGCAAGGGCATGCCCGCCTACACCGCTATAGAGATGCCCAGTAAGTGTCTGTCTGTTGTGCTATCCTCACAAAATGAGAAAAATAATGTATGGCCCAAACGTGATCTTTTTTATAGATAGTTGTTATTTCCGTTTTCCTAATTATTTATTACATTGCATGACTATATTTTAGAATGCGTATTATAGTAGCATTACCCCATGAGAAGCAATGGGATGAAACTGAAAGGGAGGAGACACGGATTAGATATTAGAAGAAAACTGTTTGACAGGGTGATCAGTGAGTGGAATAGGCTGCCACGAGAGGTGGTGAGTTCTCCTTCAATGGAAGTCTTCAAACAGAGAGATGGTTTAGTGAGCAGGGGGTTGGACACGATGTCCCTGGAGGTCCCTTCCAAATCTAACATTCTAGGATTCTATGATACTAGTCTCCAACTATAATACATAAGCACATCTGTTATAATGCCCATTATTGTGTAGCCATGTGGTGCCATGACACATTACACTATATTGTGGTAACACATTGCAATAACCGCAGACACAGGGGTACAGACATTGGGTGCCATTGTCTACAAGATAGTCTAGGTAGGACATTTATATATACATTTAGGTATACATTTACCGACAGGCGGTCATTTAATAGTCTGTTTACACAGGCAGACCACATTTACCAACAGGCGGTCATTTAATAGTCTGTTTACACAGGCAGACCACATTTACCAACAGGCGGTCATTTAAGAGTCTGTTTACACAGGCAGACCACATTTACCGACAGGCGGTCATTTAAGAGTCTGTTTACACAGGCAGACCACAGTACAGGGTGTTCACTGAGCGATCGATGGTAGAACGGTCAGTGCGGGTAGGCTGCCACAATTCACAGGACGATGCGCTGCCGAGACTAATCATCTTTTGTGCCGAACAAAACATAATTTCACCCAAAGAAAGAGGGCTTTGCTCGTCCACCGGGTTTGACAGCCCGTGTACACTGAAAGATTATCGTTTTTAAAAACTCTTGTCATAATAATCTTAAGGTTTAAATCCAGCTTAGGTTTATAGGTTGTGAGAATGTCGGATGGAAAGAAGGGGGGAAACTAGATGAGAGGAGACGCTCAAGAGAAGTCTTGCCTGCGACAGTGGGTGGATTTGACTATAGCGATGGAGGAAGGCATTTTTGGAAAATAAAGGTTGCACATTTATATATAATTGCAATGTGGACTGTTATTCATATTATTTATATCTGATGAAATTAGGAAATAAACTCACATTTTTTTATTTTTATTTTTTTATTAAGAAACCATGTAGCAAAAGTAAAATGTGGACATATCCTTTTTTGCTCATTTGCACCCCCATCACCCTCCCCACTCCCTCATTCTAAAGTCCATTTACTGTATTTTTTTTTTTGCATATGAGAAATAAAGGAATATTTTGCCCCAATGAGCAGAATCCAATCCTCATTCATTTTTGGAGGGCTACAGTAGAGTCCATATATATTTGGACAGAGACAACATTTTTCTAATTTTGGTTCTAGACATTACCACAATGAATTTTAAAGAAAACAATTCAGATGCAGTTGAAGTTCAGACTTTCAGCTTTCATTTGAGGGTATCCAGATTAAAATTGGATGAAGGGTTTAGGAGTTTCAGCTCCTTTACATGTGCCACCCTGTTTTTAAAGGGGCCAAAAATAATTGGACAATTGACTCCAAGGCTATTTTATGGACAGATGTGGGCAATTCTCAATTAAGCATATAAAAGGCCTGGAGTTGATTTGAGGTGTGGTGCTTGCATTTGGAAGGTTTTGCTGTGAAGTAAACATGTGATCAAAGGAGCTCTACATGCAGGTGAAACAAGCCATCATTAAGCTGCGAAAACAGAAAAACCCGTCCGAGAAATTGCTACAATATTAGGAGTGGCAAAATCTAGAGTTTGGTACATCCTGAGAAAGAAAGAAAACACCGGTGAACTCATCAATGCAAAAAGACCTGGGCGCCCACGTAAGAGAACAATGGTGGATGATCGCAGAATAATCTCCATGGTGAAGAGAAACCCCTTCACAACAGCCAACCAAGTGAACAACACTCTCCAGGAGGTCGGCGTATCAATATCCAAATCTACCATAAAGAGAAGACTGCATGAAAGTAAATACAGAGGGTTCAATGCACGGTGCAAGCCACTCATAAGCATCAAGAATAAAAAGGCTAGACTGGACTTTGCTAAAAAACATCTAAAAAAGCCAGCACAGTTCTGGAAGAACATTCTTTGGACAGATGAAACCAAGATCAACCTCTACCAGAATGATGGAAAGAGAAAAGTATGGCGAAGGCGTGGTACAGCTCATGATCCAAAGCATGCCCCATCATCTGTAAAACACGGCGGAGGCAGTGTGATGGCTTGGGCATGCATGGCTGCCAGTGGCACTGGTCACTAGTGTTTATTGATGATGTGACACAGGAGAGAAGCAGCCAAATGAATTCTGAGGTATTCAGAGACATACTGTGTGCTCAGATCCAGCCAAATGCAGCCAAACTGATTGGTCGTCGTTTCAAACTACAGATGGACAATGACCCAAAACATAAAGCCAAAGCAACCCAGGAGTTTATTAAAGCAAAGAAGTGGAATATTCTTGAATGGCCAAGTCAGTCATCTGATCTCAACCCAATTGAGCAGCATTTCACTTGTTAAAGACTAAACTTCAGACAGAAAGGCCCACAAACAAACAGCAACTGAAAACCACCGCACTGAAGGCCTGACAGAGCATCAAAAAGGAGGAAGCACAGCGTCTGGTGATGTCCTTGTGTTCAAGAATTCAGTCATTGCCAAGAAAGGGTTTTCAACCAAGTACTAAAAATGAACATTTTATTTTAAATTATTTAATCTGTCCAATTACTTTTGGTCCGTTTAAAAACAGGGTGGCACATGTTAAGGAGCTGAAACTCCTAAACCCTTCATCCAATTTTAATGTGGATACCCTCAAATGAAAGCTGAAAGTCTGAACTTCAACTGCATCTGAATTGTTTTGTTTACAATTCATTGTGGTAATGTCTATAACCAAAATTAGAAAAATGTTGTCTCTGTCCAAATATATATGGACATAACTGTATGTGTCCATTTTTGCAATCAGTGTGGCATACTTTTTTCTCGTATGTAAAAAATAAAAACAAGCTTGGATCTCATAAATGTAATGCCAATATTTTTCTCAATTCACTTCAGCAACTTCGACTACTTAGTGCCGATGCATCACACACAAATCGGGTTACAAAAATATTTAATCACAGGTTGTAATGTAAAAAAAATAGGTAAAAAGCCAACAGGAGTGAAATACTTTCGCAAGCCACTGTATGTCATGAAAATTTATTAAATAAAATAAAGTTCTTTTCGTGGGTGAATAATCTGCTTGTGATCCGCCCTCTTGTTTCATACCATAGTAGTGCCCTGTTTCTATGGCAGACATGGCATCAGCGTGTGAATTTTTAACCTATATGTTCCGCTATAAAAATTCCACATTCCATCCAGGTTCTGTGATTTCACTGCTGAACTTTACATGAGTGTTAGCGTTATAACAAGAATGTCTTTTCAGATTTCGAAGCTGGATTTGCCCTCTGCAGAACCAACAGCATGATCACAATTTTGGGAATCAGCTTCTGTTTTTAAGATGCCAATCCAAACGACCCCTGCCCACTGAATGGACACACTTGAAAACTAATTTGAATTGTGGATCCTTTCTATATTCCCTAAATCTCATCTAATAAAATATTATCTGTGGCTATCGGCTGCTTGTGTCTTCTTAAGAAAAAAGGAGAAATGAAATTGAGCTGTAGAACGCATTTGTGTAGAATGTAATCTAACAGACGTCCCTTTTCAGGTTCTGCCAGAGGATACGCTATCTGCTGCAGCTCCAGCTCCATCACCATTTTCGGTATCAGCCTGTGTTTTTAAGATGATCTTTCTTAAATCAGAGAGTCCCACTATCAGATTTCTTCATGAAGCTAAACACTGCAATAAAACGGTTTCTCAGGGAATAATGTCTCTTTCATTGTATAATGCACCCCTCAGATTTTAAAGCATGCTTCCAAAACTATCCTTACCCTCATTTCCATGTCGCTAGTAGACAGCTACATTGATTTATATAGAAACTCAAGTAGGAAAAGAAGTTAGCTACTTCCTCCTTCAATTTATTCATTAAGGATCCATAAAGAAAAATAAGACATAGAACCCATAAATATAGTATAGTATAATAAAGTAAAGTGACAATACAGAGATAATAAAGACAGTAATATCTCGCTGAGGATCTGTTTATACCAAGGAAGGTGACGGGCACAAGGGGGCATTCTTTGCGTCTGGAGGAGAGAAGGTTTTTCCACCAACATAGAAGAGGATTCTTTACTGTTAGGGCAGTGAGAATCTGGAATTGCTTGCCTGAGGAGGTGGTGATGGCGAACTCAGTCGAGGGGTTCAAGAGAGGCCTGGATGTCTTCCTGGAGCAGAACAATATTGTATCATACAATTATTAGGTTCTGTAGAAGGACGTAGATCTGGGGATTTATTATGATGGAATATAGGCTGAACTGGATGGACAAATGTCTTTTTTTGGCCTTACTAACTATGTTACTATGTTACTAAATGGATCTTCTCCCTTGACAGCCTGGCACCCAAAGGGCTAAATCAGGAAATTGAACTTTATGCCTTTTTTTGACGTGTCATTTGGCCAAATTCTGACCCTCATGAGGCTGGCAACAGTAGCTGGGTCAATAATAACATCATCCGTTTTGTACACAGGCTAAAACGATGGAGCTCGACGAATACCCCGGGCTAACATTATTAATGGGTGACTATACATAGAGGCAAGTGTCTAACAAGGGTTATAGAGCTCTAATATTTTATATTTCATACATAAAATGACACATTTTATGTATTCTTAATATTTGTGTACATTTATAACTCCACACATACTGATGTGGTTATATGTTCAGTCAGTCTAATTAAGAGACAAGATTTTATTAGTATTTTCATTTTTAAATGCAGTATATACAGATATACTTTTTAAGCTTTTTACTATAATCAATAAAGAATTTTTTCCCCTTTTAAATACTTTCCCAGTTCTTAATTCACCTGTTTATACACTTTAATTCCCAACCAACAGACAATTCAATTGAGTTCCACGGCTCAATACCTAATTACAGATCAACAACTTTCTGCATTGGTGCACAAACAATCATCCAATTAAAGATACGATTCACTAATTGAAATCAGCACTGGCAGCAATTACACATAGGAGGGGAGGGCATTTCGCTATAAAAGAAGCAGGAAGACATGCGGTCAGCATTAACCCTGATGAAGAGGGCCTGAGCCCTTGAAATGCATTGGTTTGCTGACTAGCTATACTAGCACACCTGTCCTCTTTAGCCCCGTAGCGTGGTGATGTCACCAGCAGCTCCGCCCACCCTCTCCGACCGCTACCTCAGCGCTGCATCCGGCCAGGGCACGCGAGGTTTCGCGGTCGCACGGCTTCTGCCGCCACTCTCTCCTTAACCCACCGCTCTGTCATAGTGGTACACCTAGCGGTGGCTCAGACTTTCCGGAACCGCTTCCCTCCGCACTCAGCACCACAGTGAGTACAGCATATTTTATGTGCACATAGCAATTGTGGCATATTAGTGCTCCAACATACTGGGGGAGCATTTCTCCTCATCTCAACATATGGGCAATCAATTCTAATCACAGTAATCCTTGTCAGCCAGCATCTGATGGTCATCTTACTACCTTAACCTAACGGAATCCTGCGCTACTCCCACCAGCAGTAAGTTTATTGTGTACTGGGAAAACTAGACCACATTTATTTAAAACCACCATTACCTATAAAGGTTGTACATTTATCTAAGCAGGGGCATCTACTATAAACCTCTGAAGATTAAGCAACCGTGGTCATCACAATACAATATTGTATCATACAATTATTAGGTTCTGTAGAAGTACGTAGATCTGGGGATTTATTATGATGGAATATAGGCTGAACTGGATGGACAAATGTCTTTTTTCGTCCTTACTAACTATGTTACTATGTTACTATGTCACAGCACAGGAGTAATGACCAAGGAGTAATGACCAAACAACACAATGTCATAATGTGTGAATAGTAAATACCAAGGAGTCATAGGAAAAGAACATTGCATAAAGAGGACGGTCATATTATGGTCATAAAGTGCACAGTGGTAAATCAGGTTGGGCGCCACTGTGTTGTCACAGAAAAGAGGAAAATAATACCAATAAACATAGTGATGTCATAACTGACAGCTAAAAGCCACAGTGATGTCACAGCCCAAGGATAATAAACACGGTATCACAATACAAGGATAATGCACACAGTGATGTCACAAAACAGGCGTAATATAAAAAGAAAGAAAATAATGTAATAAACAGTGACTTTATAGCTGGTAGCGAAGACCACAGTGATGTCACAGCACAGTGTGTAATCCATACTAAGGCTCAGATTACATCTGTATTGGAGGCTTCTTTCAGATTCTGGGTGGCTTTTATACTAAAGGTACCTTCACACTGAGCGACTTTAGAATGATAATGATAGCGATCCGTGACGTTGCAGCGTCCTGGATAGCGATATCGTTGTGTTTGACACGCAGCAGCAATCTGGATCCTGCTGTGACATCGCTGGTCGGAGCTAGAAGGCCAGAACTTTATTTCGTCGCTGGATCTCCCGCTGACATCGCTGAATCGGCGTGTGTGATGCCGATCCAGCGATGTCTTCACTTGTAACCAGGGTAAACATCGGGTTACTAAGCGCAGGGCCGCGCTTAGTAACCCAATGTTTACCCTGGTTACCATTGTAAATGTAAAAAAAAAAACAGTACATGCTTACATTCCGGTGTCTGTCACGTCCCCCGGCGTCCGCTTCCCTGCACTCCTCCTGCATCCTGTGTCAGCGCCGGCCAGCCGTAAAGCAGAGCACAGCGGTGACGTCACCGCTCTGCTTTACAGCCGGCGCTTACACAGTGCAGGGAAGCATGTAGTGTTTTTTTTTTACATTTACAATGGTAACCAGGGTAAACATCGGGTTACTAAGCGCGGCCCTGCACTTAGTAACTCAATGTTTACCCTGGTTACCTGGGGACTTCGGCATCGTTCACTGGAGAGCTGTCTGTGTGACAGCTCTCCAGCGACCACACAATGACTAAACAGCGACGCTGCAGCGATCGGCATCGTTGTCTATATCGCTGCAGCGTCGCTTAATGTGATGGTACCTTAAGTCATATGGCAAGGCTGGCTAAAGGGTCAATATTGACTTTTAGGATTTCTACTTCCAAGATGTGACACTAGAGTTCAAGTCCTCTTACTCTCTGAAGAGGCAATGTACATATTTAATGTCCCGGAGGAGCATTGCATGGCCTATAAGTCTCCTTGCACAGGCATGTCAGGCATGTCGTTACCCCTTAGACCCAAGAGATTTTACCAAAAATTCCATAGAAAATAGCATTGCACTTGGTTTAGTAAGGTGACAGTCACCATAAAAGAAACCCAACAGATCCCATTATAGACAGTGATGTCTGAAGAGCGCTGTTGATGTTTACCAAGGGTTGAAGGCTGCTATTTTAGGTAGAGAGATGTGGTATTGTTTTGTTTTTTTTAAATATAGATTTTTTTTCATGCTGGGTTCCTGCCCTTTAATGTCATCTCACTATTTTATAGGATATATTATAGAAATATTTTATTTCTTGATAATAAGCCCAGTTCTTTCCTATTTACCCATTTTTATTAAACATTCATAGCCATTTTTGCAATAACTGACTTATAATCAATTCCATGTGTTATGACCATAATATATGGAAACCTGCTTGGCAAAAAAATGTAATTGATCAAAATAAATTTGACATTGTGTCTACATTACATAATTCTTACATATTCCCGAATAATTGCAGTCACAAAGTCAGAAAACAGGCGCTACAACAAAAATGTAATATTTAGTTTTCTATTTTCCATGAAAAAAATGATACATCCTCTTCTTTCAGAAAATATTATATAGTTCTACAATATACCGTAAGTAGGTTAAACTGTTCAGATTACTTTTGCATTTATCACTTAAAGGGGCTATCCGGGACTTTTGTAAAAAACAAAAATGTGCCTCAGCACTAACAGGCAGGTAGTTGCTAACTACCTGCCTGTTCTTCGCCGACACAGCGTGATCTCAGACCACTCCTGCTGGCGATTCAGCTGCCTCTGCTAACCTAACATCGATAGACAAGTGGCTTTTTTTCTGTCTTGCTCTGTCGACGTGGTGAGACTGCTGATGTCATGCTGATTGACAGCTGGCTCCCCCAGTTAGGCAGCGTTATGCTCATTAGTCAGATGATTGACAGCCTTCTCACACTGACCAATTACCAGGACACAAGCGTTCCTAGGACCACTTTCAAGATAAAATGCACTTTTACTGTTCCCTGATGGCAGATGTGAGGGCAAAGTGAAATCATGAATGGTATTTCATGCCCAGACCATCAATTCTACAGCAGACAGGCCTACGTTAAGGATATTTGACAGTCACTTGCAGGGACAGACTGGGACTGAAATTCAGCCCTGGCATTTGAAATCATACAGGCCCATGCTGTCTTCACCCCCGAGGCCCAGATGGGGATATATTACTAATATTACCCTGCCTGATTTAAAGGGAACCTGTCACCCCGAAAATCGCGGGTGAGGTAAGCCCACCGGCATCAGGGGCTTATCTACAGCATTCTGTAATGCTGTAGATAAGCCCCCGATGTTACCTGAAAAAGGAGAAAAAGACGTTATATTATACTCACCCAGGGGCGGTCCCGCTGCTGGTCAGGTCGGATGGGCGTCTCCTGTCCGCTGCGGCGCCTCCCATCTTCATTACAAGATGTCCTCTTCTGATCTTCAGCCACGGCTCCGGTGCAGGCGTACTTTGCTCTGCCCTCTTGAGGGCAGAGGATAGTACTGCAGTGCGCAGGCGCCGGAAAGGTCAGAGGCCCGACGCCTGCGCACTGCAGTACTTTGTCTGCCCTCAACAGGGCAGAGCAAAGTACGCCTGCGCCGGAGCCGTGGCTGAAGATCAGAAGAGGACGTCTTGTAATGAAGATGGGAGGCGCCGCAGCGGACCAGAGACGCCCATCCGACCTGACCAGCAGCGGGACCGCCCCTGGGTGAGTATAATCTAACGTCTTTTTCTCCTTTTTCAGGTAACATCGGGGGCTTATCTACAGCATTACAGAATGCTGCAGATAAGCTCCTGATGCCGGTGGGCTTACCTCACCCGCGATTTTCGGGGTGACAGGTTCCCTTTAAAACAAGATTTCCTACAAGACCAATATTTCTAATAATACCAATAATATTACTATTTAAGATGAAATAATTATAATGTTAAAATGATAATATTGCAAAATGACAAATACCAACACACCATAACCAAATATTAACAGCAATACAATATTGATAATGCCACCATACTGATCATTAAACGGGTGAATGAAACGTCAGACTTCTGAATCCTCATAGTGCACACTGTAGGATTCTGGGATTCCAGCATTGGGAGCGGCTGTTATGTGACTGCGATTTTCATACCTTCGGCCACATTCAGACCAATTGTACTCGGCTTTGCTAAATTCACTGGCACTGAGTGAGGCCATCTAGTTAGCATGTGACAGCATGTATGCAAACCTCACACTTATGGTAACATGATCAGGGGCGTAACTACAGTAGGTGCGAGGGTTGCAATCTCACCCGAGCCCTGGAGCCTAGGGGACCCAAAAAGTCCCTTTGGTCTATATAAAAAGACTAATGCTATTAAAGACTTGTGAGTCGCCCAGCCAGAACAGTGGGGTACTCGGTACCGGGTCCGGTCTCAAGGGGGATGTCACGGTGGCTGCGACCCGGTCCGTGGCCCTGGGGCTCAACGTTAAAGGGGACCGGTCTTTAAAGGGGAAAATGTTTATGAGTCTGTCGTGATGCCACCTGTGGTGTTCAGTCAGTAGTGGGACCGACGCTGCATTGAAGGGGTCCCTTGGGAGATGTTGTGGCAGCACGGGTGTTACACTTCCCACAGGTGAAGCGGGGTCCCCAGGGGTCCTATGGTGTGTGCCAAGATGATGGTATGTGCCGATGAATAAATGGAGGAGGCAAGCTGTAAGTCCTGGTTTACTGCAGAAGGTAGGCCACAGTCCAGTCCAGGGCACCGGCAACAGGTACATTAGGAGTCCAGGCAGTCCAGAGAGAAGTGGAATCCCCTTAGCAGGTCAGGTTGGGAGCCTTCCACTCTGCGCTTGCTGTACTTGAGGTCCCTGCTGCCACTAAGTGCTCCAAACAAGGTCCTAGTTGATTCCCCTGTCCTGGGACAGGTACCTGTATGTCAGGCAGCTTGAGCAGTCCCTTCTGGGGGTCTCCGCACGGTGACCCCAGGCTCCAGGGTGCTGCTGTACCACAGGTGCAAATGGGCAATGTCCGTGTAATCATGTTCTGCTCTGTGTCTTATAATTTCCACAAAAGCTTCAGGCTCTCGGTACCCGGTTTCTGCGCACTGACTCCTTGGAGGCCTACTCGTAGCCTTCTTGAGTCCTGTATCTCCTCTCTGCTCCCTTCCTGTCTGTCCTGGCTCACAGACCAGGATCTTTATCCAGACAAGCTGCCCTAAAACAGGGTTTTGAGCTCCCCCTCCTTGCCTGGATTTGGAAGGTGTTGTGTGTGTGATATCTCACTTGTCTCCAGGCATAGCACTACCCTCTCCGAGAGGAAGCAGCACTACTGTGGTACTTGAAGGTACTCGAATTCCTGGGGTGCCACATTCCCCTCCGTTAAATCCAGTACTCCTGGACTGGGAAAGGAAACATAAACAACAGGTTAGAAAGACATTTTTGTAAAACATTAGAAATACATTAAAACAGGTTAATAACTTCTCATCCCTTATGAGAGGCATGGTTCTTGAACGTTGCGAACAAATTTATAAAAGTACATCTGGCCTTATACCAGGGTGTTCATGTTCATAAGTATAACAGTACCAAAGCAAGAGGCCCGTCATAAACCCCCAACGTAGGCTTGGGCAGGCTGCAAGGCGTATCCAGACCCGGGGCTCACCACGCCAGACGGTTTTAGCTTGGGGTCTGCAGAAACAAAGAAGGCTCTACCCACGTCGGCAAGTGGGCAGAACCAGGATGCACCTGGAGGGTGCCAAACTATTTACAAAAACAGTTTTTGGGTAATCCACTGTCCATTACCTCAATGTCCATTATTGCCATGTGACAAAATACATGCAAACATTTCAAACAGGTAACACAAATTATTGACAGTCCCTGTAATGGGCTGGGATTTGACCCTTGGTGCTACGAGTAGACCTAGCTAATTCATGGTCTAACATGTTTGCTGTTGTGTACCCACTAGTGCATGTACTGTTTGTAGGCCTGCATTGTGCAATTAAACTGGGTAGTTGTCTGCGGCTTCTCAGATTCACCATAGGTCTGCCAGTTTCACCAATAGCAGAGGGTGGATTTTCTGGTTCCACTGCTGGGGTGACATTCGCTGCTTGAACCTGCTGGTGTAAAGTCTCTTCTGGTTCAGGATGGTCTGGAATCACATTTTGTTCTGGGATTTCCAGCTGGGGAAAAGTCAAGACAGGTATCACTATGGCCTGATGTATTTGAGTCCAAGAGTGGGGAAAATCTCCAAGAACGGTGTTAATTCTCTTTTCTTTTTCTACCATGGGTTGAGTAGTTCCTGGATTTTCTTCTTTGTTCCTCAGCTTGTCAGGACATACTTTGAGATGATATTGGGTACTGCAGTTGAAGTTTCTGCTCCATCTTTACTTATAAGGCATACTTTCGTGTTGTCGAAGTTTGAGGGCAGGATAGTATACGGTTCCGCTTCCCACTGGTCGTCAAGTGCATTCTCGTTTTACGTTTTAGCACTTGTTCACCTGGTGACCAGGAAATTGCAGGGACACATTGGTTATAGTCTCTCTCTTGTTTTTGTCTTGCCTGTGATAGACTTCTTTCGACGCACTCTTGTACTTGGCGGTATTTTTGTTGTCTCTCATTATCCCAACCTGCATGAGGTGAGGTATTTTCTTGGGTTAGGATTCCCATGTCTAGATCAACTGGTAGTTTACTAGATCTTCCTCTCATCAGGTATGATGGAGTGCAGTTGGTGGAATTCACTGGAATGTGGTTGCACAAATCTACCAAGTCTGGTAACTTTTCTGGCCATAAGTTTCTTTCATGTAAAGGCAAGGTCTTCAGTAAGTCAATCACTACTTGGTTCATCTTTTCACACATTCCGTTGGTTTGCGGGCGGTACGGTGTTGTTCTAATCTTTTTACATCCATACAGGTTGCAGAATTCTTGAAACACTTCCGCTTCAAAGGCTGGTCCTTAGTCAGTAAGTACTTTCTCAGGATATCCATGTGGTCTACAGAAGTTCTGTTGGAGGGCTTTGGCTGCCGTCTTTGCTGTCTGGTCTTTGACAGGTACAACTACCAGGAATCTGGAGTAATGATCCACAATAATCAAAGCGTAGACATAGCCTGACCGTCTTGGAGTTAGGTTCACATGGTTTAAGGCCACCAGTTCAAGTGGCTGCTTGGTGACTATGGGCTGTAGGGGAGCCCTCTGGCTGTCACGGTCCTTTCTGCGCTGGTTACATGGGCCACACTCTCGGCACCACTTTTCGATGGCTTTTCTCATGCCAAATCCAGTAAAACCTTCCACGTAACAGGATCTCTAACTTCTTCCATCCGAAGTTTCCTGCTCCATCGTGGTACGCTTCCAGAACCATTGGCGCATCTTGTCTTGGGACCACTATCTGCCAGACCAACTCCTGGGTGCGTGGGTTGATGTTTCTCTGGCACAGCTTACCATCGTAGATAAATAATTTGCCTTTCTCCTTCCACAGTTGTTGCGTCTCTTGTGGATCATCTGGACCAGGGTGTGAATCTGCTTGCATCAGCAGTTCTTTCACCAGATGGACTGCGGGGTCACTGTCCTGTGTCTCTGCCCATCCATGGTGGGGCAATGGGTTCAGTGTGGCTTCTTGCTTGTTACTGTGCCTATTCCTCACATAATGAGAGTACTGAGTTGCTCCAGGGCGATGGAAAGCTGGTAACTCGACCTCTTCCAGTACCTCTGGATCCTTTTCCACCGCCAGTAAGTTGGGCATCCTATATAACGCTTCGGCGTTAGCATTCTTGTGCCCTGCACGGTATTTGATGGTGAATTCATAGTTGGACAACCGGGCCATCCATCGCTGCTCCAAGGCACCTATTTTTACTGTTTCCAGGTGAGTCAGCGGATTGTTGTCCGTGTAAACTGTGAATCTTGCTGAGACTAGGTAGTGCTTTAACCTCTCTGTTACTGCCCAGACGATGGCAAGGAACTCCAGCTTAAAGGAACCATAATTTTCAGGGTTCATTTCTGTAGGGTGAAGCTTCCTGCTGGCGTAAGCAATTACCCTTTCCATGCCTTTCTGTACCTGGGACAGTACTGCTCCCAATCCCACGTTCCTGGCATCCGTGTAAAGCACAAACGGTTGGTCATATTCTGGGTAGGCCAGTACCTCATCTCCCGTGAGAGCCAACTTCAACCAAGTGAAGAATCCTTCCAGCCTGTTGTTCCAGACAAATGGGGTATTCTTACCCTTGGTTTTCTTAGATTGGCCCACTAACAGGTCTTGCAGTGGTGCAGCTAACTTGGTGAAGTCTTTAATAAATCTTCTGTAATAGCCTACCAACCCGAGGAACTGTCCGACTTCATGGATGTTACTGGGTTTCGGCCAGTTCTTGATCACGGTGACCTTGTCAGGGTCTGGTGCCACTCCTTCAGAGCTTACCACATGGCTCAGGTACTGCACTTTGGGTTTCAACAGGTAACATTTAGATGGTTTTATCTTCAAGCCAAAGTTTGACAGGGCTTCAAACACCTCAGCCAGGTGATTCAGGTGGTCCTCATAAGTCTTGGAGAAGACAATAACATCGTCCAGGTACAACAAGACGTTTTGAAGTTCTTGTGCCCGAGACAGCACTCCATCATTCTCTGAAATGTTCCTGGGGTGTTGCACAGTCCAACCAGCATGTAATTAAATTCAGTGAGACCCATTGGTTTTGTGAAGGACATCTTCTCCTTATCCGCCTATGCTACTGGAATCTGCCAGTACCCACTGATGAGATCCAAGGTGGAAAAGTAGTTAGCAAATTGTAAGGCAGCTAATGACTCTTCTATTCTAGGCAACTGCTATGCATGCTTGTGTGTAATGTGGTTTATCTGCCTATAATCTACACACATTCTCATGGTGCCATCCTTTTTCCTGACGAGGACTAATGGAGCTGCCCAGGGGCTACAACTATCTCTGATTACCCCAGCCTCCATCATCTCTCGCAACATACTTTTGGCACACTGGTAATTAGCTGGAGGTACAGGCCGGAACCTCTCCTTAATGGGTGGATGACTTCCTGTGGGGATATGATGTTGTACCCTTTTACCTGCCCAAAATCTAGTGGGAGTTTACTGATTACCCCTTCATACTCATGGACCACCCGGTAAGCCCCTTGTTTCTGGTGTGAAGGTGTAGAATCAGTGCCCACGTGTAATTTCTGACACCAATCCTCCATTTGTCCTGCCGAGCCATTGTCCTCCATCTGGTTGGACGGGACCAAGGGTTCTCTTGCCTGTATCACATTATTACCAACAGTAAACAGTTTGGCAAGTGTGGCATATCTGATTAGGTGGACCTCTTTGTCTCCACAGTTAAGGACACGTACTTGTACCCTCCCCTTGCGGACTTCAACCACCCCTCTGGCTGTCAGGGTTGGTGGCCTACTATCTGAATACACAGGTTCTACCAGGGCCTGGTAGTCTTTACCTCTGATACCTATTGCTGCCCGACACCATATTAACATTTCACTCCTGGAAGTATTGCAATGGGAATTGAATCACTCACTGTGACTCTGCCAATTTCTCCACCAGATAGTTCTACCTGCTGTCTCTGTACCAGGGCTATGATCTCTTTTTGCAGAATTCTCTGCTCACTGAAACCAGCAGTTTCAGCCACCTGTTGTAATAAGACATTAACCTCGGCAAGACTATTTTCAATAACATTATTACCAATGGTCATTATGGGGTTATATTTATGTTGGTCAATATCAACAATCACAATTCCTTGGGCCTTTAATTCCACCCGCCCCACTTTAATGGTGACCTCCGTGTATCCCAACTGTGGCAAAGGATGACCATTACGGCTACTATTGTTAGATCACTATTTGGGCCATGGGTAATGTCTGTGTCAGCCCAATAACACTTATAAAGAATGTAAGGCATAGATGTTACCTGAGAACCGGTGTCCAACAAAGCGTTCATCGGGATGCCGTCGATCACAATGGGGAAACCTGGTCGTCCTCGGACGTACTTGGCTCACCAGTTGGGTGGGCCTGGTCGTCCTATTCCTGGGGGTTGGCCCTCTGCCCCAGGGGTCGCTCGATTAAATGACAGTACCTTGCAATGTGTCCTGCCTGGTTGCAGCGGCGGCAGATGGGTCGTCCATCCTGTTGATAGCGGTCTTCGTCTCTCCCTCTGGTTGTTTGGGATCCTCTTCTGTCATAGCCAGGGGATGTCCTCCGGTCTGGAAGCCAGCTTGATCTTCTCCTCAGGGGACTCCTGTAGAGACTTTTCGGTACAGGCTAATGCAGCAACACTTTGGCCAGCTCTCGCACCGGGAGGTGTAGTCCTGTCGAAGAATCATCATCTAGGACCTGTGCATCGCCCTCAACAGGGACCTGTGGATATGATGTCACCTGCTGGTGGTTCGTGGGGGATGGATGCTTAGGGTGCACTGTGCGGCTGGGCTGAGGTTCATGCAGCACCCGGATGGCTCTGTTCTTAAATTGTGCAAAGTCCAGGTCAGGGTTTTGCAAGGCCAGGATGCGTAGCTGGGTCCTGTGGGTGCTGGACAGAAGTCCCTCAATGAACTCCTCTTTTAAGAGTCTATCTCCATCCTGTACGCTGCTAGGGTCAACCTGTTTGAAGGCCCGGAGTGCCTCTTGCAAATTAAGGGCATAGTCCCGTATGCTGTCTTGTGCTCTCTGCCTACACCCGAAGAACTTCATTTTTATTTCTGTAGCATTGTGAGTGTCAAATGTGACTTTGAGTTT
Source organism: Ranitomeya imitator (assembly GCF_032444005.1). Lineage (NCBI taxonomy): Eukaryota > Metazoa > Chordata > Amphibia > Anura > Dendrobatidae > Ranitomeya > Ranitomeya imitator. The sequence continues at coordinate 608,634,424 of NC_091285.1, read as the reverse complement.
AGCAAAGATCTGCTGCACAGTCCTTTTTTCCACATCTGGCCAGGGTTTTACCTCTCTTAGGGCCGCAGCAATCAGTTGGCCAGTTAAGATGTTAATTTTCTGATGCTCTGTCAGGGGATAAACTTTAAATAGGCTGCAGAGCCTTTCTTTAAAGTCATTTAATGTATGGGACTCTCCAGAACACTGTGGAAGCCAAGCCACTCCAGGAAAATATGGCATGGACAGCGGCATTATGGGCGTTGTAGCTAAGACTGATATTAGCGCCATACGGTGAAAATATAATGGTAATATCAGTTTTACATCAGAGCTCTGCAGATCATACATGTGTATATTGTGCAGGTCCTATCACGTCACATTCAAGGAAGAACATATCTCCCAACATTTTAGGAAATGTATTGCAGCACTTAGTGGCTTCATTAGGGGCAAAATAACTGTCTAAGTGGTCTAACTCACTATGACACCCCTTTCATGACCCCCATAGAGTATTATTCCCCCACAAAGTATGATGACCTCACATAGTATGATTGCCTCACAAACCTTACACAAAGCATGATGCCCCACAACACCCCACATAGTAAGATTGTCACCACAGCCTCCCCTACAGTATGGTATCCACCACAGTCCCCAATATACAGTATGAGAAGCACCACAGACCACCACACAGTATAATGTCCACCACAGGCCCCTATATAAAGTATGATTTCCACCAAACTCCCCCATACAGTATGAGGATCCCACCGCTACCATACAGTATGATGTCCCCTATAACCATCCCATACAGTATGATGGCCACCACAGCCCCAATATAGTATAACACACCTCATAGACCTCCACACAATACAATGTCCACCACAACCACCCTACACAGTAAGATTGTCCCTCCACAGTATGATAGATCCTTCATACACTATGAAGATCTCCCATAGTCCCAATACTGTATGTCGGTCGCCCCACAGCCCCCTATAATATGATGGTCCACATCACAACCCTCCATATAGTATGATGGTACCTCCAGCGCCCCCCATATAGCATGATGGTCCACCTCATAACCCTCATATGGTATGATTGTCCCTCCAACAGCTCCCTATATGGTATCATGGTTCCCTCAACACCCCACCCATATAGTATGATGGTACACTTCACAGCCCCTATACAGTATGATGACACTCCCAACAACCCTCCATATAGTATGATGTTTAACCTCATAGCCCCTATATAGTATGATGGTCCACATCTTTTACTAGCACTTGCGGATTACTGCAACATTTTTTCAAACTGAGTGTTTTTGGTTTTACTATTCTCTTTTGTGTCTTCAGGTTTCTTGGTGGTGTGTGAACATGATCATACAGACTTGTTCACTGTGCAAGTAGCCCATGTGTTCCTGTTTCCATAATTGTTCTCTTGTGTCTACAAGACTGGGGAGTTCCACCACTCCTCTTGGGCTATCTGCACAAAAGCTGTTCTACCCTGTATGCACACATGGATTTTTCCTCTCTGAACCCTGTTCACACAGGTTATATACAGATGATCAGGTTTTTAAATACATCAGATAGGGATTGCATACATTAGTTAGGACTGCTCTGATAAGGGTATACCGTGAAGATTGGTAGAGCAGCTTAGTATACATTTTTTGCAAAAAACGTATCAACCAAATACCCTGTTTTTTACATCTTTTACTAGCACTTGCGGATTACTGCAACATTTTTTCAAACTGAGTGTTTTTGGTTTTACTATTCTCTTTTGTGTCTTCAGGTTTCTTGGTGGTGTGTGAACATGATCATACAGACTTGTTCACTGTGCAAGTAGCCCATGTGTTCCTGTTTCCATGTGTATATTGTGCAGGTCCTATCACGTCACATTCAAGGAAGAACATATCTCCCAACATTTTAGGAAATGTATTGCAGCACTTAGTGGCTTCATTAGGGGCAAAATAACTGTCTAAGTGGTCTAACTCACTATGACACCCCTTTCATGACCCCCATAGAGTATTATTCCCCCACAAAGTATGATGACCTCACATAGTATGATTGCCTCACAAACCTTACACAAAGCATGATGCCCCACAACACCCCACATAGTAAGATTGTCACCACAGCCTCCCCTACAGTATGGTATCCACCACAGTCCCCAATATACAGTATGAGAAGCACCACAGACCACCACACAGTATAATGTCCACCACAGGCCTCTATATAAAGTATGATTTCCACCAAACTCCCCCATACAGTATGAGGATCCCACCGCTACCATACAGTATGATGTCCCCTATAACCATCCCATACAGTATGATGGCCACCACAGCCCCAATATAGTATAACACACCTCATAGACCTCCACACAATACAATGTCCACCACAACCACCCTACACAGTAAGATTGTCCCTCCACAGTATGATAGATCCTTCATACACTATGAAGATCTCCCATAGTCCCAATACTGTATGTCGGTCGCCCCACAGCCCCCTATAATATGATGGTCCACATCACAACCCTCCATATAGTATGATGGTACCTCCAGCGCCCCCCATATAGCATGATGGTCCACCTCATAACCCTCATATGGTATGATTGTCCCTCCAACAGCTCCCTATATGGTATCATGGTTCCCTCAACACCCCACCCATATAGTATGATGGTACACTTCACAGCCCCTATACAGTATGATGACACTCCCAACAACCCTCCATATAGTATGATGTTTAACCTCATAGCCCCTATATAGTATGATGGTCCACATCACAGACCCCCATATAGTATGATGGTCCCTTCAACAGCCCGCTTTATAGTATAATGGTCCCCCAACAGACCCCCCATTTAGTATGATAGCTCACCTCATAGCCCCTTACATAGAGTGACGGTCAACTTCACAGTTCCCCATACAGTCTGATGGTTCTCCCAACAACCCCTTATGTAGTATGATGGTCCCCCCAACAGTACACTATATAACATGGTGATCCAATCCACAGCCCCTTACATACTATGATGGTCCAACTCACAGCGCTCTATATAGTGTGATCGTCCCCCACAAACCCCCCCAAAATGTAAAAAATCCCTTTACTCTTCTATCCATTCTCGCAGTAGATGCTGGAAGCACGATGCAGTGACGTCATTGCACTGCTGATGACCCCTGTTGGTGCTGGACTCTGACAGATCGCAGACAGAGGGGATGCCCACTGCCAGCTGGGGTAAGTAAAGAAGCCAGCTACTTTGTGCTCTGTCACAACTGTTAATAGTATGGGTGTCTTGAAGATGCAGATTCTGATAATAATGTAGCAGACAAGGCGGCCCATGACCAGACAGGCCCTTCTGGTATTTGCCAGAATTGCCAGATGGCCAGTCCGGTTCTGGTCACCTGTACCGGGTGCACAATTGTTGGGTGGTGGTGTGTCCAAGAGGCATAACAATAGCGGGTGCAGAGGTCTGCAGTTACTGCAGGCGGTGGAGCTCATGTAAACACCTTGACCCATATCAGAAGATAGATACTATTCAAGACCTATTGGAGAGTTTGATTTTAAATATAGTGAGCATAATGTGGGATACAGAGTCCCTTGGGATCAAAGTCGCCATACACATTAGATATCTGTCAGCCAAACAATCATTCAGCCAATATCTATCGCTCCTGTTTTCACCATACACATGAGCACTTGGCTCTCTATGAGAGAGCTGCTGGAAGCCTACCTCTACATCAGGAATGCCAAACTCAAAAACCCAGAGGGCCAAATTTTAAAGCTTGCATAAAGTTGCTGGCCAACCTTGACATTTATTAGAAAAAGTCTACAATTGAGGATGTTTTTCTCATCATAAAATATAATGATTAACCTTTTTATATGTAAACAAACTTAAAGAAGTTGTCCCAGGAACAAAATACATTTTAAATAATAGATCATAGAATATTGGAATAATATATGTTATGTAAGAGCAGTAAAAAGCATATGGCCCAATGGCCAAATTTAAATATGTAATAACAAAGGCTAAAAAACTTGAATAATGCAGATAATAAAGTATTATGCCAACAAGAGTGCCCCCCAAACACATTAAGATTAATGATAATGTGTGCAACCTGTAAAGCGCTGCGGAATATGTTAGCGCTATATAAAAATAAAAAAAAGGGAAGAAGCCAGCACTGCTTATGGTCAGAACGCAATAACTGAAGTGCAATTGCACATAAATTCTAACTGTATTTCAAATATGAGACATTTAGCAAACAATTGACCAATTCTTTGAGCTACCCCGCCACTTCACAGCATTCTCATAATGGGGCAGTCCTAGTCTACGTATTTTATTTATGTTGTGCCATTATGGCTTCCTGAATGTATAAAAAAAAAAAGGACCACATTACATGCGAACTGTACCTGGAGCATTTTCAGAATCACTCCCTTGGTGCCAGGAAAGGCAAGCGCAGGTAAAGGCCGATCAGGTCCAGTGCGGACATTTCAGATCTGGCTTCCACACTGCCAAACCCGCACCAAAGATGAAGGGTGAGACAGGCTGAGACACAGGTGACAGGTGCACAATTAACTGGAGCCTGAGGCAGAGCAGGGCTGCTGTGTGTGTGCACAGCAGCCTATCAATCACAGTGAACACAGAAAGAATGGCGCAATAACCCAGCGTGCGCGGCAACAGTGGTGGTCAGCCACATACCAATGCAAAGCAAAAAAAAAGGGAAGAAGCCAGCACTGCTTATGGTCAGAACGCAATAACTGAAGTGCAATTGCACATAAATTCTAACTGTATTTCAAATATGAGACATTTAGCAAACAATTGATCAATTCTTTGAGCTACCCCGCCACTTCACGGCATTCTCATAATGGGGCAGTCCTAATCTACGTATTTTATTTACGTTGTGCCATTATGGCTTCCTGAATGTATAAAGAGTATAAAAAAAAAAAAAAGGACCACATTACATGCGAACTGTACCTGGAGCATTTTCAGAATCACTCCCTTGGTGCCAGGAAAGGCAAGCGCAGGTAAAGGCCGATCAGGTCCAATGCGGCAGCTCAAAGAATTGATCAATTGTTTGCTAAATGTCTCATATTTGAAATACAGTTAGAATTTATGTGCAATTGCACTTCAGTTATTGCGTTCTGACCATAAGCAGTGCTGGCTTCTTCCCTTTTTTTTTGCTTTGCATTGGTATGTGGCTGAGCACCACTGTTGCCGCGCACGCTGGGTTATGTGCGCCATTCTTTCTGTGTTCACTGTGATTGATAGGCTGCTCTGCACACACACAGCAGCCCTGCCCTGCCTCAGGCTCCAGTTAATTGTGCACCTGTGTCTCAGCCTGTCTCACCCTTCATCTTTGGTGCGGGTTTGGCAGTGTGGAAGCCAGATCTGAAATGTCCGCACTGGACCTGATCGGCCTTTACCTGCGCTTGCCTTTCCTGGCACCAAGGGAGTAACATAGTAACATAGTTAGTAAGGCCGAAAAAAGACATTTGTCCATCCAGTTCAGCCTATATTCCATCATAATAAATCCCCAGATCTACGTCCTTCTACAGAACCTAATAATTGTATGATATAATATTGTTCTGCTCCAGGAAGACATCCAGGCCTCTCTTGAACCCCTCGACTGAGTTTGCCATCACCACCTCCTCAGGCAAGCAATTCAAAGAGAATTGATGGAGGAGATGAAGATGGCTATTTAATGATTGCAAAATTTCCAAAAGCAGCTAATTTAAAGCTTCCTACAGAATCCATAAGATGCCGTGACCCGGAGTTGCTGCGGCCACAACGCAGAGTACTAACCACTATACGATCACGGCAACATTCTCGAGCCAGGTAGGAGTCGAACCTACAATCTTCTGATCCGTAGTCAGACGCGTTATCCATTGCGCCACTGGCCCTGATTCTGAAAATGCTCCAGGTACAGTTCGCATGTAATGTGGTCCTTTTTTTTTTTTTTTTATACTCTTTATACATTCAGGAGGCCATAATGGCACAACATAAATAAAATACGTAGATTAGAACTGCCCCATTATGAGAATGCTGTGAAGTGGCGGGGTAGCTCAAAGAATTGATCAATTGTTTGCTAAATGTCTCATATTTGAAATACAGTTAGAATTTATGTGCAATTGCACTTCAGTTATTGCGTTCTGACCATAAGCAGTGCTGGCTTCTTCCCTTTTTTTTGCTATATAAAAATAAAGATTATTATTATTATTATTATTAAGATACCCCTACAGTGAATTTGTTCACATGCATGGAATGATGACCCTATTGTCACCACCTGCCTCAACACCTCCAGCAATGTATGGTGACCCCATCACAGTATGGTTTAAAAAAACTGTAATCCTCCCACAGCCCTCAACACAGTATAATGGAACCCACGTAGTCTTCCATACAGTACAATGGGCCCTGCATTGCCTTCCATACAGTATAATGCCCCCACATAGTGTTCCATACAGCATTGTGCCCCCACATAGTACTCTATACTATTCTGGGTGGGAGGGAGAGCACAGCCCTGCTACAAACACCTGTTGTCAACACTACCAGCCTCAGAATCTACTCATCAGCCCTAGTTAGGTAATGAATGTTCCATAGGGGGTATATTTTCAGCCTCTAGTCTGTAATAATCTAGTATATAGACTGTGTATTTATCAGATATCACAGTGTGTTATTTACTGGAAACCTGCTTAACGAACCAGCATATGGGTTTAATTATTTCCTGCACTAGGTTTATCTTAACTTTGATATATTTCTTCAAGGTTCATTAGTCCACTATTTTAATCACTATAATCACTCTTCATCATTTGCCTTTTTGTCATTTCTTGCCTACTGAATCCCACATGGATAATATATTGCAACTGAATTATATATTGGCTATCTTTTACCCTTATTGATATATCATTGCCTGATACCACTCCAACCACAAGTGTTAGGATACTGTGTTTCTCCCCTTTGTCATGGAGGTTTTAGCCCTGCCTATTTTATATATCCACTAGTTTTAAACTGGTTATTAATAAATATTGATTGTTTAACCTTACTCTTGTTGGAATCACTTCTGGTCCCGTGGCAATGGTACCACCATACAGAATAATGGGCCCCACATAAAAAAAATAAATAACTAAATACATACCCCTCGTTGTTCCCTTGCTGCTCCGGTTTCTGAAATGCATCCTCTGCACTGCTTGGCATCGTAATCCTTTGCAATGACGTCACCGTATCCTCTGTGCTGAAACGTCAGAAGCAGAGGGAGAATGATACTGTCAACTGTATCGGCATCTAGGATGCCAATACCGTTGAAAATGCAATGCTGGCTCGGAGCCTGCGTGGCATTGTGAGCCAAACAGGAAGGAGGGACTGCTCGGTGTTGCAGGCCAAATATACTCACCATGCAGGCCAGATTTGGCCTGCGGGCCAGAGTTCGACATGGGTGCTCTTGGGAGAATAAAAGCTTTGGCCTCTGAAATTCAGCCAGTCGAAAACTTCTCATATCCCAACATCATTTGTCCAAGGACAGTTAGCAAGGCCATCATATACATTAGATTGTAGACTGGTCCCTCTGATATCAACAGGTTCGGTCAACTTTAGTCTAACGTGTGTGGGGCCTTAAATCCGATGAGTGCAATCCGATAAAAAATGTTTACTAATGTTATTCATTTGCAATTTTTTTCTCAGCTTAGATCGGACTGGGAAAAAAAAATGCACATGCTGGCCACATATATCGGATGAGACTCGCCAAGGCAAGTCAATGGGTGAGAGAAAAAAATTGCACGACACATGGACCATGCGTGTGCAGACCAATTTTTATGCATACACCTCAAAGGAAACTCGAATATTTCATCAGCCAAGTACAGTAACTTCACAGCCCAAACTGTCAGAATAGGATAGAAATGTCAGGGAGATATATGATCAGTGCTCTGTGTGTATAGTTTTCTGTGCTTGTATTTAGATAATAAATAAATAAATCATGTAGGGTCCCCCCTTATCTATAATATAACGCTGGGAGCGTCACTCTGTCCGAAGCCTTTATAGACTGCGCAAGCGCCGGCGCAGTCTGGCCCCCACAGAGTGACGCTCCCAGGAGATCGCGATATGCGTAAACACTGAACGCACACAGCGATCTCCACCGGAGAGGCAGGGACCGTGGACACGCCAGGAGGGTAAGTATATTCACCTGATCCCCCGTTCCAGCGCTGCGTGCGGCTCCGTCTCACGGGTCCTCTGCTGTGACGTTCACAGTTCAGAGGGCGCGATGACGCGCTTAATGCACGGTGGTGCCGCCCTCTAACTGACCAGTCACAGCCAGAGGAGCCGTAAGATGGCGGCGCGCAGTGCTGCAATGGGGGACAGGTGAATATAGCAAGTGTCGGGGGCCTGAGCTAGCGGCGATACCGGCACCTGACCCCCACAGCGTGCCGGTGTCCCCGCCTGCTCAGGCCCCCAAGCACTCGGCGCCCAGTGACGATAGGTGAGTATGTTTTATTTTTTTATATATCTCAGCAGCATACGGGCCATATACAATGGAGCATCTTATGGGGGCCATAAACCTTTATGGAGCAGTGTATGGGGGCATACACTATGGAGCATCTTATGGGGGCCATAAACCTTTATGGAGCAGTGTATGGGGAGGCATACACTATGGAGCATCTTATGGGGGCCATCAACCATAATGGAGCAGTGTACGGGGGCATATATTATGGAGCATCTTATGGGGGCGATAAACCATAATGGAGCAGTGTACAGGGGCATACACACTGGAGTGTCTTATGGGGGCCATAAACCTTTAGGGAGCAGTGTACGGGGGCATACACACTGGAGCGTCTTATGGGGGCCATAAACCTTTATGGAGCAGTATACAGGGGCATACACACTGGAGCGTCTTATGGGGGCCATAAACCTTTATGGAGCAGTGTATGGGGGCATACACAATGGAGCGTCTTATGGGGTGTTGTGGATTCTGTTTTTGGGCTCCCTCTGGTGGTTACAGATGGTACTGGGTGACTTGTGCTTTCTGCGGTCTCTGGTGTCCACCTGTTCTATCAGGATATGGGAGTTTCCTATTTAACCTGGCTTTCTTGTCATTTCCTCGCCGGCTATCAATGTAATCAGTGTGTCTTGTTACCTCTGCTTCCCGCTTCTGTAATCTTCAGGACAAGCTAAGTTTTTGATTTTCCTGTTCCACGTTTTGCTTAATTTTTTGTCTTAGTCCAGCTTGCAGATATGTGATTCCTTTTTGCTGGTTGCTCTAGTGGGCTGATATTACTCCTCATGTTCCATGAGTTGGCACATGAGTTCAAGTAATTTCAGGATGGTTTTTTGTAGGGTTTTTCGCTGACCGCGCAGTTCACTTTTGTATCCTCTGCTATCTAGCTTTAGCGGGCCTCATTTTGCTGAATCTGTTTTCATAACTACGTATGTGCTTTCCTCTCATTTCACCGTCATTACATGTGGGGGGCTGCTATTTCTGTGGGGTGTTTCTCTGGAGGCAAGAGAGGTCTGTGTTTCTTCTAATAGGGGAAGTTAGTCCTTCGGCTGGCGCGAGACGTCTAGGAATCATCGTAGGCACGTTCCCCAGCTACAGCTAGTTGTGTGTTAGGTTCAGGATCGCGGTCAGCTCAGTTTCCATCACCCTAGAGCTTGTTTTGTTTTTTGTGCTTGTCCTTTTGTGATCCCCTGCCATTGGGATCATGACAATGGGGGCCATAAACCTTTATGGAGCAGTGTATGGGGGCATACACTATGGAGCATCTTATGGGGGCCATAAACCTTTATGGAGCAGTGTATGGGGAGGCATACACTATGGAGCATCTTATGGGGGCCATAAACCATAATGGAGCAGTGTACGGGGGCATATACTATGGAGCATCTTATGGGGGCCATCAACCATAATGGAGCAGCGTATGGGGCATATGGATGGGAGAAGCAAATTAAAGAATGGTGGCGCAGGATGGGAGCAGCACATGACAGAACGGGGGCGCAGGATGGGAGCAGCACATGACAGAATAGGGCAGCACATGACAGAACGGGGGTGCAGGATGGAAGCAGCACATGACAGAATGGGCGCAGGATGAGAGCAGCACATGACAGAACAGGGGCACAGGATGGGAGCAGCACATGACAGAACAGGGGCGCAGGATGGGAGCAACACATGACAGAACGGGGGCACAGGATGGGAGCAGCACATGACAGAACGGGTGCACAGGATGGAAGCAGCACATGACAGGATGGGGGCGCAGGATGGGAGCAGCAAATGACAGAATGGAGGCGCAGGATGGGTGCAGAACATGTCAGAATGGGGGTGCAGGATGGGTGCAGCACATGACAGGATGGGGACGCAGGATGGAGCAGCTCATGACAGGATGGGGACGCAGGATGGAGCAGCACATGACAGAATCATGGCGCAGGATGGGTGCAGAACATGTCAGAATGGAGGCGCAGGATGGGTGCAGCACATGTCAGAATGGGGGCGCAGGATGGGAGCAGCACATGTCACAATGGGGGCGCAGGATGGGAGCAGCACATGACAGAATGGGGGCGCAGGATGGGAGCAGCATATGACAGAATAGGGCAGCACATGACAGAACAGGGGTGCAGGATGGAAGCAGCACATGACAGAACGGGCGCAGGATGGGAGCAGCACATGACAGAACAGGGGCACAGGATGGGAGCAGCACATGACAGAACGGGCGCAGGATGGGAGCAGCACATGACAGAACAGGGGCACAGGATGGGAGCAGCACATGACAGAATAGGGGCGCAGGATGGGAGCAGCACATGACAGAACAGGGGCGCAGGATGGGAGCAGCACATGACAAAACGGGGGCACAGGATGGGAACAGCACATGACAGGATGGGGGCACAGTATGGGAGCAGCAAATAACAGAATGGATGCGCAGGATGGGTGCAGAATATGTCAGAATGGAGGTGCAGGATGGGTGCAGCACATGTCAGAATGGGGGCGCAGGATGGGAGCAGCACATGTCACAATGGGGGCGCAGGATGGGAGCAGCACATGACAGAATGGGGGCGCAGGATGGGTGCAACACATGACAGAATGGGGGCGCAAGATGGGTGCAACACATGGGAGGATGGGGGCACGGGATGGGTGCAGCACATGACAGGATGGGGACGCAGGATGGAGCAGCACATGTCAGAATGGAGGTGCAGGATGGGAGCAGCACATGTCAGAATGGGGGTGGAGGATGGGTGCAGCACATGACAGGATGGGGACGCAGGATGGAGCAGTTCATGACAGGATGGGGACGCAGGATGGAGCAGCTCATGACAGGATGGGGACGCAGGATGGAGCAGCACATACCAGGATGGAGACCATATACCAATATAAATGCTCGCCACCCAGGCGTAGAACGGGTTCAATAGCTAGTTTTTAATAACGAGCTGAGAAAAAGCAGACATCTGGGGGCTGGTGTTATTATTCTGGGAAGGGTCCAATATCCATGGATCCTCTCAGCCTATCAATATCAGCTCACAGTTATCTGCTTAGCCTTAACTGGTTATTAAAATAGGTGAAGCCCCCCAAAAAATGACGTGGGGTCCCACCTATTTTTACTAACCAGCATAAGAAACGCTGTGAGTGGTGACGTCAACAATGTTAAAGCAGTTCACAGCTGGCAGATCACACAGAGGTTACCGTGAGAACCACTGGCTGTGACCTGCGGTAACCTTAATGACATCACTGCTCATCACTGCAGCAGGGTTCTCACGCTGTTCCAGCGGCTGTTGTGAGTGGTAACGTTACTGATAACACTGCTCATCACAACTTCCAGATGTAGCTGAGTTGGAGATCGTCATGGGAACGCCCATATTATGGATTATGGTGGACTCTTTGGATTACTTTTTATGGTATTAAATGAGTAATTATTGGGCAGAATGTTTTAAAATTAAAGTACTTTATTTAGTGTTTTTATTTATTTTAGACTACGTGTTTAGATTTCAGAGGAAATTACAAATCTAACATCAACCCCAGAACAGTCACCCTGATAGCCAACACACTAGGGCAAGAGAGAAGAGCCAAGGCTAAAGGTACCGTCACATTAAGCGATGCTGCAGCGATATAGACAACGAGCCGATCGCTGCAGCGTCACTGTTTAGGTCGCTAGGAGACGTCAAACACGGCAACAGCAGAACGATGCAGGAGCAATCCAGTGACGTACTTATCGTTCTCGCTGGTTGTTAGCTCCATGTAAAAACATTGCTGGCATCGTTGCTTTTGCTGTCAAACATGACGAATCACGCCGACCTGATGACCAAATAAAGTTCCGGACTTCTAGCTACGACCAGCGATGTGACAGCGGGATCCAGATCGCTGCTGCGTGTCAAACACAACGAGATCGCTATCCAGGACGCTGCACCGTCACGGATCGCTGTCATTCTCGTTGGAAAGTTGCTCAGTGTGAAGGTATTTTAAGCTCCAGGATTGGTGCATCTAATGGACGCGCCATTTCTAGGGTGGCTGAGGGCTGGTGTTATCAGTCTGGGAAGAGGTCAATATCCATGGACCCTTACCAGCCTATTACTATCACTCCCCTTGAGAAAGCAAATCCACAAAACGCACGTCGGGGCATTCTGTTGCATCACAGACAGAAGCTTACAGCAACATGGGTAAGATCAATTTATGAATTACTGCTCCATTTGTTCTTTTTTTGTTCCCCTGACCTGGTGGAGCCTTACTATGATCATTTAACTGTGTTGTAGCCTGAATTTTGGTCTGTTCCACTACATGTATGGACATGATTGTCTATTTTTTCTATACTTCATACAGGTTTCCTGGTACACACTGTTCATGTTATCTTTATATTTGTATGTTGATATTTCTAATAAAGATTGATGTTTTTTATTAATTATTTCTTTGTCAAGTGGCATTTTTTGGATAATTTTGTATCCTTTTTTGATGTCATATGTTTCATGAATACTATTAACTATTATGAGGTAATTGCTTCAGGCTATCTGAGGCCCCTCTTATAGATTGATATGTTTGTGGACACTATTTTGATTAATATCAGCTCACCGCTGTCTGCTTAGCCTTTGCTAGTTATTAAATATAGGTGGAACCCTACTTCATCTTATTTTTGGGTCCCCCTTTTTAATAACCAGTAAAGGCTATGCAGACAGCTGCAGGCTGATATTAATAGGCTGGGAAAGTGCATGGATATTAGCCCCTTTCCATACTATTAAGACGAGCTCACAGCTGTCTGCTTACACTTAGCTGCTAATTTAGAATATACATTTCATCAAAAAATTTGAGAAATTCAGCGTGGAAGCTTGTGGATGATTAATAAAACTTAGCTTTTAATTTAGCCATATAAAATATGCTCCAAACAAACTTGATGGCAATATGACAGTGCAACAAGGAGGTCTTAGACCTATAAAAATTGTTATACCTATGTTTAAGTGTGCTTATAATTTCTGTAATGCTCTTTTGCTTTTTTTGCAGATGTACACAGGAGATAGTCCAGGAAAATTTATCCTTCAGTTCCAAAATACTTCTAGGGAAACTCGGGAAAAGACAAACTCGCTTGGGAACAATAGACCCTACATGACTAATTAAAGGTTAACTCACAGAGACAATAAGCTCAAAGGGGTTGTCTGGGCATAGGATGTTGATGGATAGGGTAGGTCATCAGTATCAGAACAGTGGTTGTCACACACAGCGTATTACAAGGTATCTAACTGTACTAGCAGGGGAATATACAGGCGTGAAATGACAGCAGTTGCAATGGTCGCCGCTGCTACCAAGTCCGGTGGGTCAGGGGTCCATCGACGCTAGCAGACCCTTCATCTGGATGTGGGTCGGTGCGCAACAATACACAATGCTGGCCAATCCAAGGCCAGCAGTTAACGTCGGCGTGCATGTGACGGAGCGTATGGCAGTGAGGTCATACACTCCCATCACATGCCGAAGTCAGCTGCTGGCATCACAATTTAAATTTTAATTTTTTAAAACTGTTTGTGTATTGCTTTTGTTGTGTCATTTATGTCAATAAAATATATTTATATGGTGATCACTTACATAGTGATCCCTACTTCCCAATATCATTTATTTTATTTTTTATATGGCAAACAATGGTTATATAGGGTATTTCACTATACACTGATATATGGCATGGCAGTCAATTGCCCACTTATTCCACTGAATATTAATTGAATGTCATGAAGTTATATGCTCTCTTTGGTTTTACATTTTGTGCATCCGTAGTAGTGTCCAACCATATGTCTATCCCTTTCAGAGATGTTCTGCGGCACGAAGTCACGTGACCTACTTGTCAAATTGAGCTTAATGCCCATAGATATCCTCACATTGACGTGCGGGTCAGGTGGCCATGTGACACGCCGGTCAGGTGACTATTACATGGACCCTGACTTATGGTGCGCACACATGACATGACACGCTGTCTCCACAAGCATATGCGGAATGCTTAGGCTTGAATGCGCATGCACTGGACATCTGGATCTTAGGCGCATGTGTCAGAGTACACACTTGCTTGGTTATCGCATTGTTATGTAATTATGAAATGTTTTCACCTGTGCTACCTACCTGTGAGTGGTTAAATGTGTTATAAATAGATGACTCACCCTCCACATCTCTTCGTCATTCACACAGTCTCCTCGGCACAGCGCTTTTGTGCAGGCATACTTCTCTGCCCTGTCGAGGGCAGAGCAAAGTACAGCAGTGCGCATGCGCTGGGGCTCTTTGACCTTTCCTGGCACCTGCACACTGCAGTACTTTACTCTGCCGGCAATAGGGCAGAGAAGTGCTTCTGTGCACGAGAGCGGTGCCGAGGGGATGCGTCATCCACACGAAGCAAGCAGGAGAGCGGCATCAGAAGAACGAGGGAGGCGTTGGACCAAGAAGAGTGACACCCATCGGACCAGACAGCCACACAAGTGAGTATAATAAAAGTTATTTTTCTTCTCTTACAGGTCGGGTTGGGGGCAGATATACAGCATTATAGAATGGAAATGGACAAGGAAAATTTGGTCATGATCCTGGCTTGGACATGTCAACTGAGACATATCGGTTCATCAAGATTGGCAATATTCTCACCATTCTTGATTAGAGATGAGCGAATAAGTTGGGAAAATGATCGCGGAATATGGGTGTGCCATATTTGTGCCATATTTGTACCATATTCGTGCCAATTTTATGTTTTTGCTGATTGTTTCCGAACATATTCACTCATCTGAAATCCCATTGACTCCAATGGCGTTCAGCTATGTCTGGCAAATATTGCAAATACGACGATCGTAATCCGAGCCGAAAATTGAAATATTCGCTTATCTCTAGTCTTGATGAAAGGGGTGTGGTAGGTTCTGATGCTTCTAGTTCATGAAGAAGTGCATACCTATTCATGAATCTGGAGCATATAACAAGTGGTGTCTGCCACCCAGAAATCTCACTCCATTCGGGTATTAGAGTGAGATTTCTGTTGTAATGAATGCCAGAGCTCATCATAAATTAGATAAGCTATGGCATTACACCCCTTTCACCCCCCATTTCATTGAGAAAATGCCAATCGTCGTGAAATTTCAGCACAAATTCGAGTTGCGCCGAAATTCTTTGACTTTTCAATGCTTTTATTCAACTTTTTCAGCATAAAAGCTTTGATGATTTGGGGCCATTGTCCATGGCCTGCTTTTCAAAGTAACTTTAATCGGCAACACAGCAGTATTTCATAGTAAAACATACCTGGCTGCAAATGTCTATTTTATGCTGCTTAATATCATTCCATAGGCCACCATTGAGTGGAGGTGAAAGCAAGAAATGAAGCATGATTAAAAACATCAATCCAACCCAAACCAATCACGGCACACTCTGGGGTTGACAATTGCAGGGATGTGTGATGTTAAAGGGAACCTGTCACCAGGTTTGGCCGAAGAGATATGGCCATCACCTTTCAGGGCTGATATACAGCATTTGACTGAGAATAGGGAGAAACCTACCAACCTACCAATCTACAGTGGTGGAAGAAGGAAAAGCCGAATGGGGTTCTGTCCTGAACTAGTCAGCTGAGACACTAAGGCCCTGATTCATCAAGATCGGTAATGTTCATCCCAGTCTTGATGAGGGGGCGGGTTGGAATCATACGCTCCCGATTCATTGAGATGTTCATACCACTTAAGGAATCAGGAGCGTCTGACAAGTGGCGTGCACCTCCATGCGCTTCGCCTCAAATCTTACTCCAGTCAGATCCCCTTTAAGTATATGCTGCTTTAGCAAAATTTTGTTAGTAATGAAATCATATTTTTTTCTAATAAAATATTTAATATGATGTCATGTGATTTTTAGGTGGAGTAAAAATTTGCAGTCTACATAAAGGGTTTTGCTTTTGGATCCCTTTTTGACGGCATCAGAATTTGTTCTAAAATTATGCACAAAAATGTTTAAGTAATAAAATAGATATTTGTGCTACATGTCATATAAGCCTTAGTTATGTTTAGGAAACATGGATGCGCTGCCAGATGAGCCACGGTTAATGAGTATACGAGGCATTTGTAGCATTTTTCTGCCAATTCCTGCCTTGCTTCTAGCCACATTTAACTGCTGTATTCCATTATTTGAATTAAAAGGGCAATTCCAAGCAAAACTGAAATGATTTTTGGTGAAATTATCCTCTCCCACTAACGTAATTCTCATCCTGAAACTAGGGGACTTGGGACTTTTCTGAAAGACCACAGTCACTAAAATGGAATCTGTCACCTCAAAAAGCTTAACAAGCCATTTATAAAGGTACTGTATGCAGGGGACATAGCTCCTTTAAAAACTATACTAGATTTTAGTGGTTTAGTTGGTATAAAAACTGATTTATTTCATATACAAAGCTGCTGATTGTCATATCTTGATTGACAATGCTGAAACTCAATCAGCCGCTCTGCTCCTCTGCACTGGTGACTGCAGCCGGAATCCCACAGTGTCATTATGGGCTCTCAGCGCTGGCTCCTGTCTGTGGCTACTGCTTAGTTCTGTACTACATATAGGAATCAGCAATGAGAGCCCGCAATGACACTGCGTGAGATGGTTGCAGTGTCCTTACGAGCTGCTGATTTGTCAATAGGGTGTCACGAAGCAACGAGCCTTTGGTCATGCCAAGAGAGCACAGAAGCTCCCTCATTTGCATACGACACCAATCGGACTGGACTGCCCCCCGGGTGAGTATAATAAAACTTATTTTTCTGATCTTGAATGTCAGACCGGGGGCTTATCTACAGCATTATAGAATGCAGTATATTACAGTATATAGTCTAATTGCAGTTCTCCTATGAAGTTCAGCCTCTGTCTGAGCTTCACAGGAGGACTAAGATGACTACCATCAGGGCCTTCAGCAGGGCCTTGGTAACCAATCATCTTCCCACAACTGAGTCGCACAACCAACATCTGCAGCGCATGGTAAAGGCTCAGCTCCTGATCCCACTCCACACACCCCATAGCGATCTGTTCTGATATGTTGTCATAGGTATTTAAGTGGTTAAACAGGCCAGAGAGAAAACCACTTTCTGCAAGAAATATTATAAATGATCAAGACTGGTGGAGCCTATGAATGTTAGATTGCAATGTACAATGGCTGCACAGGTAATCTAAGGATAACCTCACAAAGAAGAGATATGTAATCTGGGTGGAGATGTCTTTTAATATTTAACAGATGACATATGGGGACAGTTATAGAAAAGAAAATCCATACAGATAAAAACATTCCATATTTAAACTTTGTCGAAAATAAACCGCGTCCTGATCCAGCTGAAATGAGTCCAAACATAGTGAAGTATTGGAGATCTCGTGAGCGTATCATTACTATTTACAGCAAAAAATCTTTGGCCTGTTATTGTGTCAGTACTTAAGCCTTAGGGTGGCCATACACATTGGATTAACGTCAGCCAAACACACTGACCATCTGATGTGTGTTTAAGGTTTAGCCAGTGCTCGCTTGTGGATAAAAGGATTTGGCATACTGAATTTCCAATCCTTTTGTTCACAAAGGATTTAGGCTATTGCAGAGATGTTGGCAAAGACTTCCTCTGGTCTGCCCATTGAGAGCACATCCATGTTGCATGTCTATTGCATGGTAGAGTAGAATAGTTGTTGGCCAAACAATCTATTAATTGTGTTTGGTCACCATTAGGTTGGCT
Source organism: Ranitomeya imitator (assembly GCF_032444005.1). Lineage (NCBI taxonomy): Eukaryota > Metazoa > Chordata > Amphibia > Anura > Dendrobatidae > Ranitomeya > Ranitomeya imitator. The sequence goes on along the minus strand of NC_091285.1, from coordinate 608,616,340 downwards.
ATACACCTAACATAAGTGAACATGTGTCTGGCCAATCATAGATAATTATTTCATGACGGGGAGAAAACAGACAATTTTAGTTGCTTTTCATCTTCTGGCATAACCAATGATAAAAGTTGTAGCTCAACATGCCATTCCTCATTTTCCTCCACACCTGCCATGGCAAGACAGTTGGGAGAAACCCAACTGATTAAGGTAAGATCCATATTCATCTAATGCAGAGATATCAAACTCAAATATACAGAGGGCCTAAATTAAATGCTTGGACAGTCAAGTCAAAGGCCAATCTTCATATTTATTTATTTTTAAATGCCTACAATTGAGGAAGTTCTTCCTTATCAACTATAACAATGAGTTTTTTTCATATAGAAACAAACTTAAAGGGGTTGTCTCACAAACAAAGTACATTTTAATTAATATGTCTTAGAATAAAATATTGGAATCATATAATATGTTATATAAGAGCAGTAAAAAGCATTCAGCAAAATGACCTAATTTAAATATGTAAAGGATAAAAACCTTGAATAATGCAGACAATAAAGTATAATGCAAACAAACATGCCCTCAAACACAGTATAACACCCCCACTGTGAATTCCTCCATAACACCCTCCATAGGCACTGTATGATGACCCTACTGTACTCCCCTCTCTCAATTCCTGCCAAAGAATAGTGACCCCATCACAGTATAATTCTCTAATTGTTGTCCCCAAACAGCCCTCCATACAGTATAATGGCCACAAAAAGTGTTCCATGCAGTATAATGGGCCCACATAGTGCTCCATACAGTGCAATAGGCCCAACATAGTGCTCCTTAGAGTATAATGGCCCCACATGGTGGTCCCTAAAGTATAATAGGCCCAAAATGGTTCTCGATACAGAATAAGAGGCCCCATATAGTGCTCCATACAGAATAATGGACCTCGTGTAGTGCGCCATACAGTATAATGGGCCCCACATAGTGCTCAATAGAGTATAATGGCCTCACATGATGGTCCGCAAAGTATAATTTTTGCCAAATTGCAATATTTTTACAAATAAAAGCAAATCATATCGAACAAATTTTACTACTATCATGAAGTTCCACATGGGATATGTTGAAGCATTCCAGCGTTATTACTACATAAAGTGACACTGGTCATATTTCTAAAATTTGTCCTGGTCATTAAGATCAAAATTCAAAATTAGCGAGATGTTAATGTGCTACCATTGCCTGCAACGTCTCTGGACTAGTTTCCCATCAAACAGATTTGGGACATCATTGCAAAGGGAAAAATATACATCACCAGAGCTATCAAGAAAATAAGTGATAAATTAATCTTTATTGAGCAAATATAAAAACATCATAATGGGGAAGGGGAAAATTTTACCACAAATAAATTAAAAACAGTAAATACACCAATAGCGAGATGAATGATGTTTAACAATAAGTATTCAGTATATCATGCATATATATCCATTCCATTATAGATACACACACAGTGCCTTGCAAAAGTATTCGGCCCCCTTGAACTTTTCAACCTTTCCCCACATATCATGCTTTAAACATAAAGATACCAAATGTAATTTTTTGGTGAACAATCAACAACAAGTGGAGCACAATTGTGAAGTTGAACGAAATGTATTTCTTATTTTACATTTTTGTGGAAATTCAAAAACTGAAAAGTGGGGCGTGCAATATTATTCGGCCCCTTTACTTTCAGTGCAGCAAACTCACTCCAGAAGTTCATTGTGGATCTATGAATGATCCAATGTTGTCCTAAATGTCTAATGATGATAAATATAATCCACCTGTGTGTAATCAAGTCTCCGTATAAATGCACCTGCTCTGTGATAGTCTCAGGGTTCTGTTTGATGCACAGAGAGCATCATGAAGACCAAGGAACACAACAGGCAGGTCCGCGATAATGTTGTGGAGAAGTTTAAAGCCGGATTTGGATACAAAATGATTTCCAAAACTTTAAACATCCCAAGGAGCACTGTGCAAGCAATAATATTGAAATGGAATTAGTATCATACCACTGCAAATCTACCAAGACCCGGCCGTCCCTCTAAACTTTCATCTCAAACAAGGAGAAGACTGATCAGAGATGCAGCCAAGAGGCCCATGATCACTCTGGATGAACTGCAGAGATCTACAGCTGAGGTGGGACAGTTTGTCCATAGGACAACTGTTATGAAAGGCAATTCAGTATCACAATGGACATGGAGGTCAGAGCACATACAAAGGAAAAGGCAGCCCCCCACATATAATGACTGTGAGTAAGATGAAAAGACAAACGTAGGGATGAAATAGATTCAGCAAAGTGAGGCCCGATATTCTAGACAGAACGAGGATAGGAAAGATAACTTTGCGGTCTACACAAAACCCTAAAGAAAACCACGCAAAGGGGCAAAAAGACCCTCCGTACCGAACTAACGGCACGGAGGTACACCCTTTGCGTCCCAGAGCTTCCAGTAAAACAAATAGACAAGCTGGACAGAAAAAATAGCAACAAATAGCAAAGAAGCACTTAGCTATGCAGAGCAGCAGGCCACAGGAATGATCCAGAGAAACACAAGTCCAACACTGGAACATTGACAGGAAGCATGAATCAAAGCATTAGGTGGGGTTAAGTAGAGAAGCACCTAACGACCTCACCAGATCACCTGAGGAAGGAAACTCAGAAGCAGCAGTACCAGTTTCCTCCACAAACGGAAGCTCCCAGAGAGAATCAGCCGAAGTACCACTTGTGACCACAGGAGGGAGCTCTGCCACAGAATTCACAACAGTACCCCCCCCTTGAGGAGGGGTCACCGAACCCTCACCAGAGCCCCCAGGCCGACCAGGATGAGCCACATGAAAGGCACGAACAAGATCGGGAGCATGGACATCAGAGGCAAAAACCCAGGAATTATCCTCCTGAGCATAACCCTTCCATTTAACCAGATACTGGAGTTTCCGTCTTGAAACACGAGAATCCAAAATCTTCTCCACAATATACTCCAATTCCCCCTCCACCAAAACCGGGGCAGGAGGGTCAACAGATGGAACCATAGGTGCCACGTATCTCCGCAACAATGACCTATGGAAGACGTTATGTATGAAAAAAGAATCTGGGAGGGTCAGACGAAAAGACACAGGATTAATAACCTCAGAAATCCTATAAGGACCAATGAAACGAGGTTTAAACTTCGGAGAGGAAACCTTCATAGGAATATGACGAGAAGATAACCAAACCAGATCCCCAACACGAAGTCGGGGACCCACACGGCGTCTGCGATTAGCGAAACGTTGAGCCTTCTCCTGGGACAAGGTCAAATTGTCCACTACATGAGTCCAAATCTGCTGCAACCTGTCCACCACAGTATCCACACCAGGACAGTCCGAAGACTCAACCTGTCCTGAAGAGAAACGAGGATGGAACCCAGAATTGCAGAAAAATGGCGAAACCAAGGTAGCCGAGCTGGCCCGATTATTAAGGGCGAACTCAGCCAAAGGCAAAAAGGACACCCAGTCATCCTGATCGGCAGAAACAAAGCATCTCAGATAGGTTTCCAAGGTCTGATTGGTTCGTTCGGTCTGGCCATTAGTCTGAGGATGAAAAGCCGAGGAAAAAGACAAGTCAATGCCCATCCTACCACAAAAGGCTCGCCAAAACCTCGAAACAAACTGGGAACCTCTGTCAGAAACGATATTCTCTGGAATGCCATGCAAACGAACCACATGCTGGAAGAACAATGGCACCAAATCAGAGGAGGAAGGCAACTTGGACAAGGGTACCAGATGGACCATCTTAGAAAAGCGATCACAGAACACCCAAATGACTGAAATCTTTTGAGAGACGGGAAGATCTGAAATAAAATCCATAGAGATATGTGTCCAAGGTCTCTTCGGGACCGGCAAGGGCAAAAGCAACCCACTGGCACATCCCGCGACAGAGATGGCCACCAAAAGGATCTAGCCACTAAATCTCTGGTACCAAAGATTCCAGGATGACCAGCCAACACCGAACAATGAACCTCAGGTATCACTTTATTTGTCCACCTATCCGGGACAAACAGTTTCTCCGCTGGACAACGATCAGGTTTATTAGCCTGAAATTTTTGCAGCACCCGCCGCAAATCAGGGGAGATGGCAGACACAATTACTCCTTCCTTGAGGATACCCGCCGGCTCAGATAAACCCGGAGAGTCGGGCACAAAACTCCTAGACAGAGCATCCGCCTTCACATTTTTAGAGCCCGGAAGGTACGAAATCACAAAGTCAAAACGGGCGAAAAACAGCGACCAACGAGCCTGTCTAGGATTCAAACGCTTAGCAGACTCGAGATAAGTCAGGTTCTTATGATCAGTCAATACCACCACGCGATGTTTAGCTCCTTCAAGCCAATGACGCCACTCCTCGAATGCCCACTTCATGGCCAGCAACTCTCGGTTGCCCACATCATAATTCCGCTCAGCAGGCGAAAACTTCCTGGAAAAAAAAGCGCATGGTTTCATCACTGAACAATCAGAACCTCTCTGCGACAAAACAGCCCCTGCTCCAATCTCAGAAGCATCAACCTCGACCTGGAACGGAAGAGAAACATCAGGTTGACACAACACAGGGGCAGAAGAAAAACGACGCTTCAACTCTTGAAAAGCTTCTACAGCAGCAGAAGACCAATTGACCAAATCAGCACCCTTCTTGGTCAAATCGGTCAATGGTTTGGCAATACTAGAAAAATTGCAGATGAAGCGACGATAAAAATTAGCAAAGCCCAGGAACTTTTGCAGACTTTTCAGAGATGTCGGCTGAGTCCAGTCATGGATGGCTTGGACCTTAACAGGATCCATCTCGATAGTAGAAGGGGAAAAGATGAACCCCAAAAATGAAACCTTCTGCACACCAAAGAGACACTTTGATCCCTTCACAAACAAAGAATTAGCACGCAGGACCTGAAAAACCGTTCTGACCTGTTTCACATGAGACTCCCAATCATCCGAGAAGATCAAAATGTCATCCAAGTACACAATCAGGAATTTATCCAGGTACTCTCGGAAGATGTCATGCATAAAGGACTGAAACACTGATGGAGCATTGGCAAGTCCGAATGGCATCACTAGATACTCAAAATGACCCTCGGGCGTATTAAATGCAGTTTTCCATTCATCGCCTCGCCTAATTCGCACCAGATTATACGCACCACGAAGATCAATCTTGGTGAACCAACTAGCCCCCTTAATCCGAGCAAACAAATCAGATAACAAAGGCAAGGGGTACTGAAATTTAACAGTGATCTTATTAAGAAGGCGATAATCTATACAAGGTCTCAGCGAACCATCCTTTTTGGCTACAAAAAAAAACCCTGCTCCTAATGGCGACGATGACGGGCGAATATGCCCCTTCTCCAGGGATTCCTTCACATAACTGCTCATAGCGGTGTGCTCAGGCATGGATAAATTAAACAGTCGACCTTTTGGGAATTTACTACCAGGAATCAAATTGATAGCACAATCACAATCCCTATGCGGAGGTAGGGCATCGGACTTGGGCTCATCAAATACATCCCGGTAATCAGACAAGAACTCTGGAACCTCAGAAGGGGTGGATGACGAAATTGACAAAAATGGAACATCACCATGTACCCCCTGACAACCCCAGCTGGACACCGACATGGATTTCCAATCCAATACTGGATTATGGGCTTGTAGCCATGGCAACCCCAACACGACCACATCATGCAGATTATGCAACACCAGAAAGCGAATATCCTCCTGATGTGCAGGAGCCATGCACATGGTCAGCTGGGTCCAGTATTGAGGCTTATTCTTGGCCAAAGGCGTAGCATCAATACCTCTCAATGGAATAGGACACTGCAAGGGCTCCAAGAAAAACCCACAACGCTTAGCATATTCCAAGTCCATCAAATTCAGAGCAGCGCCTGAATCCACAAACGCCATGACAGAATATGATGACAAAGAGCAGATCAAGGTAACGGACAGAAGAAATTTTGACTGTACCGTACCAATGGTGGCAGACCTAGCGAACCGCTTAGTGCGCTTAGGACAATCAGAGATAGCATGAGTGGAATCACCACAGTAGAAACACAGTCCATTCAGACGTCTGTGTTCTTGCCGTTCAACTCTGGTCAAAGTCCTATCGCACTGCATAGGCTCAGGTTTAAGCTCAGGTAATACCGCCAAATGGTGCACAGATTTACGCTCACGCAAGCGTCGACCGATCTGAATAGCCAAAGACATAGACTCATTCAAACCAGCAGGCATAGGAAATCCCACCATGACATCCTTAAGGGCTTCAGAGAGACCCTTTCTGAACATAGCTGCCAGCGCAGATTCATTCCATTGAGTGAGCACTGACCATTTTCTAAATTTCTGGCAATATACCTCTATCTCATCCTGACCCTGACAAAGAGCCAGCAAATTCTTTTCTGCCTGATCCACTGAATTAGGCTCATCGTACAGCAATCCGAGCGCCAGGAAAAACGCATTGATATTACTTAATGCAGGATCTCCTGGCGCAAGAGAAAATGCCCAGTCCTGAGGGTCGCCGCACAAAAAAGAAATAATAATCAAAACCTGTTGAACTGGATCACCAGAGGAATGAGGTTTCAAGGCCAGAAATAACTTACAATTATTTTTGAAACTCAGAAACTTAGTTCTATCACCAAAAAACAAATCAGGAATAGGAATTCTTGGTTCTAACATAGATTTCTGATCAATAGTGTCTTGAATCTTTTGTACTCTTGCCGAGAGCTGATCCACAAATGAAGACAGACTTCTAATGTCCATCGCTACACCTGTGTACTGAACCACCCAAATGTCTAGGGGAAAAAAAAGACAAAACACAAAGCCAAGAAAAAAAAATGGTCTCAGAACTTCTTTTTTCCCTCTATTGAGAATCATTAGTACTTATGGCTTCCTGTACTGTTATGAAAGGCAATTCAGTATCACAATGGACATGGAGGTCAGAGCACATACAGTGATCTGACAATAACCCGAAATAATAGAACGAGCTCTGAGACGTGGGAACTCTGCAGACCGCAATCCCTGATCCTCTCCAAACACAACTAGAGGCAGCCGTGGATTGCGCCTAAAGCTCCCTATGCAACTCGGCACAGCCTGAGAAACTAACTAGCCTGAAGATAGAAAAAATAAGCCTACCTTGCCTCAGAGAAATACCCCAAAGGAAAAGGCAGCCCCCCACATATAATGACTGTGAGTAAGATGAAAAGACAAACGTAAGGATGAAATAGATTCAGCAAAGTGAGGCCCGATATTCTAGACAGAACCAGAACGAGGATAGGAAAGATAACTTTGCGGTCTACACAAAACCCTAAAGAAAACCACGCAAAGGGGCAAAAGGACCCTCCGTACCGAACTAACGGCACGGAGGTACACCCTTTGCGTCCCAGAGCTTCCAGCAAAACAAATAGACAAGCTGGACAGAAAAAATAGCAACAAATAGCAAAGAAGCACTTAGCTATGCAGAGCAGCAGGCCACAGGAATGATCCAGAGAAACACAAGTCCAACACTGGAACATTGACAGGAAGCATGAATCAAAGCATTAGGTGGGGTTAAGTAGAGAAGCACCTAACGACCTCACCAGATCACCTGAGGAAGGAAACTCAGAAGCAGCAGTACCAGTTTCCTCCACAAACGGAAGCTCCCAGAGAGAATCAGCCGAAGTACCACTTGTGACCACAGGAGGGAGCTCTGCCACAGAATTCACAACAGACAACAATCAGTCGCACACTGCACAAATCTGGCCTTTATGGAAGAGTGGCAAGAAGAAAGCCATTTCTCAAAGATATCCATAAAAAGTGACGTTTAAAGCTTGCAACAAGCCACCCGCGAGACACACCAAACATGTGGAAGAAGGTGCTCTGGTCAGATGAAGCCAAAATTGAACTTTTTGGCAACAATGCCAAATGATATGCTTGGCGTAAAGGCAACACAGCCCATCACCCTGAATACACCATCCCCACTGTCAAACATGGTGGTAGCAGCATCATGGTTTGGGCCTGCTATTCTTCAGCAGGGACAGGAAAGATGGTTAAAATTGATGGGAAGATGGATGGAGCCAAATACAGGACCATTCTTGAAGAAAACCTGTTGGAGTCTGCAAAAGACCTGAGACTGGGACGGAGATTTGTCTTCCAACAAGACAATGATCCCAAACATAAAGCAAAATCTACAATGGAATGGTTCACAAATAAACGTATCCAGGTGTTAGAATGGCCAAGTCAAAGTATAGACATCAATCCAATGCAGAATCTGTGGAAAGAGCTGAAAACTGCTGTTCACAAACGATCTCCATCAAACCTCACTGAGCTCGAGCTGTTTGCCAAGGAAGAATGGGCAAGAATTTCAGTCACTCAATGTACAAAATACATACCCCAAGCGACTTGCAGCTGTAATCGCAGCAAAGGGTGGCGCAACAAAGTATTAAGTTAAAGTGGCCAAATAATATTGCACGCCCCACTTTTCAGTTTTTGAATTTCCACAAAAATTTAAAATAACCAATAAATTTTGCTCAACTTCACAATTGTGTTCCACTTGTTGTTGATTCTTCACCAAAAATTTACATTTGGTATCTTTACGTTTGAAGCATGATATGTGGGAAAAGGTTGAAAAGTTCCAGGGAGCCGAATACTTTCGCAAGGGACTGTAAGGTGCTTATAACCTGTATTTGTTTCCTATTGACTCTATGATAGCTCTTACATTCTTTACATGGTATATTCACCTTAAAGTGGTTGCCACTATGAGGACAACCACTTCTTGATCAAAATATTTTGCCACCATAAATTAATAAAGCTTATACTCACCTCCAGTGCCACTGCCAATCCTGTGGTGTCTACATTCGCTCTCTTCGAGGTTATCGTGCAGGCCTCACTGTCCCCATCTTTGGACAAATCAATCATGAAAAGGAATTCTGGACTGCAGCTGATCCTGGACTTCCTCTTCATGCTCGATTTGTCTGAAGGTGGAGACAGCGATGGCGGTGATTGGGCACTGGCGTCACATGTCACACCACATGAGAGCCCCGGGGAGAGCGACTGCTGACACTGCGGGAATGGCGTCGACATGGGAGATGAGCATAGGCTTTATTATTTTATCAGGGTCAAGCGAGGGGTTTGACATGACGTTGTCCAAGTAGTGGATAATTTCTGTAAATTTTATCGTACACCCCATATTTTGTTTTTATATTTGCTCAATAAAGATTATAATTTATTTTCTAATTAGCTCTGGTGTTGTATCTTTTTGTAGGTTGTTATATTTGAATTTGATACATGACCACCTAGTGTTTACAGTGTTTAATATATTTTGTGTTAAATCATTGCAAAAGGAGCTACTACCAGTGGATTTTGATGATTTGTGATCCAACGTGCATTCAGTGTTTACTAAGAACCTTATTTTATTTAAATGCACATTTGGTTTTTACTTATTTAGTTACAACAGTGTATATGATAATTTTATTTCTTGTAGGATTTGTCTGTTTAATGGCCAATGTGAACATGCGTTTGTGCTGCATGAATACCATCTTGAACCCAAATCAATTTTTCGTGTTTTTTCTTTGCATTTTTGCATTTTTTTTGCAAGTCAGGGCATAGCCTCCCTTCCTTGAGCTTGATATTACATTTAAAAAGCTTCCCATGGCTGCTGTTCACAGATCGGGACCCGCTCCTTTGTCTGCCCTTTATACACATTGAGGTCAACTCTGACACATGGTAAGGATTTTCATATTAGACAGCGTAGGACTGTCCCGATCAGAGTCACCTTGCCGACAGTGGCATGGCTTTTATGCTTTTTTGATCAAAAATAGTATTACTAAGAACCCTATGTTATTTAAATGCACTTTTGCCTTTTTACTTATTTAGTTACAGCAGGGCATATGATTATTTTGTTTCTTGTAGGTTTTGTGCATTCAGTGTTCCTCAGACCACCATTAATACCCTCACTGATAGCAGACATGATGTGTAAATGGGGCGATTTCTGCACGTGGAGTTCACACTCGATACTAAATACATTAAGATCTTTTGAAAGTTTTATTTCCATTTTTCATTATTTGCACATCATTAACATGCTTATCCACTCTGTGATTTTGCATAATTACACGACTTTTCCTCATTGGTGTTGCAACTTCAATCTTGAGGAAAATAGTATTTTTTTTTAAATTAATAACACAACGAGGTGCTACAATTGATGAAGACCAGTTGTTGGTTTAACAGCTGAGATTAAGTTGGGTTGTATTACTAGATTATGATTCACCTCTATACTTTTTGGGCCAACATATTTTCACCTTTATAATTAAACACTCATTCCTCTTTCCATGACATTTCGACACCCTCATTCTATTTGCAGTTATTTTATATGCCTAGATTTTGATATGGAGGGAAAGGGTCACAACAAAACCAATCCTTTTTAACAAACACGGATCGTGCACACATAGGGTTTACTCTGGTGTATCACAGATTGCAGCTTGCGGCCTTATCTCGCCCCATTGTTCATTGGTTCTGGCTGGAACATATAAAAGTGCAGGAGACAGCAGTCCCCCATTCTTGACGTGAAGACAACACTGAGAATGTGCACAATGGTAAGTGGCCAATAAAAGAGTACACGTGAAGCAGGTGTATCATATGTTCTATTTTGATTAGTAGGATGAAAGATTGAATCGTCCTGTAAAGTATAGGATGATAAATGATAGCGTAGTTAATATATAATGTAGTAGATGCCATGTTTATGCCATCTCCGAGGCTCACCTCCCCAACTTCAATGATAGCAAACACCAGAGGGAGCCCAAGGGTCACTTGTCTTTCACAAGCAGTAGTATGTGGCGGTCTACCTATAGAGGAAGGCCCCCATATCAATCTTTATACTGGACCTCCTTTTTTCTTTGTAAATACCCAGTAATTCACAATGGTGTCTCTGTGAGATAGTGCTCACCAATACGGGCCATGTCAGACTACCAAAATTGAGATTGTCGTACTACTTTTGATAGTATAATATTATTTTCAGCAATTTATCCATCTTTTCTTTTCTGCTGAATTGAACAGCCCTCATTCTCAGAAATAACGTAATTAAGAAAATCACAACTTTTCTGTCTAATTAACTTTATTTCTTTTAGCTATTAAAACAGGTTATTAGGGACTATAAAAAAAATGATAATTTTATTTTTACTTTTTCCATAGCTGATGCTCCTGGGCTTTTTGGCCGTTTTTATAAACCCATTACATGGAGATGAGGTAAGAGATTAGTAATCTTTAAATTGTTTTTTTTGTTATACTAGTCAATGAATCTTATTGGCCAACAATTCATCGTCAGAATGGGCGTTTTATCAATATGTTGTAAAGAGATGTAAGGTGCTTTATCATAAATTGACGGTCTTCTTTAGACTGTACCTTCTAGACAAATTGTCCATATCTTCCATTTTAAGTAGAATTTGGTAAAAGTCCTTTCTCTCTACCATGTAATCTAGTTCTACTGAAATTAAAGGACTATCCACAACCAGATAATAATGGTAGGTTGTCAGTAATACAAGGGTCACAGTTGTCTCCGTCGACTCTACATATGACCATGAAGGGTTATCCCACCAATTTTTTTTTTTATAAATGGGGCCTTCACTACTGGGATCCCAAGCTGATCACCAGAGGTCTCATACCCCCATTCTGGAAGTGTTTGAATGAAGTAGTGGCCATGCATCCTTACTGCTGCTCCATTTAATTTTCCATGAGACTGAAGCAAATAGTTGAATGCTGTAGTTGAGTATCTCTATCAGTCCCATATGGACAGAATGGAGAAGTAGGTCACATACATGACCCCCATTTATTTATTTTATTTGTTTATATAGCACTATTAACTCCATAGCAGTTTGCAGACATCATCATCACAATCTCAATTGGAGTTAATAATAATATAAATTCCTTATCAGTATATAATGGGAGTGTGGGAGGAAACCCACACAAACACAGGGAGGACCTACACACTCCTTGCAGATGTTTTGCTGCAAAGCAACAATGATAACTACTGTGCCACCATGCTGCCAACAACTTATTCCATTTTTCTAGAACAGGGTCTTAGGACTTCTAGTAATCGTCAGGGATCCTAGCAATGGGTCCCCCAGTGATCATACATTTCTATTGATATTTTTTGTAGTTTAAACCCTTTATCAGATATAGAGAATTTTTGTCCTCAATAATCAAAGACCCCAAAAGCCCAGTTGGCCATATCATTTGCCCAAGTTTGCTTCTTTCTGATTCTAGCTTTGAATCTAGGCTTTAGTTATAAACATGGAATGAAGGAAAACTCCTAACCCTATCCAGCAGCTATTATGGAGTAGAAATGCTTAAAGGAATATATCCATTTTCTGAAGTTATCATCTGTTTGCCAGATAGGTAATAACTTGCTGATTGGTGGGAAATCTGACCGTTCGAATGGGGCCCTGAAATGTTCCATCTGAATGAGTCCACACCATTCATTCTTAAGGAACTGCTGAGCATAGAGTACCACAATTAACTTCTTTCAGCAGTCCCTTAGAAAATGCGATCGAACCTCATTCGACCAGCAAGCTTTTATTTTATTGACTCTCTCAAATACCACCATTAATTCCACAGTGCTTTACAGCATTGTTGTCCCCTTTGGGACTCACAATATAAATTCCCTATCAGTATGTTTTTGGAATGAGGGAGGAAACAAACAAAACTCCTTGCAGATGTTGTCCTTGGTGGGATTTGAATCCAGGAACCCAGCACTGCAAGGTACCTGTATCCATCCCAAACTGGCACCTATTCTATCAACAGGTGATAACTTCTAAAGACAGGAGTAAACCTTTAAGGACATCAGTAAATCTAATTCAATCTTATTGCCATTTTAATATCATCAGATTATTAGAGTGTAGACTTTATATTGCTACATAAACACATATTACTGTTGATCTTACTATTAGATGTCGTAGAATGACGTGAATTGCATATAGGACATAACTCCATGTACAAATGTGTCTTCCAGTCATTTCAATATATGGGCACAGGATACAATGGAGAGAATGAATACCACACTGTGAACGTCAATGAGCAAGTCAAGGTGGTTGTGTTTAATGTCTTCTCCGGAAGACAGTCAGCCAACGCCGTCTTTGATTACAGCCAGGTACGTCACCTTGGTGTTAGCTTATTAGTAATACTAATAGCATCACTGTATCACTCATTGCTTAAATAGGGCCAATTTCTTGAATAGTTTCCATAAGAATAGAAGAACCTAGATAGTTCCTTCCAGAATATAAGTATAAGAGCTGTGTCTTGTATTGCAATTCCCCTCTATGCATTTTAATACAGCTGAAGTGCAACACTCAGCATAGTCCATTGGCATGCGTGGTCCTGTTCCTTCTGATTTCATAGAACCCATTTACTAACCACTTTACCACTATCACTAAAATTTCTTCCAATTATTGATTTAATTATTTATTAACGACCTTCGGCTCGATCCTCAGCCATGGCAACTTAATACAGGAATGTAGGAAGATCAATCTTGTGCAAGCCTAGATAGGTCCACCACGGTCTTCTCCACCATTGTCTTGATACTATCAAGCCATCAGGTTGCTGGTCTTTCTTTTTGTCATGTTCCTTCTATTCTTCTGGTCATGATGTCCTTCTCCAGTGATTTCTCTCTTCGTATGATGTGTCCAAAGTAGACAAGTCGTAGCTTGGTGATCTTTGCTTCGAGTGACTTGTCTGGCTTGATTTGTTCCAAAATTGATTTGTTTGTTCTACTTGCCATCCATAGTTTTGACAACATCATTGATTACATGTAGTTCAAGGTTGCCAAAGAATTGCCCCAATCTCACAGCAAATGTCACCTTTTCAGGAAAAACAGGGCACTGCATAGTTATTCCTGGGAGTGGAATGAGCAGTGGATCCACTAAGATTGAATTCATTAGCATAGATAATTCCTTTATCGTTCCAGTTGCCATTTCAAGTTCACATACATTTAAGGACAAGTAGTGTACATTGGTTGTGAAATTGTAATACTTGAAATAATGATGACCACTTTTTTTTGTTTTGCTTCCAGAACATTGTTGCCTACCACATGCCCTACAAAGGAATCTGCATCTTGGCACATATGGATATCGCTACCTTTCCAGGTCTTGGACGGATAAATGAGTGGATTCACACCAGAAGGGTAAATAAACATCTAAGCTGAACATGTCTTATTTGTAAAAATACTAGCTAATGGGGAAGAAGACAATTGGACATACTCAGACTCCTTCTTAAATTTGAATGACCTGCAAAAGTTAGAGTGTGAGCTAAGGTTAATAAACATTTTGTTAATCAATTTTGACAAGCATTAAAAGTTATGAAACTTTGCAAATCACTTTATTAGGGGATTTGTCTTCATCCCTGTGGAAAAAAAATGCATGTAATTGACTTTTAAACCACTGTTTTTTCCTAGTCTATTTGTCTGCCTTCGCTTTCCATGCTGGACAGGATTATTGAACTGCAAAGTGCCTATATTTTGTTCTTGCAGAGGGTCTCTCATCAGGCTGTGTCCACCCCTACCGGAATTTGTTTACAAATTCAAAGTTCTGGTCTCCATTGTTTTCAATGGGGTTCAGGTTCTGGTTCAAGTTCGGGTACAGTTCCGGTACCTGAACTGAACTTTGAAGTAAAGTTAGGGTCAGGTACCAGAACCTGAAACTTCCACATGTCCACACATCCCTAGCAAGAGCACATTAAGTTGATGTCCTGTACAGTCTTTAATTTACGGTAAATTATCCCTTCTTGATAGCAATACTGACAATGAAAACAAGAAGATTCACATTTCCATCTATAAAAAGGAGGATAATACGTGCATGTGGTGTGCAGTGACATAACTTGATACTTGTGAGCCCCATTACTGAATCTCCAACATGCCTCCTAAGTATCATGAGCATAAAATAGCATTGGTCTTCTAATATGGGCCAAAAGGGCTGTTTGGGCCCCTTAGGCTGCAGGGCCCAGGTGCAATTGAAACCCCTGCGTATTATAGTTACACCCCTGTGCATGCGATAATAGGCTATAGGGTCCAACTGTTAGAATGGCTCATATCATTGTATATACATTTATTGGGAAGCTAATGACAACATTTTCTATGCTTTTGATGCTTCAGGAGAAGAAGAAGGATCTGGAGGAGCTGCGTAAACATTACTTCGTGTCTAACGAACAAGTGTACGATCTTGCCCAGTATGGAAACGCTGTAGAAAGCCTTTGCTGGGGAATTCCAACCTACTGGGCACGCGAGGATGGAAGTAAGTACACACATGGTTGAATCATTGTGGCTATGTATGTATATCTACCAAGCAGATCACTAATCTCAAAGACTTCATGTAATTGCACTCCATTGTACCTATCATATCTGTTCACAAATGTTCACAAAGGGGTTATCTATTTGGCAAGTTACTTGTTGGTAAAAGTAGCTCCCTTAAGTGTCCAACTGCTGGAATATCAAGCATTATCAAGGTTATAGTCTGTGGTGGAACCCAAGAACAAGTCTTCACTTCTGCTGCAGCACCTCCAGAGGGGAAAGGAGGCATTACATGGTGGTTACCGAGATCAGTGAAATGTTTGATATGCTGACCTCCAGACTTATATATGAATTTTGCAGCCACTCTCCATTGTAGTTAATAGGTGATCCCAAACTGGAGTACCCACCTTTATTGAACTTTTATAAATCTCTTTAAAGGAAATTAGTCAGGCCAAGCCGACTGTATAAACTAAGTACATAGACATATAGACCCTTATTAAGATTGCATATGTAGTGTAATCACTGTCCCTATTGTACGGAAACTGATGTTTAATCACATATGCTATTTAAGGTGCACCCTTGGTGTGGTAAAACAGCTTAGCGCATTGCTCTGCCCACTGGTTTTGCATGTCCCAGCCTTCCTCTTTTGTGATTGACAGCACTGGCTTCTCTGCAGACAGTGCTTCTTCCAGGTAGCTATTACTGTCAATTAGTAATTGAGGAGGGAAATTTCAAAGCCACAGGGTGTAACAGAGCAGTGAGCCTCTTAGGCTACTTTCACACTAGCGTCGTACTCGGCCCGTCGCAGTGCGTCGGGCTGACATACTGACGCATACTGTGGCAGCGCCGCACAACGGGGGCAGCAGATGCATTTTTCCAACGCATCCGCTGCCCCATTGTGAGTTGCGAGGAGGTGGGGGCGGAGTTCCGACCGCGCATGCGCGGTCGGAAATGGCGGACACGACGCTCAAAAAAACATTACAAGCAATGTTTTTTGTTCCAACGGTCCGCCACAACACGATGCAACCGTCGCACGACGGTTGCGACGTGTGGCAATGCATCGCAAAGTGTCGCTAATGGGGAAAAAATGTATCCTGCAGACAACTTTGCAGGATGCGTTTTCCCCAAAACGACGCATTGCGACGTATCCCAAACGACGCTAGTGTGAAAGTAGCCTTAGTCGCACAAAGGGTGCACCGAGCACCCTAATTAGCCTATTTGATAAATCTTCAGTTTATGCAGAATGGAGGTAGCAATTCGAGCACTACAAGTGGGATTTTCATATATGTATACCCGCAGCAAGGCGATGTGCTTCATTTATACTTTCAGTTTGGGCTGACGGACTTTATTCACTACCAAGTAGTTTATATTTTATGCTTTATCTACAAAAACATTAAAGCGAAATGATTTCTTCAATCAAAACTCAGTGAAATAAACCTTGTGATATCAGTCTGAACAATGAAAACACTACAAATGACTTTGTGTTCTTTTCCGCAGCTCCCAAACAAAGTTTTGGTGCCGATGGATGTGCTGGCATTCACTTATTCTGCCTCCATGTTGGTCTCTGCGCAGGATTTCATCTGTAATCTCCAATCTGTCCAACATCTACATATAGATTGGAGCAGTTCACATTAAAATCTGCAATCACAGTGATCAACCAGTAGACTGTATCAACTTCTACAGTTACACACCAATAATAAAAAGATAAAAAATAATAATAATTGTGTTTTTTTTATATATCATATTTGGCTTTTCAGGTCGGTAGTTACTGACATTGGACATATGGATATGTCATGGTGATTTTGTGCGCACAGCTCCGCCATGTGTTTAGCTGATATGACAGCTGACACCTGACACTCACTGCCAGGAGTAGTGCCTGCAGTTTAGCCCGCTAAATGATGTGATCGCTATCGGTCGATATTGATCGCAGCATTTAAAAGGCAGGTGCCCATCTGCTCTTCGAGAGGAGCCATGGTCATGATGACATCCGGATCGCCAGAGCTATCAGGCTTGTTACATGATGCTCAGAGCATGGATGCTCAAGCTTGTATGCCAGTGCAGCACTGGCAGTTTATAAAGCATAGCAATGCTCGTGCATTGCTATGCTTTGTAGGCAATCATAGGAAGGAAAGTGAAAGTCACATGGAGGGACTAAGTAAAAAGTAATAAAGTTTAAAAAAATATGTTTAAAAAAATCACCAAATAGCAATAAAAATATATTATATCCATAGATGAATGTTTTTATGAAAAAAAAAAGGACACGTTTGGTATTGCCGCATCCGCAACAAACCTGTCAAACTGCCCCCCTAGTTAACCTCTTCAGGAACACCTTAAAAAAGAAAAAGAAAAAGCAGGACAAAAAATGATGCTTTATCATTTTACCGGTGAACAAAATGTGGAATAAACCGCAATCAAAAAAAATGAATGTACCGTAAATAAAAATGTAATGGTCATAGTTATTAGGCTGTGTGCACACGTTGCATTTTTTCACTTTTTTTCGTGCTTTTGCTCTATAAAAACGCGATAAAAACGCATTAAAAAATGCATACATATGCATCCCATCAATTATAATGCATTCTGCAATTTTTGTGCACATGATGCGTTTTTTTTTTCCGTGAAAAAAACGCATCACGGCAAAAAACGCATCATGTTCATTAATTTTGCAGATTTTGCACGTTTTTCCCGCTATTTAATGCATTGGGGAAAAAACACGAAAAAAACGCACAAAAATGCATGTTTTTTTGCGTTTTTTTTCGCGTTTTTTCACGATAAAAACGCTATAAAAACACATTAAAAATGCAGACATATGCATCCTATCATTTAGAACGCATTCTGCAATTTTTGTGCACATGATGCGTTTTTTTCCGCGAAAAAAATGCATCGCGGTAAAAAAGCAGCATGTTCATTAATTTTGTGTTTTTTTCACATTTTTCCCGCTATTTAATGCATTGGGAAAAACGCAAAAAACACGCAAAAAACGCATCAAAAACACACAAAAAACGCATGCGGATTTCTGGCAGAAATGTCCATTTTTTGCCAGGAAATTTCTGCAAGAAATCCTGACGTGTGCACAATACCCCAAAGTCCATCTAGTTCAACCCATAGCCTAACCTAACATGCCCTAACATGTTGATCCAGAGGAAGGCAAAAAAAACCTATGTGGCAAATAGCAAGCTCCACCTTGGGGAAAAAAATTCCTTCCCGACTCCACATACGGCAATCAGACTAGTTCCCTGGATTAACGACATATCAAGGAAACTAGTATATATATATAATCTGTAACATTATACTTTTCCAGAAAGGTATCCAGTCCCCTCTTAAATTTAAGTAATGAATCACTCATTACAACATCATACGGCAGAGAGTTCCATAGTCTCACTGCTCTTACAGTAAAGAATCCGCGTCTGTTATTATGCTTAAACCTTCTTTCCTCCAGACGCAGAGGATGCCCCCTTGTCCCTGTTTCTGGTCTATGATTAAAATGATCATCAGAAAGGTCTTTGTACTGTCCCTCATATATTTATACATTAAAATAAGATCACCCCTTAGTCTTCGTTTTTCCAAACTAAATAGCCCAAAGTGTAATAACCTATCTTGCTATTGCAGACCCCCCAGTCCTCTAATAACCTTGGTCGCTCTTCTCTGCACCCGCTCTAGTTCAGCTATGTCTTTCTTATACACCGGAGACCAGAACTGTGCACAGTATTCTAAGTGTGGTCGAACTAGTGACTTGTATAGAGGTAAAATTATGTTCTCCTCATGAGCATCTATGCCTCTTTTAATGCATCCCATTATTTTATTTGCCTTTGTAGCAGCTGCCTGACACTGGCCACTGAATATGAGTTTGTCATCCACCCATACTCCCAGGTCTTTTTAATTGACGGTTTTGCCCAGAGTTTTAGAATTAAGCACATAATTATACATCTTATTACTTCTACCCAAGTGCATGACCTTACATTTATCCCCATTAAAGCTCATTTGCCATTTATCAGCCCAAGCTTCTAGTTTACATAAATCATCCTGTAATATAAAATTGTCCTCCTCTGTATTGATTACCCTGCAGAGTTTAGTGTCATCTGCAAATATTGAAATTCTGCTTTGTATGCCCCCCTACAAGGTCATTAATAAATATGTTAAAAAGAAGAGGGCCCAATACTGACCCCTGTGGTACCCCACTGCTAACCGCTACCCAGTCCGAGTGTGCTCCATTAATAACCACCCTTTGTTTCCTATCCCTGAGCCAGCTCTTACCCCACATACACATATTTTCCCCTATCCCCATTATTCTCATTTTATGTATCAACTTTTTGTGTGGCACCGTATCAAAAGCTTTTGAAAAGTCCATATACACTATGTCCACTGGGTTCCCTTGGTCCAATCCGGAACTTACCTCTTCATAGAAACTGATCAAATTAGTCTGACAGGAACGGTCCCTAGTAAACCCATGTTGATATTGGGTCATGAGGTTATTCCTCTTCAGATACTCCAGTATAGCATTCCTTAGAATGCCCTCCAGGATTTTACCCACAGTAGAGGTTAAGCTTACTGGCCTATAATTTCTGAGTTCAGTTTTTGTCCCCTTTTTGAATATTGGCACCACATTTGCTATACGCCAGTCCTGTGGTACAGACCCTGTTATTATGGAGTCTTTAAAGATTAAAAATAATGGTCTATCAATGACTGTACTTAATTCCTGCAGTACTCGGGGGTGTATCCCATCCGGGCCCAGCGATTTGTCAATTTTAGTGATTTTTAGACGCCGCTGTACTTCCTGCTGGGTTAAGCAGATGACATTTAATGGGGAATTTTTGGTATCACTGATCATATTGTCTGCCATGGGATTTTCTTGCGTAAACATTGATGAAAAAAAGGCATTTAGCATATTGGCTTTTCCTCATCCTCATCCACCATTTCACCCAGACTATTTTTAACCCCTTTCTGCCATTGGACTTACTATTCCGTCCATGTGGGGTGGGCCTTAATTCCCATGGACGGAATAGTACGTCCAGCGCGATCAGCCACCCTCACGGGGGGAGCGCGGCCGATCACGGCCGGGTGTCAGCTGCCTATCGCAGCGGACCCGGCACATTAACCCCCGACACACCGCGATCAAACATGATCACGATGTGCCGGCAGTACAGGGAAGCATCGCGCAGGGAGGGGGCTCCCTGCGGGCTTCCCTGAGACCCCCGCAGCAACGCGATGTGATCGCGTTGCTGCGAGGGTCTCCTTACCTCCCTCCCTGCTCTAGGCCCAGATCCAAGATGGCCACGGCATCCGGGTCCTGCAGGGAGGGAGGTGGCTTACCAAGTGCCTGCTCAGAGCAGGCGCTTGGTAAGCCTGCAGCACTGCAAGTCAGATCGCTGATCTGACAGAGTGCTGTGCAAACTGTCAGATCACTGATCTGTGATGTCCCCCCCTGGGACAAAGTAAAAAAGTTTAAAAAAAAATTTCACACGTGTAAAAAATTCCTAATTAATGAAAAAAAAAAAATATTATTCCCATAAATACATTTCTTTATCTAAATAAAAAAAAAAACAATAAAAGTACACATATTTAGTATCGCCGCGTCCGTAACGACCCAACCTATAAAATTGTCCCACTAGTTAACCCCTTCAGTAAACACCGTAAGAAAAAATAAAAAGCGAGGCAAAAAACAACGCTTTATTATCATACCGCCAAACAAAAAAAGGAATAACACACGATCAAAAAGACAGATATAAATAACCATAGTACCGCTGAAAGCATCATCTTGTCCCGCAAAAAACGAGCTGCCATATGGCATCATCAGCAAAAAAAAAAAGTTATAGTCATCAGAATAAAGCGATGCAAAAATAATTATTTTTTCTATAAAATAGTTTTTAATCGTATAAAAGCGCCAAAACATAAAAAAATGATATAAATGAGGTGTCGCTGTAATCGTACTGACCCGAAGAATAAAACTGCTTTATCAAAACGCGGAACGGTATAAACGCCTCCCCCAAAAGAAATTCATGAATAGCTGGTTTTTGGTCATTCTGCCTCACAAAAATCGGAATAAAAAGCGACCAAAAAATGTCACGTGCCCGAAAATGTTACCAATAAAAACGTCAACTCGTCCCGCAAAAAACAAGACCTCACATGACTCTGTGGACCGAAATATGGAAAAATTATAGCTCTCAAAATGTAGTAACGCAAAAATATTTTTTGCAATAAAAAGCGTCTTTTAGTGTGTGACAGCTGCCAATCATAAAAATCCGCTAAAAAACTCGCTATAAAAGTAAATCAAACCCCTCTTCATCACCCCCTTAGTTAGGGAAAAATTAAAAAATTAAAAAAATGTATTTATTTCCATTTTCCCATTAGGGTTAGGGCTAGGATTAGGGGTAGGGTTAGGGCTAGGGTTAAGGCTACAGTTAGGGTTAGGGTTTGGATTACATTTACGGTTGGGAATAGGGTTGTGATTAGGGTTAGGGGTGTGTCTGGGTTAGAGGTGTGGTTAGGGTTACCGTTACCGTTGGGATTAGGGTTAGGGGTGTGTTTGGATTAGGGTTTCAGTTATAATTGGGGGGTTTCCACTGTTTAGACACATCAGGGTCTCTCCAAACGCGACATGGCGTCCGATCTCAATTCCAGCCAATTTTGCGTTGAAAAAGTAAAACAGTACTCCTTCCCTTCCGAGCTCTCCCGTGTGCCCAAACAGGGGTTTACCCCAACATATGGGGTATCAGCGTACTCAGGACAAATTGGACAACAACGTTTGGGGTCCAATTTCTCCTGTTACCCTTGGGAAAATACAAAACTGGGGGCTAAAAAATAATTTTTGTGGGAAAAAAAAAGGATTTTTTATTTTCACGGCTCCGCGTTATAAACTGTAGTGAAACACTTGGGGGTTCAAAATTCTCACAACATATCTACATAAGTTCCTTGTGGGGTCTAGTATCCAATATGGGGTCACTTGTGGGGGGTTTCTACTGTTTAGGTACATTAGGGGCTCTGCAAACGCAATGTGACGCCTGCAGACCATTCCATCTAAGTCTGCATTCCAAATGGCGCTCCTTCCCTTCTGAGCCCTCCCATGTGCCCAAACGGTGGTTCCCCCCCACATATGTGGTATCAGCATACTCAGGACAAATTGGACAACAACTTTCAGGGTCCAATTTCTCCTGTTACTCTCAGGAAAATACAAAACTAGGGGCTAAAACATAATTTTGGGGGGAAATTATTTTTTTTAATTTTCACGGCTCTGCGTTATAAACTGTAGTGAAACACTTGGGGGTTCAAAGTTCTCACATCTAGATAAGTTCCTTGGGGGTCTAGTTTCCAATATTGGGTCACTTGTGGGGGGTTTCAATGTTTAGGCACATCAGTGGCTCTCCATTATAAACTTCTGTGAAGCACTTGGTGGGTCAAAGTACTCACCACACATCTAGATAAGTTTCTTAGGCGGTCTACTTTCCAAAGTGGTGTCACTTGTGGGGGGTTTCAATGTTTAGGCACATCAGTGGCTCTCCAAACGCAACATGGCGTCCCATCTCAATTCCAGTCAATTTTGCATTGAAAAGTCAAATGGCGCTCCTTCGCTTCCGAGCTCTGTCATGCGCCCAAACAGTGGTGTACCCCCACATGTGGGGTATCGGCGTGCTCAGGACAAATTGTACAACAACGTTTGGGGTCCATTTTCTCCTGTTACCCTTGGTAAAATAAAACAAATTGGAGCTGAATTAAATTTTTTGTGATAAAAAGTTAAATGTTCATTTTTATTTAAACATTCCAAAAATTCCTGTGAAATACCTGAAGGGTTAATAAACTTCTTACATGTGGTTTTGAGCACCTTGAGGGGTGCAGTTTTTAGAATGGTGTCACACTTGGGTATTTTCTATCATATAGACCCCTCAAAATGACTTCAAATGGTGTTGTAAAAATGAGAAATTGCTGGTCAACTTTTAACCCTTATAACTCCCTAACTAAAAAAAAAGGGGAGAAATGTTACTTATTAAGTATTTTGTGTGACATATCTCTGTGATTTAATTGCATAAAAATTCAAAGTTGGAAAACTGTGAAATTTTCAAAATTTTCGCCCAAATTTCCGTTTTTAAAATAAACACAGATAATATCAAAGAAATTTTACCACTATCATGAATTACAATATGTCACGAGAAAACAATGTCAGAATCACCGGGATCCGTTGAAGCATTCCAGAGTTATAACCTCATAAACGGACAGTGGTCAGAATTATAAAAATTGGCGCGGTCCATAACGTGCAAACCACCCTTGGGGGTAAATGGGTTAAGGGGGCCAACACTATCATGTTTTAGTTTCTTACTATTTACGTAGTTAAATAATATTTTGGAATTATTTTTACTCTCTCTGGCAATGAGTCTCCCTGTCTCCATCTTAGCTGCCTTGATTTGCTTTTTACAGAATTTGTTTAATTTTCTGTATTTATTTAATGCCTCATCACTACCTACTTCCTTTAATTCCCTAAATGCTTTCTTTTTGTCACTTCTTGCGCCCCTTACAGCTCTATTTAACCATATTGGTTTCCTTCTATTTTTAGTATGCTTAGACTGCAGAGACCTGTGTGTCGTAAACAGTGCCTTCCCCCGTCCCACCATTCCATAATAAAAGATACCGACAAGCCTGGATGGGTTGAACAGGTCGGTCACAGTTTATTAGTTGAAAAGTAGAGAAGGGCAATTACACTTCGCGACGGACTCATTGCTGAAGGCCCCGCCGACGACCGCTGGGGTAGCAAGCCGATGAGAGGTTATGAACCTTTGCCCCCCTCTACCTACCGCTGTGACGTATATAAAAAAGAACATCAAATTTTATTTTTTTTTAAAATCATTTAAAACATTTTAACAATAATAGCATAGCATGATCACAAGTTTATAAGGGAGGGAAGGTGGGACAACAGCTTCCAAGGGTCAGCCAGGGAGAAAGAGGGAGGCACTGGTCCCGGCACTAGAATTTAACCCCTATGGGTGTGGCCAGACTCCCCTTTTCTCCTCGGTTGGTCCACTGGGCGTCCCAATTATGACATCACCTGGAGGAGTAGTGGGAGGGGGGAATCGGGCACTGCACAGTTTTTACTATCTAGCTATCCCTTAAGGGCTCTGCAGTCAGAGGCACGCACTTTATACAGTACCGTGCCTACCATTCCCATACGGTATATATTGAGCACAGGTCCTATCCAGTATGCTAAAAAAAAAGTCTCCCATTTTCTTTGTGTATTTTTATGTCTCAGGATATCGTCCAAGTTAATTGCATTGGAAATTTGCCCTCCTGAAGTTTAGCATCCTTGTAACCCCTCTATTACACATCTTTTTAAAGGATACATGAAAACTTATTATTTTGTGATCGCTATTTCCCAAGTGACCCCCAACCCTTATATTTGCTATGCGGTCTGGCCTGTTGGTTAATATTATGTCTAGCAGTGCCCCCCTTCTTGTTGGGTCCTGAACCAGTTGTGAAAGGTAATTGTCTCTCACAGTTGTCAAAAACCGATTACCTTTGCTGGAACTGCAGGTTTCTGTTCCCCAATCTATTTCAGGGTAATTGAAGTCCCCCATAATAATGACTTCTCCTTGAGTCGCAGCTTCATCTATTTGCATTATGAGGATATTCTCCGTTGCTTCCATTATTTTTGGAGATTTATAACTAACCCCTAACAGTAATTTATTATCTTTTCCCCCTCCCCACAGGGATTCTACATTTTCATTAGATTCACCTATATTATCATGCAGGATGGGTTTTAAGGATGATTTTACATATAGACACACACCTCCCCCTCGCTTATCCGTTCGGTCATTTCTGAACAGACTATAGCCCTGCAAGTTAACAGCCCAGTCATGGCTCTCATCCAGCCATGTTTCAGATATCCCCACCATGTCATAATTATGCTCCAACAACATGAATTCTAATTCATCCATTTTGTTGGCGAGGCTGTATCTCTGAAAATGTCTTGTCCCACAAAAAACAAGCCACCATACAGCACCATCAGCTGAAAATTAAAAAAGTTATAGCTCTCAGCATAAGATGATGCAAAAATAATTATTTTTTATAAAAAATAGTTTTTATTGTGTAAAAGCCCCAAAACATAAAAAAAGATATAAATGTGGTATGGCTGTAATCGTAGTGACCTTAATAAAGATGCCTTATCAATTTTACCACACATAGAATGGCATAAAAAAACATTTCCTGATTTGCTGGTTTTCGTTCATTTCTCCTCCCAAAAATCGGAATACAAAGCGATCAAAAAATGTAATGTGACCAAAAATGGTACTAAGAAAAACGTGAACTCGTTCAGCAAAAAAACAAGCCCTCTGCTCGCACCCGAAGAATAAAGTCGTCTAATAACTTATACCGCACCAGGAACGGGGCAAAAAATAAGTAAAACCAATTCTTCACCTCCTGATTTTTTTCATTCTGTCTAACAAACATTGCAGTAAGGCTTGGTCTACATTTATAATGCGCTCTGCGCTGAGCGCTTGTATAGGGGTTTCTATGTAAATCTCTGAAATATTGATTAGTGTGTGACGCCCAGGAGACCGGGATACCCAGCACCGGACCAATGGAGTCTGTCTCTTGAGGGGGATGTCACGGGTGGCTTGACCCGGTGCTGTGGCCTCAGGCAATGCACAGTGTAAGGGATATCATGAGGAGACAGGCACTTACTTGATCAGCAGCAGGTTCTCCCAGCGGTGACGATCCTGATCCTGGATAGATGGCTATTGTCCAAATGAAAGACTGAGGCACTGAAACGTTTAACCAGTTTACTTTAACATAAAAGGATTTACAACCAGTCCTGTCACCGGAGTCTGTATGGGAACTCTGAGTTACTTTGACCCTGCCGGGGTCTTCGCCTCTTATTGTGCGCAATTTCTGTGTGGCCCTGCTGCTGTATGTGAACTTGCTGCCGGCCCAATCTGTCCCCTCCGGGTCCTGGTTCGACGGGCAACCCGAGTCCTTTTATCGGTTTACCCCCTCTGGGAGTACCGCTGAACTCTGTGTCTGTTGCTGCATCCGACCCTAGTGAAGCTGATATCACCTCACGTTTTTCCGGTTGCGGTATTATATATAATGAATACAGCCACGGATCCGGTATCCGTCTTTGCGCCTGTTCTGGGTAGTGATTAATGCTACCCGGTTCTCACAATGTCCTTTTTCTCTATCCCTCTTCTCCTCAGGCCGGTGATTTAGGCCTGGTAACAGTCACAGGGCTCTTAGAGATTCAACTGTATGACCTCTCACTATCAGCTCCTTGGCCCAACTGCCATTTCTTCTCTCAGACCAGAATGGATCAAGGGGAGTCTCTGGAGCTCCCCCTTCTGGCCGGAGGTGGTAGTGCAGTCTTGCTATTTTAGTATTTGTACTTACTGTCAGTAACTATTTTTGTGGCAAATACCCCTAGGGGTGCCACATTCCCCCTTAGTTAAGAACAGTACTCCGGGACTGTGGGACAATAACATTTTGAAATAACAATTAATATGTACAGAGTCTTAAAAATGAAAAGTTACAAAAACCACTCAAGGAAACAAAAATAGAGTTCTGTAAAAAGTCACTTCAAATAGCGTCCATTAATACAGTTCTATCCTTGAAGGTATTAGGAACGGCACTGTACTTAGTGTCCAGGAATTTAGTTCCATTTTTCCAACGGAGTTATCAATATAAAGTCTAAAGAAAGTTCAAAAAGAGCAAAAAGCAAAGTTCAAAAAGCAGTCTTTCGGAAGCTTTGATTTAGTGCCTCCGGGCTGATAAAAAGTTCAAGAATATGCAATAAGTTCATACAGACAAGTCTCTGTAGGCACTGGGCTTAAACGTTGCAGACTGATAGCAATGACTATACTACATTTTCTGTTTAACTATATACGGCATAACATATATACAATTCACATTATGAGCTTTATAGTTGGTAATCTGCATACCTGGCCGGTAATTGACCCTGGGTACTACGCTGTGATCTACGTAATAGCGGTGTCTCTTCATGTGGTGTACTACTGTCTACTGCGGATGTAGTATCTGCCCGCTCTGCTAAAGATAATTCCACGACTATGGAGTTGGCAAGTCCACCGTGAATGGGATTACTCTGACCAGGAATCTGTTCTTCCTGGCCTGGAACCTCCTGTAGTACGGGGTCAGCCTCTTCCTGTCTTGGGACTTCTGGTATTGGGTTCGGTGTTGGGTAAAAGGCCACCATGGGAACCACTACTGCACCATGGTATGTTAGTAGGGTTTTGGGAAAGTCTCCTATACAGGTGTGATACATTTCCTCTTCTTTTTCCTTTACTGGTTGAACCTGTATGGGTTGAATAACTTCTGGTTCTGGCTGGACAACGTCTGGCTCTTTCAATGCTTCCGGACATAATTTAAGATTGTCTCTTGACACTAGTACAGATGTTAAGCCTCCGTTTTTGCTAATGAGACACATTTTAGGATTATCCACTCTTGTTGGTAAAACTGTGTAGGGTACGGCTTCCCACTGATTGTCCAGTTTATTGGTTCGACGATTTCTCTTGAGCACTTGGTCACCTGGTCTTAATGGGGTCGCTAGAGCATTCTGGTTGAAAGTTCGCTCTTGTCTTTCTCTAGTTTGCTGAAGGCTTCTTTCCACACTCTCTTGCACTTGGCGATACTGCTTTTGCCGTATGATATCCCAATTGGAGTCTTGGACTTCTGCGTCTGGTTTCAGAATTCCCATTTCTAGATCGATTGGTAATTGGCCGGGTCTTGCACGCATAAGGTAAGCTGGGGTGCAGTTGGTGGAGCTCACCGGGACATGATTATACAGATCCACCAAGTCAGGCAATTTCTCTGGCCATTGATTCCTTTCTGTCTCAGGTAAAGTCTTTAGTAGGTCTATTACAATATGGTTCATCTTCTCGCATAAGCCGTTTGTTTGTGGATGATAGGCCGTCGTCCGGATCTTTTTGCAACCATACATATTACAGAATTCTCTGAAGATCTCTGATTCAAAGGCTGTACCTTGGTCGGTGAGAACCTGTTCCGGATATCCATGGGGTCTACAAAAGTACGTTTGGAACGCTTTGGCTGCTGTTTTTGCTGTCAGATCTTTTACGGGTACTACTACCAAGAAACGTGAATAATGGTCCACGATGGTCAAGGCATAGACATAGCCGGACCGGCTTGGTGTCAACTTCACGTGGTCCATGGCTACAAGTTCAAGTGGTTGTTTGGTGATTATGGGCTGCAGTGGTGCTCTTTGGTTCTTTTGATCGTTTCTTCTGAGGTTACACGGGCCACAATTTCTGCACCACTGTTCGATTGATTTTCTCATCCCGACCCAATAAAATCTTTCTCTTAGAAGTACTTCTAACTTTTTCCAACCGAAGTGACCAGCACCATTATGGTAAGCTTCGAGGACCATCTTCACATCTTGTTTAGGCACAATAATCTGCCAAACCAATTCATGTGTTTTCGGATTGGTGTATCTTCTACAGAGCTTCCCTTGATACAGGAACATTTTGCCTCTCTCTTTCCAGAGTTGATGCGTCTCTTCTGGGGCATCCTCATCGGGATATGCACTTTGCTCAGTCAACAGTTCCTTCACCAACTTCACAGCCGGATTGCTGTCTTGGGTGTCAGCCCATCTATGGTGTGCTAACGGATTAAAATTCACCTCTTGTTGTTTCTGATAGGTACTTGACTGATGATGTTTTGCCTTGGGACGATGGAAGGCTGGTAGTTCAATTTCTTCAAGCTCCCCCGTTTCCTCTTCTACATCTCTCAAGTGTGGCATCCGGGATAGGGCATCGGCATTTCCATTCTTGCGACCTGCTCGATACTTGATTATGAAGTTGTAATTAGATAACCGGGCTATCCATCGCTGTTCTAACGCACCTAATTTGGCTGTGTCCAGGTGGGTCAACGGATTGTTGTCAGTATAGAGAATAAATTCTGCAGCGGCCAGATAGTGTTTGAAACGCTCCGTCACAGCCCAAACTACTGCCAGTAGTTCCAATTTGAAGGAGCTGTAATTTTCTGAATTTCTTTCAGTAGGCCGGAGCTTTCTACTTGCAAAGGCGATGACTTTCTCCCGACCTTCTTGCTTTTGTGACAGCACCGCTCCTAGTCCCACATTACTGGCATCGGTGTAGAGGATGAAAGGTTTATGGTAATCTGGGTATGCCAGAACCTCTTCTCCGGTTAGTGCCTTCTTTAGTTGTTCAAAGGAGTCTTCCCTTTCGTCGTTCCACTGAAAAGGAGGGTTTCGGTTTGAAGGTTTCTTCGTCTGCCCTACCAAGGTGTCTTGCAAGGGTGCTGCCAACTTGGTATATCCTTTTATAAATCTGCGATAGTAACCCACCAATCCCAGGAATTGTCTCACTTCTTTTGCGCTGGTAGGTCTTGGCCAATCCCTTATGGCGCTTATTTTCTCAGGATCTGGTGCTACTCCCTCCGAACTCACGATGTGTCCCAGGTACTGTACCTTTGGCTTGAGAAGGTGACATTTGGATGGCTTGACTTTCATGCCATACCTGGATAAGGCTTCGAACACTTCTGCCAGGTCTATTAAGTGTTGTTCGTAAGTCTTTGAGTAGACGATCACATCATCTAGGTACAGGAGGACGGTCTCGAAGTTCTTGTGTCCGAGGCAGCATTCCATCAGCCGCTGGAAGGTACCGGATGCGTTGCAGAGTCCGAACAGCATGCGATTAAATTCACATAGACCCATTGGTGTGGTGAATGCCGTCTTTTCCTTATCTCTCTCAGCCACAGGGACTTGCCAATACCCGCTTGTTAAGTCTAAGGTGGAAAAATAATTAGCAGATTTCAAAGCAGTTAAGGACTCTTCTATCCTAGGCAAGGGGTAGGCGTCTTTATGGGTGATGTTATTAATCTTCCGGTAGTCTACGCACATTCTCATGGTTCCGTCCTTTTTTTTGACAATCACTAGAGGGGCCGCCCAGGGGCTACAGCTGTCTCTTATTACCCCGGCCTGTTTCATTTCCCTCAGCATATCTTTTGCACATTGATAGTGAGCGGGCGGTATGGGTCTATATCTTTCTTTTATTGGGGGATGGTCACCTGTGGGGATTGTGTGTTCTACCCCTTCTATCCGTCCGAAGTCCAATGGGTGTTTACTGAAGACTTGTTCATATTCCGTCACTAGCCTATACACCCCTTGTTTTTGATGGGTAGGTGTTGAATTTATGCCCACGTGTAGCTGTTGGCACCAATCCTCCATTTCTCCATCTGAGCCATTGCCTTCCACCTGACAGGTTGGTTCTAAGGGCTCAATGCTTGTGATGGCATTGTTGTCAACAGTATATAGCTTTGCCATTGTAGCACACCTTGGCAAAGTGACCTCTTCCTCTCCACAGTTCAAAAGTCGTACCGGCACTCGTCCCCGGTGTACCTCGACTATCCCTCGTGCTGTGAGTATAGTGGGCCTGCTGTCGGTGTACACTGGTTCTATTAAGGCTTGATAATCTCATCCCTTAGTACCAATGGCTGCTCTACACCATACCAGCATTTCTGTTTTTGGTGGGATTACAATAGACGTTGGATCACTTACCCTCACACTGCCGATTTCTCCACCTGCAACTTCTACCTGTTGCCTTAACATCAATACTTTTATTTCCCTCCGGAGAACTCTCTGCTGGCAGGATTGGGCAGTTTCAGCAATTTGCTGTAAGACAGAAATGACTTCGGAAAAGCAGTTCTCTAACACATTCATTCCTATCAATACAGTTGGTTCACAGTTCCGCCGGTCAACATCAACAACAATTATACCCTGTTTCTTCAGTTCTACTTTACCAATCTTTATGGTCATCTCCCTGAATCCTAGTTTCGGTACCAACTTACCATTACTGGCCCATATATCTAGTTCAACATCAGAGGGCCCTTTATCAATATCTGCATCAGCCCAGTACCTCTTATAAAGGATATACGGTATAGATGAAATCTGGGAACCTGTGTCCAGCAAAGCGTTGAGGGGAATTCCGTCCAGCACGATAGGGATAATGGGTCGTCCTCCGATGTACCTGTCGTGCCAGGGTGTTGGGCCTTGAAAGTTCATTCCTGCGAAGCGGCCCGCATTCCCAGGGGATTCCCGTTTAAATCACAATCTCGTGCAAAGTGGCCCGGCTGCTGGCAACGGCGGCAAATGGGCTGTCCATCCGGTTGGTAGCGGTCGCGAGGTCGTCCTCTCCATGTCGGGTATCTCCGGGGTCTCATCCATGGAACATCCTCTCTACAGTTTGCCAACTCCATCTTGTGTCCTCTCATCTCCTGCATGGTTTTAGCCATTGAAGCAACAACATCAGCTAAAGAGTCAAGCTTTTGTTGAAGAGCCTCATTAGTACTGGGCCCCAGGGGCTTAGCAATGGCCCCAGACATAGCTGATGTAACTGGCACTCCCTGTTGTTGAGGTGCCTCTGCCATGGGTTGCGCAGGATCCTGATCCCGAGGTGCCTCTGCCAGCTGGAGACGTATAGCGCTCTCCTTTAATTGGGCAAATGTCAATTCAGGGTTCTTAAAAACAAGCATGCTCACATGCCCCCGGTGAGAAGGGGTGTAGAGTCCCTCAATAAATTGATCTCTTAGCAGTTTATCCGCTCCGGTGTTAAAAATGGGTTCAGCCAGTGTAAGTGATTTAAGGGCTTCCTGCAGGTTTAAGGCAAAGTCTCTCACGCCCTCATTAGCTTTTTGTTTGCAACTAAAGAATCGTATTTTAGCTTTGCTGCTGGCCGTGGTTTCAAATGTAGCTTTTAATCCAGCAAATATGCGTTCAACAGTGCCTTTTAGATCAGCTGCCCATGCTGTGACTTCTCGCTTAGCATGGCCACTTAACTGCATCATCAGGAGACTAACACGCTGAACTTCACCCACGGGGAACATGTCAAAATGGGCCAGCATCTTTTCTCTGAAATCGTCAAGGGTATTAGGCTCACCTTCATACATTGGAAGCCACGGGCCACCCGGGGTATATGGCATCAGCACCGGCATGATGGGCGCCACTCCTTGCACCGCTGCGCTGCCGGACTCTCTATTGACACTCTGTCTTTCAGCTGCATTAGCGTTGCCGAGTGCTGCGGCGTCTCCGTGCTGCGACATACTGTGCCCCCTTAGTTAATCTGGACCCTTCCGGTCCTCCGCTTCCGTCGGGATAGTGTAGATTCGTTCCGCTGTGCAGCAGGATCGATTTTCCCCTTGCTCTGATGTCAGAGCGCTCAGCTTGGTGCCGCCCACAATGACACGCCCCCTGCTGCTCCCACCCACCGCGCTTTGTAATGGCGGATTCTGAAGTTTTTCAGTTAGACTGGGGCTCAGGTGATGGCGTAGCTCAATTAACAGTCTCGTGCCTAACGGTTATGAAGTGATTACCTCAGGGGATGGCGGCCATCTTTACTCCATTATAACCAATGGGGAAAAGTCACTTTCAATAGTTTTCAATGGGGAATGGATTTTTCTTTAACCCCTTTCTGCCATTGGACGTAATATTCCGTCCATGTGGGGTGGGCCTTAATTCCCAAGGACGGAATATTACGTCCAGCGCGATCGGCCGCGCTCACGGGGGGAGCGCCGCCGATCGCGGCCGGGTGTCAGCTGCTTATCGCAGCTGACATCCGGCACTATGTGCCAGGAGCGGTCACGGACCGCCCCCGGCACATTAACCCCCGGCACACCGCGATCAAAGATGATCGCGATGTGCCGGCGGTGCAGGGAAGCATCGCGCAGGGAGGGGGCTCCCTGCGGGCTTCCCTGAGACCCCCGCAGCAACGCGATGTGATCGCGTTGCTCCGGGGGTCTCCTACCTCCCTCCCTGCAGTAAGTCCCGGATCCAAAATGGCCGCGGATCCGGGTCCTGCAGGGAGGGAGGTGGCTTACCAAGTGCCTGCTCAGAGCAGGCACTTGGTAACGCTGCACTGCTCTCAGACAGATCGGTGATCTGTCAGAGTGCTGTGCAAACTGGCAGATCACCGATCTGTATTGTCCCCCCCTGGGGCAAAGTAAAAAAGTAAAAAAAAAAATTTCCAAGTGTGTAAAAAAAAAAAAAAAATCCTAAATAATGAAAAAAAAAAAAATATATTATTCCCATAAATACATTTCTTTATCTAAATAAAAAAAACAAAACAATAAAAGTACACATATTTAGTATCTCCGCGTCCGTAACGACCCGACCTATAAAACTGGCCCACTAGTTAACCCCTTCAGTAAACACCGTAAGAAAAAAAAGAAAAAAACGAGGCAAAAAACAACGCTTTATTATCATACCGCCAAACATAAAGTGGAATAACACGCGATCAAAAAGACGGATATAAATAACCATGGTACCGCTGAAAGCGTCATCTTGTCCCGCAAAAAACGAGCCACCATACAGTGACAACAGCAAAAAAATAAAAAAGTTATAGTCCTCAGAATAAAGCGATGCAAAAATAATTATTTTTTTCTATAAAATAGTTTTTATTGTATAAAAGCGCCAAAACATAAAAAAATGATATAAATGAGGTGTCGCTGTAATCGTACTGAACCGAAGATTAAAACTGCTTTATCAATTTTACCAAACGCGGAACGGTATAAACGCCTTCCCCAAAAGAAATTCATGAATAGCTGGTTTTTGGTCATTCTGCCTCACAAAAATCGGAATAAAAAGCGATCAAAAAATGTCACGTGCCCGAAAATGTTACCAATAAAAATGTCAACTCGTCCCGCAAAAAACAAGACCTCACATGACTCTGTGGACTCAAATATGGAAAAATTATAGCTCTCAAAATGTGGTAACGCAAAAAATATTTTTTGCAATAAAAAGCGTCTTTCAGTGTGTGACGGCTGCCAATCATAAAAATCCGTTAAAAAAACCCGCTATAAAAGTAAATGAAAAAAATGTATTTATTTCCATTTTCCCATTAGGGTTAGGGCTAGGGTTAGGGTTAGGGCTAGGGCTAGGGTTAGGGTTAGGGCTAGGGCTAGGGTTAGGGCTAGGGTTAGGGCTAGGGTTAGGGCTAGGGCTAGGGCTAGGGTTAGGGCTAGGGCTAGGGTTAGGGCTAGGATTAGGGCTAGGGTTAGGGCTAGGGTTAGGGCTAGGGTTAGGGTTAGGGCTAGGGCTAGGGTTAGGGCTAGGGTTAGGGCTAGGGTTAGGGTTAGGGCTAGGGTTAGGGTTGGGACTAGGGTTAGGGTTAGGGCTAGGGCTAGGGTTAGGGTTAGGGTTGGGGCTAGGGTTAGGGCTAGGGTAAGGGCTAGGGTTAGGGTTAAGGCTACAGTTAGGGTTGGGGCTAAAGTTAGGGTTAGGGTTTGGATTACATTTGCGATTGGGATTAGGATTAGGGGTGTGTCTGGGTTAGAGGTGTGGTTAGGGTTACCGTTGGGATTAGGGTTAGGGGTGTGTTTGGATTAGGGTTTCAGTTATAATTGTGGGGTTTCCACTATTTAGGCACATCAGGGGGATCTCCAAACGCGACATGGCGACCGATCTCAATTCCATCCAATTCTGCATTGAAAAAGTAAAACAGTGCTCCTTCCCTTCCGAGCTCTCCCGTGTGCCCAAACAGGAGTTTACCCCAACATATGGGGTATCAGCGTACTCAGGACAAATTGGACAACAACTTTTGGGGTCCAATTTCTCCTGTTACCCTTGGGAAAATACAAAACTGGGGGCTAAAAAATAATTTTTGTGGGAAAAAAAGAGATTTTTTATTTTCACGGCTCTGCGTTATAAACTGTAGTGAAACACTTGGGGGCTCAAAGTTCTCACAACACATCTAGATAAGTTCGTGGGGGGGTCTAGTTTCCAACATGGGGTCACTTGTGGGGGTTTCTACTGTTTAGGTATATTAGGGGCTCTGCAAACGCAATGTGACGCCTGCAGACCATTCCATTTAAGTCTGCATTCCAAATGGCGCTCCTTCCCTTCCGAGCCCTCCCATGCGCCCAAATGCTGGTTCACCCCACATATGGGGTATCAACGCACTCAGGACAAATTGGACAACAACTTTTGGGGTCCAATTTCTCCTTTTACCCTCGAGAAAATACAAAACTGGGGGCTAAAAAATAATTTTGAGGGGAAATTTTTTATTTTATTTTCACGGCTCTGCGTTATAAACTGTAGTGAAATACTTGGGGGCTCAAAGTTCTCACAACACATCTAAATAAGTTCCTTGGGGGGTCTAGTTTCCAATATGGGGTCACTTGTGGGGGGTTTCTACTGTTTAGGTACATTAGGGGCTCTGCAAACACAATGTGATGCCTGCAGACCATTCCATCTAAGTCTGTATTCCAAATGGCTCTCCTTCCCTTCCGAGCCCTCCCATGCGCCCAAACGCTGGTTCTCCCCCACATATAGGGTATCAGCGCACTCAGGACAAATTGCACAACAACTTTTGGGGTCCAATTTCTCCTGTTACCCTCAGGAAAATACAAAACTGGGGGCTAAAAAATTATTTTTGTGGGAAAAAAATGTTGTTTTATTTTTACGGCTCTGCATTATAAACTTCTGTGAAGCTCTTATTGGGTCAAAGTGCTCACCACACATCTAGATAAGTTCCTTAGGGGGTCTACTTTTCAAAATGGTGTCACTTGTGGGGGGTTTCAATGTTTAGGTACATCAGTGGCTCTCCAAACGCAACATGGCGTCCAATCTCAATTCCTGTCAATTTTGCATTGAAAGGTCAAACGGCGCTCCTTCCCTTCCGAGCTCTCCCATGCGCCCAAACAATGGTTTACCCCCACATATGGGGTATCAGAGTACTCAGGACAAATTGTGCCACAACTTTTGTGGTCCAATTTCTTCTCTTACCATTGGGAAAATAAAAAATTGGGGGCGAAAAGATAATTTTTGTGAAAAAAAAATGATTTTTTATTTTTACGGCTCTGCATTATAAACTTCTGTGAAGCACTTGGTGGGTCAAAGTGCTCACCACACCTCTAGATAAGTTCCTTAGGGGGTCTAATTTCCAAAATGGTGTCACTTGTGGGGGGTTTCAATGTTTAGGCACATCAGTGGCTCTCCAAACGCAACATGGCGTCTCATCTCAATTCCTGTCAATTTTGCATTGAAAGGTCAAACGGCGCTCCTTCCCTTCCGAGCTCTCCCATGCGCCCAAACAATGGTTTACCCCCACATATGGGGTATCAGAGTACTCAGGACAAATTGTGCCACAACTTTTGTGGTCCAATTTCTTCTCTTACCATTGGGAAAATAAAAAATTTGGGGCGAAAAGATAATGTTTGTGAAAAAAAATGATTTTTTATTTTTACGGTTCTGCATTATTAACTTCTGTGAAGCACTTGGTGGGTCAAAGTGCTCACCACACCTCTAGATAAGTTCCTTAGGGGGTCTACTTTCCAAAATGGTGTCACTTGTGGGGGGTTTCAATGTTTAGGCACATCAGTGGCTCTCCAAACGCAACATGGCGTCCCATCTCAATTCCAGTCAACTTTGCATTGAAAAGTCAAATGGCGCTCCTTCCCTTCCGAGCTCTGCCATGCGCACAAACTGTGGTTAACCCCCACATATGGGGTATCAGCGTACTCAGGACAAATTGTACAACAACTTTTGGGGTCCATTTTCTCCTGTTACCCTTGGCAAAATAAAACAAATTGGAGCTGAAGTAAATTTTTTGTGAAAAAAAGTTAAATGTTAATTTTTATTTAAACATTCCAAAAATTCCTGTGAAGCACCTGAAGGGTTAATAAACTTCTTACATGTGGTTTTGAGCACCTTGAGGGGTGCAGTTTTTAGAATGGTGTCACACTTGGGTATTTTCTATCATATAGACCCCTCAAAATGACTTCAAATGAGATGTGGTCCCTAAAATAAAATGGTGTTGTAAAAATGAGAAATTGCTGGTCAACTTTTAACCCTTATAACTCCCTAACAAAAAAAAATTTTTGGTTCCAAAATTGTGCTGATGTAAAGTAGACATGTGGGAAATGTTACTTATTAAGTATTTTGTGTGACATATCTCTGTGATTTAATTGCATAAAAATTCAAAGTTGGAAAATTGCGAAATTTTCAAAATTTTAGCCAAATTTCCATTTTTTTCACAAATAAACGCAGGTAATATCAAAGAAATTTTACCACTATCATGAAGTACAATATGTCACGAGAAAACAATGTCAGAATCACCGGGATCCGTTGAAGCGTTCCAGAGTTATAACCTCATAAAGGGACAGTGGTCAGAATTGTAAAAATTGACCCGGTCCATAACGTGCAAACCACCCTTGGGGGTAAAGGGGTTAATAAAGTCAATTTTCAAGATTTTTCATCCCAGTTTTCACAGTTTTGGGCTCCAATCACGGCACACAATACCCGGTATACGGGCTGGCTAGATCCTGTTCGTGACGCCAATTGTGACGCCCAGGAGACCGGGATACCCAGCACCGGACCAATGGAGTCTGTCTCTTGAGGGGGATGTCACGGGTGGCTTGACCCGGTGCTGTGGCCTCAGGCAATGCACAGTGTAAGGGATATCATGAGGAGACAGGCACTTACTTGATCAGCAGCAGGTTCTCCCAGCGGTGACGATCCTGATCCTGGATAGATGGCTATTGTCCAAATGAAAGACTGAGGCACTGAAACGTTTAACCAGTTTACTTTAACATAAAAGGATTTACAACCAGTCCTGTCACCGGAGTCTGTATGGGAACTCTGAGTTACTTTGACCCTGCCGGGGTCTTCGCCTCTTATTGTGCGCAATTTCTGTGTGGCCCTGCTGCTGTATGTGAACTGGCTGCCGGCCCAATCTGTCCCCTCCGGGTCCTGGTTCGATGGGCAACCCGAGTCCTTTTATCGGTTTACCCCCTCTGGGAGTACCGCTGAACTCTGTGTCTGTTGCTGCGTCCGGCCCTAGTGAAGCTGATATCACCTCACGTTTTTCCGGTTGCTGTATTATATATAATGAATACAGCCACGGATCCGGTATCCGTCTTTGCGCCTGTTCTGGGTAGTGATTAATGCTACCCGGTTCTCACAATGTCCTTTTTCTCTATCCCTCTTCTCCTCAGGCCGGTGATTTAGGCCTGGTAACAGTCACAGGGCTCTTAGAGATTCAACTGTATGACCTCTCACTATCAGCTCCTTGGCCCAACTGCCATTTCTTCTCTCAGACCAGAATGGATCAAGGGGAGTCTCTGGAGCTCCCCCTTCTGGCCGGAGGTGGTAGTGCAGTCTTGCTATTTTAGTATTTGTACTTACTGTCAGTAACTATTTTTGTGGCAAATACCCCTAGGGGTGCCACAAGTGATTCAGACAGAACTCGCCATCTAGCCTGTGATCCTGCGGTGTCCGTCTTTTAAAGGCGTGCATAAGATCACAGTCTACTACAGTTTTGCGCACTTTTGAAAATAAGGACAATGCTGTACAGAGGCCAGATGGAGGCCACAATAACTCAGCTGCTTAATAACAGTGAAAGGATCCCTTGGGAGTTTCATCTGAATCATGTAACTTGGAGATTTAAATGGAAACCCTGATGTAAGTGCTCAAAGTAGAGTGCAGTATAAATGTGATCCAAAGCGTTATGAAAATGTTCCCAACAAAAGCTTCAAATCAATCCACAAAAAAAGCAAATCCCCACTCAGGTCCATCATCTGTTATCTGAAACATAGGGGCTTCCATGTTACTGATAGTACAAAGTGAAATGGCTCCTTGCACGCAAAAGAAATCCAGCAAATTCTGCACTTCCAAATCCAAATGCCCCTCCTCACTTCTGAGCCCCAGTATGCTTAAACCACATTTAGCATCCACATGTTTGGCATTTCTGTAGCAATGAGAGATCACTTAATGCGTCCAGAAGCATAAGCTTGGCATTACAATGTACTGGGCACTACAACGTACTGGGGACTTCAATGTACTGGCACTAAAATGGCAGTTTGCAATTTTCACTCAGCAATATCCACTGCTTCTTGTTTCTGGAAAACACCCATGGATTCAAAATCATCACTACACCTGTAGATAAATTCCCAAAGAGGTATAATTTCCAAAATGGGGTCACTTGAGGGGGGATTCTGCTTTTCTAGCACTTACGACCTCTGTATATGGAGTCAGCAAACTATTCTACAAAAAAATTGTGCGCCACAAGGCAAATAGCGCTCCGTCCATCCCGAGTCTCGCCATATGGCTAAGCAGTACTGTACAGCCTCAAATGGGAAATTTCTACATTCAGCAGAAATTGTGGGACACATTTTGGTGCCATTTTTACCTATTTCCCAGTGTGAAAGCTTGGGCTAAAACAACATTTTGAATGGTAAAAATTGAATTATTTTTCTTCACTGCCAAATGATATAAAATTCTGTGACACACCCGTGGTGTCAATATGATCACTGCACCCCTAGATGAATTTATTGAGAGATGTAGTTTGCAAAATGTGGTCACTTCTGTGGAGGTTCTGCTGTTCTGGCACCTCATGGGCTCTCCCAGTGGGTCATGGCATCAGCAAACTATAACAATAAAATCTGCGCTCCTTCCCTTCTGAGCTGGGCACTGTGCCCCAAAAGAATCTCTCAATTACATGTAGGCACACTCCAGAGAAAGGCATTTTTATAACAAATTGAGGTCCATTTTTTCCTACTAGCCCTTAGAAAAATTAAGAACTTAAAACAACATTTTAGTGGTAAAAATGTAATTATTCTTTCTTCACTACCCAATGGTATAAAATTCTGTGAGGCACTTTGTGATGTCAATATGATCACTGCACCTCTAGATGAATTCATTGGGGGATGTAATTTGTAAAACGAGGTCATTTATGGGGGGTTTCTGCAATTCTGGCACCTCAGGGGCTCTGCCAATGTGACATGGCACCCTGAAACCAGGCCAGCAAACTCTGAACTCAAATATGTCGCTTCTTCCCTTCTGAGCTATGCACTGTGCCTCAAAAGTCGTTTTCGACCACATATGCAGTATCAACGTACTCTGGAGAAATCGCACAACACATGGTATGGTGCAATTTCTCCTGTTACCCTTATGAAAATGCAAAATTTGGGGCCAAAATAACATGTTTGTTGGGAAAATGTATTTTGTTCATTTTCACAGGTCAATGTTGTAAAATTTTGTCAAGCATCTGTGGGTTCAAGGTCTCCCCACACATCCAGATAAATTCCTTGAGGGGTCTAGTTTTCAAAATGGGGTCACTTGTGGTAGGTCTCCACTTTTTAGGCACATCAGGGGCTCTCCAAATGTGACACGACGTCCGGTAATGATTCCAGCCAATTTTGGGTTCCAAAAGCCCTGTTGTGTGCCCAAATAGTAGTTTTCCACCACATATTGGGTATCAGCATACTCAGGAGAAATTGCACAACTAATTTTATGTTGTATTTTCTCCTGTTACCCATGTGAATATAAAAGAAATTGGAGCTTAAAAAACATTTTTGTGCAAAAAATTTTGAGGTCCAATTTCTCCTGTTACCCTTGCGAAAATAAAAAAATTGGGTCAAAATAATATGTTCGTGAAAAAAAGTTAAATGTTTGTTTTTCCTTCCACATTCCAATTAAAGGGAATCTGTCACCTCATTTTGCCACCACCATTAAGGGATTATCTACAGCATTCTGTAATGTTGTAAATAAGCCCCCAATGTAACCTGAAAAATGAGAAAAACAAGTTATATTATACTCACCAGGGGGCGGTCCGGTTTGGTTCTGGTCCGATGGGCGTCGCAGGTCCAGGTCCGGCGCCTCCCATCTTAATTTAAAGTGTGATGTGGTCCCTAAAAAAATGGCTGTTAGGATTGCTACTTCCAATAGGTGGCACTAGAGTTCTAGTCCTCTTCCTCTCTGAAGAGACAATTTGTATATTTCCCAGAGGAGCATTGCGGCTTTAAGTCTCCTCACCTCGACATGCTTATCATGCCACTCTCCGCAAGGAGAAACGATGCTTCTTGGATCCCTACTTTCTCTTTAACCCCTTCATGACCATGGGATTTTTCATTTTTCCGTGTTCGTTTTTCACTCCCCTCCTTCCCAGAGCCATAACTTTTTTATTTTTCTGTCAATTTGGCCATGTGAGGGCTTATTTTTTGCGGGACGAGTTGTACTTTTGAACGACATCATTGGTTTTAGCATGTCGTGTACTAGAAAACGGGAAAAAAATTCCAAGTGCGGTGAAATTGCAAAAAAAGTGCAGTCCCACACTTGTTTTTTGTTTGGCTTTTTTGCTAGGTTCACTAAATGCTAAAACTGACTTGACATTATGATTCTCCAGGTCAGTACGAGTTCATAGACACCTAACATGACTAGGTTATTTTTTATCTAAGTGGTGAATAAAAATTCCAAACTTTGCTAAAAAAAAAAAAAAATTGCACCCTTTTCCGATACTCGTAGCGTCTCCATTTTTCGTGATCTGGAGTCGGTTGAGGGCTTATTTTTTGCGTGCCGAGATGACGTTTTTAATGATAACATATCAGTGCAGATACGTTCTTTTGATCGCCCATTATTGCATTTTAATGCAATGTCGCGGCAACCAAAAAAACGTAATTCTGGTGTTTCTAATTTTTTTCCCGCTACGCTGTTTAGCGATCAGGTTAATGCTTTTTTTTAATTGATAGATCGGGCAATTCTGAGCACGGCGCGGCGATACCAAATATGTGTAGATTTGATATTTTTCTATTGATTTATTTTGATTGGGGCAAAAGGGGGGTGATTTAAACTTTTATATTTTTTTTATTTTTTTAACATTTTTTTCAACTTTTTTTTTTTAACTTTTGCCATGCTTCAATAGCCTCCACAACACGATCGCCTCTGCTACATAGCAGCGATCTGCTGATCGCTGCTACGTAGCAGAAATGGAGGTGTGTTGTGAGCGCCGACCACAGGGTGGCGCTCACAGCCACCGGCGATCAGTAACCATAGATGTCTCAAGGACCTCTATGGTTACAATAGAGACGCATCGCCGACCCCCGATCATGTGACGGGGGTCGACGATGACGTCATTTCCGGCCGCCCGGCCGGAAGCGGTAGTTAAATGCCGCTGTCTGCGTTTGACAGCGGCATTTAACTAGTTAATAGGTGCGGGCAGATCGCGATTCTGCCCGCGCCTATTACGGGCACATGTCAGCTGTTCAAAACAGCTGACATGTCCCGGCTTTGATGCGGGCTCACCGCGGAGCCCTGCATCAAAGCAGGGGATCTGACCTTGGACGTACTATCCCGTCCAAGGTTAGATAGGGGTTAAAAGTTAAGTAATATTATACAAGTTTATTCAAAGCTGCAAGCAAACACTGTGAGTATATTATTTATCATGGGCCTATCATTTAATGTTTATCTTCATCTGATGTATATAAGCTGAATTATCCATTAAAACCAGAATACAAGATTAACAGAAAACAAGTATTCACCAATCCAAAAAATGCAGATTCCAATGCATAGAGTGTCCAATGGATGGTGCAACATCCCTAATCAAGTATGAGGCAAGTAATACAAAATTATATAAAAAGTCACTAAACAACACAGCATACTCTATTTGTTAGCTTTGAATTTACTCATTCCAAGTACTTGAAATAATGTTAGCTGTTTTTAATACATTGCTGTCGTTTTTTACATTAAATTTGTGCCATTTCTGCATTTTTATTGTCGGATTGCTGGAAAAAGAACAGCTATGAGACTAAGACATTTGATGAGCTCTGTACATTATTTGCCCCTGATCTGAATAATGAAATTGATATTACATGCATTCTAACATTTCATAAAGCTACAACTTTACCTCACACACAAAAGAAAAACAAAACTAGTTATAAGTATATGCAGTTTCGAATTTACGAGAATAGAGCCAGAGAATGTACAGGGCCTTAAGCCAAATCTAATTTTAACAGTATCACACCTGCAGTTTTCAGTAGGAAGCAGATCTGTCAACATTTCCTTGGACTCTTGCTTTGAAAGAAAATATAATAATAAATGCACTGAAAGTAAATTTTCTATCACAGGTTCCTTAGTTATTATCGGGATAACCCTTTCTCCACAGTAGACACAGCACAGTTACGCAATCTCCCAAAGGCCGGAGTCAGACTAAACATATGAAAAATCGGTCCGAGTCTCCCTGCCGAGAGTCGCACAAGTGTTCTCCGCATGGACATCCGTGTGTAATGTATTTGCAATGCGATGATGTG
This sequence comes from Ranitomeya imitator, assembly GCF_032444005.1. Classification (NCBI taxonomy): domain Eukaryota; kingdom Metazoa; phylum Chordata; class Amphibia; order Anura; family Dendrobatidae; genus Ranitomeya; species Ranitomeya imitator. Next base: position 608,573,044 of record NC_091285.1, on the reverse strand, counting down.
ATTTTCTCTCACCCATTTATCCTTGTGGCATCTGTATGACATCCCTATGGCTTTGCATTTCTCACTGGTTTTCCCTGTGTACCGTCCCATTAAATTAACTGGCTCAATGGTCTGAAATGATTTAAAACCTAATGAAGAAGGACATACTGTACATTGGCTCCACAAGAAGTTTATTCCTTAAATCTTTCAAATAGAGGCCCTGCTGGTGTCTTGTTTGTCCTGGTTTGTTTAAAGCATGTGTGACAGGCTAACCTTAACCCCTAAGTGAAAGAGCCAATTTGGAACTTAATGAAACGAGCCAATTTTTGCAATTCTGACCACTGTCACTTTATGAGGTTATAACTCTGGAACGCTTCAACGGATCCCGCTGATTCTGAGATTGTTTTTTCATGACATATTGTACTTCATGTTAGTGGTAACATTTCTTCGATATTACTTGCGATTATTTATGAAAAAAACGGAAATATGGCGAAAATTTTTAAAATTTTGCAATTTTCAAATTTTCTATTTTTATGCCCTTAAATCAGAGAGATATGTCACAAAAAAATAGTTAATAAATAACATTTCCCACATGTCTACTTTACATCAGCACAATTTTGGAAACAAAATTTTTTTTTGTTAGGGAGTTATAAGGGTTAAAAGTTGACCAGAAATTTCTCATTTTTACAACACCTTTTTTTTTAGGGACCACATCACATTTGAAGTCATTTTGAGGGGTCTATATGATAGAAAATAACGAAGTGTGACACCATTCTAAAAACTACACCCCTCAAGGTTCTCAAAACCACATTCAAGAAGTTTATTAACCCTTTACGTGCTTCACAGGAACTGAAACAATGTGGAAGGAAAAAATGAACATTTAACTTTTTTTTGCAAACATTTTAATTCAGAACCATTTTTTTTATTTTCACAAGTGTAAAAACAGAAATGTAACCATAAATTGTGTTATGCAATTTCTCCTGAATACGCCAATACCCCATATGTGGGGGTAAACCACTGTTAGGGCGCACCGCAGAACTTGGAAGTGAAGGAGCGCCGTTTGACTTTTTCAATGCAGAATTGGCTGGAATTGAGATCGAACGCCATGTCGCGTTTAGAGAGCCCCTGATGTGCCTAAAGAGTGGAAACCCCCCACAAGTGACACCATTTTGTAAACTAGACCCCTTAAGGCAGAGGTCCCCAACTCCAGTCCTCAAGGCCCACCAACAGGTCATGTTTTCAGGATTTCCTTTGCATTGCACAGGTGATGCAATTATTACCTGGGCAAGACTAAGGAAATCCTGAAAACATGACCTGTTGGTGGGCCTTGAGGACTGGAGTTGGGGACCTCTGCCTTAAGGAACTTATCTAGATGTGTGGTGAGCACTTTGAACCCCCAAGAGCTTCACAGAAGTTTTTAACGTAGAGCCGTGAAAATGAAAAATCGCATTTGTTTACACAAAAATGATCTTTTCGCCCACAAATTCTTATTTTCACAAGGGTAACAGGAGAAATTAGACCACAAAAGTTGTTGTGCGATTTCTCCTGAATAAGTCGATACCCCATATTTGAGAGTAAACCACTGTTTGGGCGCACCGCAGAGCTTGGAAGTGAAGGAGCGCCGTTTTACTTTTTCAATGTAGATTTGGCAGGAATTGAGATTGGACGCCATGTCGCGTTTGGAGAGCCCCTGATGTGCCTAAACAGTGGAAACCCCCCACACGTGACACCATTTTGGAAACTAGACCCCATAAGGAACTTATCTAGATGTGTGGTGAGCACTTTGAACCCCCATGTGCTTCACAGAAGTTTATAACGTTGAGCCGTGAAAATAAAAAATCGCATTTTTTCTACAAAAATGATAATTTTGCCCCCAAATTTTTATTTTCACAAGGGTAACAGGAGAAATTAGACCACAAAAGTTGTAGTGCAATTTCTCCTGAGTACGTTGATACCCAATATGTGAGGGTAAACCACTGTTTGGGCGCACCGCAGAGCTTGGAAGAGAAGGAGTGCCGTTTTACTTTTTCAATGTAGAATTGTCTGGAATTGAGATTGGACGCCATGTTGCGTTTGGAGAGCCTCTGATGTGCCTAAACAGTGGAAACCCCCCACAAGTGACCCCATTTTGGAAACTAGACCCCCCATGGAACTTATCTAGATGTGTGGTGAGAACTTTGAATGCCCAAGTGCTTCACAGAAGTTTAGAATGCAGAGTCGTGAAAATAAAAAATATTTTTTTTTCCACAAAAAAGATTTTTTAGCCCCCAAGTTTTTATTTTCACAAGGGTAACAAAAGAAATCGGACCCCAAAAGTTGTTGTCCAATTTGTCCTGAGTATGCTGGTACCCCATATGTGGGGGTAAACCACTGTTTGGGCGCACGGCAGAGCTCGGAAGGAAGGAGCGCCGTTTTGGAATGCAGATTTTGATAGAATTGTCTGCGGACGTTATGTTGCGTTTGCAGAGCCCCTGATGTACCTAAACAGTAGAAACCCACCACAAGTGACCCCATTTTGGAAACTAGACCCCCCAAGGAACTTATCTAGATGTGTGGTGAGAACTTTGAATGCCCAAGTGCTTCACAGAAGTTTAGAATGCAGAGTCATGAAAATAAAAAAATATTTTTTTTTCCAGAAAAAAGATTTTGTAGCCCCCAAGTTTTTATTTTCACAAGGGTAACAGGAGAATTTGGACTGCAATAGTTGTTGTCCAATTTATCCCGAGTACACTGATGTGCCATATGTGGGGGTAAACCACTGTTTGGGCGCACGGCAGCGCTCGGAAGGGAAGGAGCGCTGTTTTGGAATGCAGACTTAGATAGAATGGTCTGTGGGCGTTATGTTGCGTTTGCAGAGCCCCTGATGTACCTAAACAGTAGTAACCCCCCACATGTGACCCCATTTTGGAAACTAGACCCCCAAGGAACTTATCTAGATGTGTGGTGAGAACTTTGAATGCCCAAGTGCTTCACAGAAGTTTATAATGCAGAGTCATGAAAATAAAAAATATTTTTTTTCCACAAAAAACATTTTTTAGCCCCCAAGTTTTTATTTTCACAAGGGTAACAGGAGAAATTAGACCCCAAAAGTTGTTGTCCAATTTATCCCGAGTACGCTGATGCCCCATATGTGGGGGTAACCCACTGTTTGGGCGCACGGCAGAGCTCAGAAGGGAGGGAGCACCATTTGACTTTTTGAGCGCAAACTTGGCTGTCGTGTTTGGAGACCCCCTGATGAAACTAAACAGTGGAAACCCCCCAATTCTAGCTCCAACCCTAACCCCAACACACCCCTAACCCTAATCCCAACCCGATCCATAATCCTAATCACTAACCACAACGATAATCACAATCCTTACCCCAAAACAACCCTAATGTCAACCCTAATCAAAACCCTAAATCCAACACACCCCTAATCCTAATCTCAACCCTAACCTCAAACCTAACCCTAATCCCAATACACCCCTAATCACAACCCTAACCTTAACCCTAACCCAAACCTAACCCTAATCCCAAGCGTAACCCTAATGCCAACCCTAACCCTAATACTAACTCTAATCCAAACCCTAACCCCAAATCTAACCCTAACTTTAGCCCCAACCCTAGCCCTAACTTTAGCCCCAACCCTAACCCTAGCCCTAAGGCTACTTTCACACTTGCGTCGTTTGGCATCCGTCGCAATCTGTCGTTTTGGACAAAAAACGGATCCTCCAAATGTGCCCGCAGGATGCGTTTTTTGCCCATAGACTTTTATTGCCGACGGATCGTGACGGATGGCCACACGTCGCGTCCGTTGTGCACTGGATCAGTTGTGTTTTGGCGGACCATCGGCACAAAAAACGTTCAATGTAACGTTCTTTTGTACGTCGCGTCCGCCATTTCTGACCGCGAATGCGTAGCCATAACTCCGCCCCCTCCTCCCCAGGACATAGATTGGGCAGCTGATGCGTTGAAAAACTACACCCGCTGCCCACGTTGTGCACAATTTTCACAACGTGCGTCGGTATGTCGGGCCGATGCATTGCGACGGCTCCGTACCGATGTAAGTGTGAAAGAACCCTGTGAGGTTGTCCCCCGGGGGTTGATTGCTGTGTGTGCATGTTTCTTGTCCATTTTGGGCATTCGGTACGCCTTTCTATTTTTCAGTTTCTTGATTATTTTTTATTTATTTATTTTTTTATTTTTTTTTTTATTTTTTTTTATTTTTTTTTTTTTTGTTATTTTTTATTTATTTATTATTATTTTCTCTTTATTATTATTTTTTCTTTTTTCTTAGTTTCTCTTGGGTTTGTTATTTATTTTTATTATTATTTATTTTTTCTTAGGTTAGCGTTCCGCTGTTTACATCTATAACTAGGGCCTCTGGTACACAATTGCACCTCCATCTAGCTCCTTCTTCTGTATGTATATGTATGTGTATGCATTTGTATGCATATTTATACATGCATATATGGATATTTTGCCTTGGGACTGATCACTTCTTGGCTGGGCACACTTTTGTAGGCTCCCCGGTTCCTGTTTAGGATCTCTACCATCCTTATTATAACATATATTTTCTTAATACCTCTATCCCATGTCTGTGCATATACATATATTTTTATAACTATGGGCTTTCCTGTTGCCAGGATTCTTTGTTCCAGCTGTTGCTTCACAGCTGGGCTTTTGGTGCTTTTGCGCCTGTGTTTTTGGCTCTCCTTCAGCTTGCTGTGTGGGTGTGGCTTTCATCGCTCACTCTGACAGCGGCCGCCTTCTCTTCCCCGCCCGGCTGGACGTGGGACTGGCTCCTTATCTCAGCTAGCTCCGGCTGCATTTTGGCTGGCACTTTCATTTCAGGACTTTCTGCACATTTGCAGCTTCTTTGCTCAGTCACAGGTGGGCCGTTTGTTCTATTTATTGGGATGGTATTTATATAGGGTTTGGGACACATGTTGGTACTTCCCCTGACGAAGCCCTCTCTTGAAGGGCGATACGCGTGGGGCTGCTCTGGTCCCTGTCCTGCTTGCTTGCTTGCTTGCCTGGCTACCCACGGACTCCGCTCTGGTCACCATTTGGGTAACCCCTTCTTCTAGTGCTCTGAGGTTTTTCCTGGCGGTTCCAGTGCTCTTTTTTTTTTTTTCTCCCACTATTATTTTGGGATCCTGTTGCCTTACTGGCTTAGGGTAGATATTTTTGTCCCATGAGCCGTTCGGGCTAAATGCACTATTTGGGTGTTTACTGGCCACTTAGGATTTTGTATACATCCGCCTGGGTTGGTTAGTTTGTCCTGTGAGCTGGCCACGTATGGTCTGCATCTAGTCCTAGGGTACAGGCAGGCTTATAGCATTGGTTATCAGTATGCTTATTATGGGTTATATATATTATTGCACTCTGTATTTACTGAGTGTTATGGACAGGGCCTTGCCTTTCTGTTTTTAAGTATGTTTTATTATGTTGTGTGTCAATAAAATCTTGTGTTTTTTCCTACATTATGTTTTCATTTTTTATACGTGGTGTGCATAACTGGAGTGATACTTTTCTTTCTGCTGGTTATATTTGGTCGTTTTGTCACTCGCTTGCACCCCGTATTTATGGATATATTTTTTTATATTAGGTTTATATGTTGGTAGTGCGCCCTATTTCATTGCTTATTCCAAAAAGTGTCTTTTCCCACTGTTTTGGTGGGATTTTTCATACTGGGCTGCACACGTCCTATTTGGGACTAATTGATAGTATTGCTCTGGAACACTGACTACTGAGTGGGTGTTCTGTTATTATTGCTTCTTTACTTTACGGCTGTTCTTTGTGACACCACTTGCTGGGTGGGTATTGCTGCATTATTTTTTCTGTTTTTTTTTGTTTTTTTGTTTTTACGTTTTTCCATATATCTCTTCTTTTTACAGTCTACATTTTGGATTTTCTACCTGCTGGATATGGATTGGGACTCCCGTGAGGCAGCCTGGCAGGCTCAATCGGCCAACATCTTTATGCCTGGGGATGCTCCGGCACCGGATTCTGATTTCTCTAAACTGTCCACAGATTTAACATCAGCCCATAGGTTGGGGATTAGACTATGGTGGAACATCCGTAGTCTAGAAGAATACCTTAGGTTGAATATTGTCCCTCGGGGCCTTAGGGTTCCCATTTATCCAGCGTGGGAACCTTCATCTGCATTTCGGACCACATGGGAACAGGGCCTATTGAAATGCTCTAGCATCATCATGAACATGCTGCTGGAACATGACAGGGAGTTATTATTTAATACTAAGATCAGGGTTAAGGATCTGGAGGGTCAACTCCTTAAATTTGATGATGCTAAACAAGTCCAACCTTTCAGGGCTAGGCTCAAGGAAAATTTAGATAAATATGAAAGGGATATTGTCAACAAAAAGAAATCTAAGTTTTCCAGGGACCGCTCCGATTTTGAGTCGGCCAGGGCATTCCAATGGCGGCACCAGGGCAACCAGAGACGGGCGCCTCCAGTTCAGAGGACCAGGATCCAAGCACAGGAGTCTACTAGAGGTGCAGACTTCACCTCAGAGAGTGATTTTTTTATCTTCGGCGGAAAGCGAGGTAGACGTCGGATCAGAAGGGGCCGTAAGCGCCGTCCCAATGTCACCACGAATAACGAGATTTGGGGGACGACGACCACAGGTCCAGAAACCACACAGGAACCGTCGCAGATACTAATGGGTCCCTCTTCCGGGGCTGTCTTGGGACCAATGGTGGCATCGGATAATTTGTTGCAGGTCATTAACCTTTCTGATCATGTTCTTTCCGCTACAGAACTGAGAGTTCTTCAGAGGGGTTTGACTTTCTCCCCTTCACAAACCGCGGATAAGTTCACTTTAGTTAAGGACTTGTATCTGTTTTGCAGGCACCTGGTTCTTCGAGTCTTACACAACAGGCCCCAGACTATGAGGGATCTCGACCAGACGGACCAGCAGGTTATGCAGGATCTTTTACGACTACTCCAGGAGAACGAGTCGGGTGGAGGTAGGAATCGGTTTCCATACCGCAACAGGTCCATCGTGGCACCCCCTTTTTCTCTAGTACCATCTGTCAGGGTTTTCTTCGAATTAACTAAAAAAGACATCATGTCCATGCCCTTAAGACCATTGCTTCCTTCCAATTTGAGTAGGGAGGAAAAACGGGCTCTGTCTGACCTCAAGAACAATGATTTGTTCTTGATTAAAGAAGCGGACAAGGGGGGCAACGTGGTCCTTTGGCCACATACCCTCTACTTGGAGGAAGCCAACCGGCAACTAGGGAATCAGAGGTTTTACAAAAAGCTTCCATCAGATCCCTCGGCTGTGTTTGGTGCTCGCCTTAGAGCCCTTCTGGAGCGTGCCAGAGACCTTGGTATCATCAATCACCAAGAATTCCAGTTCTTGTGGGTTGAATGCCCCATTACGGCTACATTTTATATGTTGCCCAAGGTCCATAAGGACATCCGCAGGCCACCGGGCCGGCCGATTGTGGCCAGCATCGGCAGCCTGTGTGAGAAAGCCTGTATCTATGTGGACCACTTCCTCCAACCACTAGTTAAGAACTTACCATCCTTTGTGAAGGACTCGGCACACTTTATTAATATCTGTCGCTCTTTGAAGCTTCCGCCAGGGGCTATTTTGGTGACATGTGATGTCGAGTCACTTTACTCCAACATTAGTCACGAGGATGGTATAACGGCGGTTCTATATTTTCTGGATTTGGTGGTACACTCGGACCGCATGCATGACTCTCTGGTGGTGGACCTTCTAGACTTCATCCTGAGGCATAATTACTTTCTGTTCGACAGGACATACTACCTACAAACGTCAGGTGTGGCCATGGGTGCCAGATGTGCGCCAGCCCTGGCAAACCTATTCTTGGGATGGTGGGAGGCCACGGTCATCTACCCGTCATCGACTTTCAGGAGTAGGATTGCCCATTGGTCACGATATATCGATGACGTTTTCTTCATCTGGGTAGGCACCATGGAGGAATGTAGGAGTTATATTGAGTCCTTGAATATGAATACACATAACATTCTATTGACTTACTCTATGTCATCCTCCGTAGCCACGTATCTTGACCTACAGATTAGGATTGAAGAAGATGGCTCCATCTCCACCAAGCTGTTTCGGAAGCCGACGGCCACAAACAGTCTTTTAGACTACAGAAGCTTCCATCCACAGCACACCAGGGATGGAGTGCCCGTTGGGCAATTCCTGAGAGTGAGAAGGAATTGCACGTCCGATGTGGACTTTCGAGCGGAAGCACTAAGGCTCACGGATCGTTTTAAGGAAAGGCACTACCCGCACAGAAGTATCTCTACTGCTTTCCAACGAGCAAGACTCCATACTCAGGATTCCCTATTGCTTGCATCTAACAAGGTACGTGATGATAAACCTAGGTTTATCACGGGCTATAATAATAACTGGGGTGGCCTTAAGGCGATTTTGCGCAGGCATTGGGACATTCTGACGACGGACCTTCAAACTGCTGATGTGGTCAGTGCACAACCCCTATTGGTAGCTAGAAGGGCCCCTAATTTTAGGGATATACTATCTAGGAGCCACTATAGGAGACGGACTGTGAGTATCAATCGGGGCATTAAACTCCGAGGTTCGTTTGCCTGTGGTGGTTGCAGCATTTGCCCGCATATGGGGACCACAAGAGACTTTTTTGTTCATCCCCAGAATGGTAGTCGGCACAGACTTCTTTCATACATAAACTGTAGGACTACGTGCGTTATCTACGCCCTTATTTGCCCGTGTCAGCTTATATATGTGGGTCAAACGTCGCAGGAATTGCGACGGAGAGTGCAGAAGCACTTCTCCACCATTAATCTGGCTTCCAATGATGCATCCAAGGGTAAAGTTCTCACCCCTGTGGCGGCCCACTTTCTTGCTCATCATGCGGGCAGGGTTACCAATACCAAGGTGGTTGGCCTGGAGCATGTCCTTGTCTCTAATAGGGGGGGCCCACTCAAGCCATCCCTGTTACGCCGTGAATCCCGTTGGATTTTCAATCTGTCTTCTGTTACCCCAACAGGTCTCAATGAAGAACTCCTTTTTACGGGCTTCCTGGGATGAGATCTGTCTGGTTGGTTATCTCATGGTTTGGTGCCTCTTTGGACTGGATGGGTCTGGATTCCTCTTCCTTCTCTAGAGTCGTCCCGGATGGACCTCGTGTATACTCCGCCTATTGGGAATCACTTTTTCCTCCAATCTAAAGTGGACTCTCTACGTTCTAATTGGACTTTTTTGAGGATTCATCTATATTACGATCGGCGCCTTACTGTGTCTGCGGTTGGATTTGTATAGCAACATGATGGCCTTTATTTATTTGCACTGCACTTTACATCTGCTGATGGAGTGGGCTACTCTAGTGGTAGTTCATTGGGTTTTTATTTACACCCTTCGGTGTTCTTATTAAAATATATGTACTAGATGGTATCAGGATAGGGTTTAGCCTCCATTTGCTGCACTACATACTGTGTACAGGTATTTTTGGCTCATGGGGCATCAGGACATGATGCATGTTTGACACATTATATAGGGATTCCTCTGGCTCATGGGACATCCAGGTAGTTCTTCACTTATGCTGGCTTTCATCTTGTTAGCCGGTTTGGGCATATGGTTGGGGCTGATCAGCTTCTTTTGGCTGTTCTTTTCTCTTCCCTAGCCCATTGGGCATAGTTCCTGCCCCTACTCTCTTTTGGGGTTGTCCTTTATGCATAAGATAGATTTCGGTGTATTCTACCGGTACATTTGATTCCTCTGTTTTGGCATGGCTGTTATTATCTTTTCAGTCGTCCTTACGTTTCCTTCCCATACTAGTCTGTGTGTAGTATATACATGTATTTTGCTGTATATTTATTCAATAAAGATGGTGCTTATAATGACATTATTTATGCTGCAGATGTGTTTACAATACAATTGTATGGGTTGGATTTGGTTGGTGGCTGTTTCTTGGCGTGTTTGTTTATTAAAATTGCATGCCTGTGAGGTTGTCCCCCGGGGGTTGATTGCTGTGTGTGCATGTTTCTTGTCCATTTTGGGCATTCGGTACGCCTTTCTATTTTTCAGTTTCTTGATTATTTTTTATTTATTTATTTTTTTTTTGTTATTTTTTATTTATTATTATTTTCTCTTTATTATTATTTTTTCTTTTTTCTTAGTTTCTCTTGGGTTTGTTATTTATTTTTATTATTATTTATTTTTTCTTAGGTTAGCGTTCCGCTGTTTACATCTATAACTAGGGCCTCTGGTACACAATTGCACCTCCATCTAGCTCCTTCTTCTGTATGTATATGTATGTGTATGCATTTGTATGCATATTTATACATGCATACAGGTCCTTCTCAAAAAATTAGCATATAGTGTTAAATTTCATTATTTACCATAATGTAATGATTACAATTAAACTTTCATATATTATAGATTCATTATCCACCAACTGAAATTTGTCAGGTCTTTTATTGTTTTAATACTGATGATTTTGGCATACAACTCCTGATAACCCAAAAAACCTGTCTCAATAAATTAGCATATTTCACCCATCCAATCAAATAAAAGTGTTTTTTAATAACAAACAAAAAAAACAACAAATAATAATGTTCAGTTATGCACTCAATACTTGGTCGGGAATCCTTTGGCAGAAATGACTGCTTCAATGCGGCGTGGCATGGAGGCAATCAGCCTGTGACACTGCTGAGATGTTATGGAGGCCCAGGATGCTTCAATAGCGGCCTTAAGCTCATCCAGAGTGTTGGGTCTTGCGTCTCTCAACTTTCTCTTCACAATATCCCACAGATTCTCTATGGGGTTCAGGTCAGGAGAGTTGGCAGGCCAATTGAGCACAGTAATACCATGGTCAGTAAACCATTTACCAGTGGTTTTGGCACTGTGAGCAGGTGCCAGGTCGTGCTGAAAAATGAAATCTTCATCTCCATAAAGCATTTCAGCCGATGGAAGCATGAAGTGCTCCAAAATCTCCTGATAGCTAGCTGCATTGACCCTGCCCTTGATGAAACACAGTGGACCAACACCAGCAGCTGACATGGCACCCCACACCATCACTGACTGTGGGTACTTGACACTGGACTTCAGGCATTTTGGCATTTCCTTCTCCCCAGTCTTCCTCCAGACTCTGGCACCTTGATTTCCGAATGACATGCAAAATTTGCTTTCATCAGAAAAAAGTACTTGGGACCACTTAGCAACAGTCCAGTGCTGCTTCTCTGTAGCTCAAAAGTGGCTTTACCTGGGGAATGCGGCACCTGTAGCCCATTTCCTGCACACGCCTGTGCACGGTGGCTCTGGATGTTTCCACACCAGACTCAGTCCACTGCTTCCTCAGGTTCCCCAAGGTCTGGAATCGGTCCTTCTCCACAATCTTCCTCAGGGTCCGGTCTCCTCTTCTCGTTGTACAGCGTTTTCTGCCACATTGTTTCCTTCCAACAGACTTACCATTGAGGTGCCTTGATACAGCACTCTGGGAACAGCCTATTTGTTGAGAAATTTCTTTCTGGGTCTTACCCTCTTGCTTGAGGGTGTCAATGATGGCCTTCTTGACATCTGTCAGGTCGCTAGTCTTACCCATGATGGGGGTTTTGAGTAATGAACCAGGCAGGGAGTTTATAAAAGCCTCAGGTATCTTTTGCATGTGTTTAGAGTTAATTAGTTGATTCAGAAGATTAGGGTAATAGGTCGTTTAGAGAACCTTTTCTTGATATGCTAATTTATTGAGACAGGTTTTTTGGGTTATCAGGAGTTGTATGCCAAAATCATCAGTATTAAAACAATAAAAGACCTGACAAATTTCAGTTGGTGGATAATGAATCTATAATATATGAAAGTTTAATTGTAATCATTACATTATGGTAAATAATGAAATTTAACACTATATGCTAATTTTTTGAGAAGGACCTGTATATGGATATTTTGCCTTGGGACTGATCACCCCTTGGCTGGGCACACTTTTGTAGGCTCCCCGGTTCCTGTTTAGGATCTCTACCATCCTTATTATAACATATATTTTCTTAATACCTCTATCCCATGTCTGTGCATATACATATATTTTTATAACTATGGGCTTTCCTGTTGCCAGGATTCTTTGTTCCAGCTGTTGCTTCACAGCTGGGCTTTTGGTGCTTTTGCGCCTGTGTTTTTGGCTCTCCTTCAGCTTGCTGTGTGGGTGTGGCTTTCATCGCTCACTCTGACAGCGGCCGCCTTCTCTTCCCCGCCCGGCTGGACGTGGGACTGGCTCCTTATCTCAGCTAGCTCCGGCTGCATTTTGGCTGGCACTTTCATTTCAGGACTTTCTGCACATTTGCAGCTTCTTTGCTCAGTCACAGGTGGGCCGTTTGTTCTATTTATTGGGATGGTATTTATATAGGGTTTGGGACACATGTTGGTACTTCCCCTGACGAAGCCCTCTCTTGAAGGACGATACGCGTGGGGCTGCTCTGGTCCCTGTCCTGCTTGCTTGCTTGCTTGCCTGGCTACCCACGGACTCCGCTCTGGTCACCATTTGGGTAACCCCTTCTTCTAGTGCTCTGAGGTTTTTCCTGGCGGTTCCAGTGCTCTTTTTTCTCCCACTATTATTTTGGGATCCTGTTGCCTTACTGGCTTAGGGTAGATATTTTTGTCCCATGAGCCGTTCGGGCTAAATGCACTATTTGGGTGTTTACTGGCCACTTAGGATTTTGTATACATCCGCCTGGGTTGGTTAGTTTGTCCTGTGAGCTGGCCACGTATGGTCTGCATCTAGTCCTAGGGTACAGGCAGGCTTATAGCATTGGTTATCAGTATGCTTATTATGGGTTATATATATTATTGCACTCTGTATTTACTGAGTGTTATGGACAGGGCCTTGCCTTTCTGTTTTTAAGTATGTTTTATTATGTTGTGTGTCAATAAAATCTTGTGTTTTTTCCTACATTATGTTTTCATTTTTTATACGTGGTGTGCATAACTGGAGTGATACTTTTCTTTCTGCTGGTTATATTTGGTCGTTTTGTCACTCGCTTGCACCCCGTATTTATGGATATATTTTTTTATATTAGGTTTATATGTTGGTAGTGCGCCCTATTTCATTGCTTATCCCTAACCCTGAATTTAGCCCCAACCTTAACCCTAAATTTAGCCCCAACCCTAACTCTAACCCTAACCCAAGCCCTAACCCTAACCCTAGCCCTAACCCTAGCCCTAACCCTAGCTCTAACCCTAACCCTAACCCTAGCCCTAACCCTATCCCTAACCCTAGCCCTAACCCTAACCCTAAGTTTAGCCCAAACTGCTCTTCTCCTGTCGGCCGGCAGATGGCGATAGATGACGGGCGCACTGCGCATGCGCCCGCCATTTTCTTTTCCCCGGCAGCCAGGAGGAGCAGCAGGAGGATCCAGGGACACCGGTGAGTATGATAGGGTCCCCGAATCCCCCTATTTCTCTGTCCTCTGATGTGCGATCACATCAGAGGACAGAGAATTACACTTTGATTTTTTTTTTTGCGGTCGCCGGTAAACAGTTAATTACCGGCGATCGCAAAACAGGGGTCGGTAAAACCGACCCCGATCATGTTCTTTGGGGTCTCGGCTACCCCCGGCAGCCGAGACCCCAAAGATTCTCCCGGGGTGGTGCCCACCGGGAGCCACGAGGAGCACCGGGGGAGATAGGTGAGTATCGGGGGGCTATCTGGGACCCCTTTTCTCTGTCCTCTGATGTGCGATCACATCGGAGGACAGAGAAATTAAAAAGAGATCGTGTTTTTTTTTTTTTTTGCGATCGCCGGTAAACGGTTAATTACCGGCGATCGCAAATGCGGGGTCGATAAAAAAACCCCGAATCATGTTCTCTGGGGTCTCGGCTACCCCCGGCAGCCGAGACCCCAGAGAAAATCCGACTCTGGGGGGCGCTATTCACTTTTTCCACAGCGCCGTTAATTAACGGCACTGTGGTTTAAGTACCCTTAGCAACCGCCGGTAAAAGGCGTATCGGCGGTCGCTAAGGGGTTAAACACAACTGAGCGGGTTCTTTTACATTGGGGCTTATCTCAACGTTTTGGGGAGCCTTACCCACTGACTGGTGTTCTGTTGAGGTGTGTTCCTGGCTTTATTATTGGTTGCCAGTTCAATCTGCATGCCAAGCTTCTGGTTCTTGGCTGAAGCAATTTCCTGTCTTCAGGAAAATATGTGAGTGTAACGAATGGAAGCAGATGCACAGGTGTAGAAGTTCACATTCGTTTTTATTGATATTTTTGTGAAACCTCGGGACCACGGTCTGGGGAGCTCCAAAGGGGGCGTGTCTACGTGAGCCTCAGGCACCCATGGTACGTCCCCTCGAACAGGGTTGAAATGGAATGCCTGGGGGACACAGGTGCTACCTCCAGTTAGACCCTGGACACGTGGCAGCTGTCCCAGTGGGACAGACGGACAAGAAGGGTTAACAGCTGTCGTGGAGCTGACACAGGTGGTACTGGCGTTTTCCAGAGGTACGGATGGCTGAATGGCAGGACGTGACGGAACTGGCATAGGCAGAATGGTCATCGTCCAGGATAGCTGGGTAACAAGTAGCTGATAGTCTGCAGGACAAACAGTGTAAGCGGAGCACTGGCAGAACACTTTAGAAGCTAAAGCACACACTAGCCGAAACTGGAAACTAGCAACAGAGGATACTTTTTGCTCCGGCGGAGGGGCTAGAAATAGTAATTATTAACACGTCATTGGTCAGAAGTACTTGTGGAAAAATGTGTGCTGTCTTTTTAAGAGACTGGGAGCACATGTGTGACCTAAGCACTCTACCCGAGAACCTGCTGACAGCGCGCTAGGAAGCAGGGGGAATAGAGGAAGCAGAGGCTGTAGCAGGATGGTGTGGAGCTGGCACAGAGTGGGAGTCCTGACGGGGACCCCGCAAAGGTACAGGACCAGGACCGGGTGTAACAGTGAGTATTTGTAGCAAGCTAGACGGATGATCCGTGTGAAGTCCGAGTTTTTCTTGCACCCATAGGCTTGCATTGGCGAGTCTCGGTGACAATCGCAGCATGCTGAGATTTTACACGCATGTCGAATACGCATGAGGAAAGAAATGATGATGTGAGCTGCCTCATAGATTAACACTAGTCCAAGCCTGTATTCTACGGTAGTGTGACTCCAGCCAAACAGTTGGGGCAGCACAGTCAACCCTCCACCCTAATTTGTACAACAGTTTTTCCTTTCTTCCATTTAGAAACTATATCAATTCTACCATTTACCTGTAGCCACAGAAGAACGCTCCCCCTGTGTAGTATCAGCCACCATTTTATTCTAGAAGCTATAATTATGCCCTCTTCCCATGTGTTTAACACACTAAACATAGCCACACACATTAGATGGTTGTAGGCCGAACAATGCTTCAGACGATCATTCGGCCGACAGCCATCTCAACCAGCTTTCCCATACATATTTTGCCTATGAGAATGCTGCTGGCTGACATGTCGTCAGGTGTTTTTCTCTAGGA
This sequence comes from Ranitomeya imitator, assembly GCF_032444005.1. Taxonomy (NCBI): domain Eukaryota; kingdom Metazoa; phylum Chordata; class Amphibia; order Anura; family Dendrobatidae; genus Ranitomeya; species Ranitomeya imitator. The sequence goes on along the minus strand of NC_091285.1, from coordinate 608,557,607 downwards.
GAGCAATGTGATTGGCAGTCCAAAATTGGACATACGCGATCGAAATCTCCTCCGACAATCAGTCCTCGTTCTTCCCAATGTAAATTAGACCATCATTCAAACATATCGATATCATTGTGTTTGGCAGACATTGGTCTAATTTTTGTGGGGGTCTTAACAGTATTTTGCTTTGGTAATCACAGAAATACCCAATGATTAAAGGGGACCTGGCAACAACAGCAGGAACCATTCTTTTGGTGGCCTGCCTTGTTTAAACGATCGTAAATGCACTGTCAGAAGTATTGTGTTGGGGCATTTGTAATTGAGCCCCAAGTTTATCGCTAAAAGAGGAATTAGCCGACTCATTAAGACTGGCGTTGTACTCTTCAGTCTTAATGAAGAAGCGTGATGGGCTAATGCACCAAATTCATTAAAAGGTACACGCCATCTGCTGATTAACATTCCACTCTGCTTAGCCTTGCCCAAAATACTACTCCAGTTAGGGAGTGAAATAACGTTTCTGGCACGCTATGCCACTAAAAGTCTGGATGACTCCAGATCACGTTCTACCCATGCTCCAACCACTTTGGTGGAGCTGCCTGGGAGTAGCATTGTGGCACCCCAGGAGTCCGGTTGCCACAGTGACATTGCCTCATTATCAGGGGGTGATGTCATGCCTGGAAGCAAGGAGGGGTCCCCTTACCAGGTAATACCAGCATCCAACACCTTCCTGACTCCAGACCATTAGGGGGAGCTCTAACACCAGTTTCAGGGGAGCGTCCCTATAAGTTCTGGCCTGGAGGTGGGGTTATTCAGTCTAGCAAGGAGTCTGAGAGTAAGAGGAGAGGAGGCAAGCTGAGGAGAACCTGGGGAGTGGAGATATAGCCTCATTCACCCCAGAAGAGAGCACTGACAATATAGGACTCCAGAGTCTTTGGCTGTATGGGTACTGTACGCCCCAACAGGCGAATCTGGAGGGCAGGGAACTGCAAGCTCCCTGGCCACACTGAATACCTGGAGGCACCACAGCAGATCAAGAGCTGGGGCTGCCAGTGAAAAGGCAGTTCTCTTGATAGGCTCACGCTGTCTGCCATAAAGGTTAGAAGCAACACACAGGGGAGGAACTTGAGCAGAGCTTAAAGCAGCAAGGATCTAAGAGAATAGCGCAGAAGGAAGGCCTTCAAACCCACCTGGCTAGGTGGAACCCAAGTTGCTTCCAGGCTGCCCGAACCCCATCATCACCTGTTACCAGTGCCCCGGACTGCATCTGCAACTAGCAAGTAAAGGAAACTGCAGTCCTTGTGTCCTCCAGTCATTTCCCGGACCCTCAGTCCTGCATTGCATCATCTATTATCCCTTACCAACTATACCAGTCCCCCTGGGTCCCCTCTGCACCTGTGGAGAGCCAAACCATCCTAGCTGTGTCACCATCAGTCCCAGCGGTCCCCTTCGGCCATCCAATGCCGAACACCACAGGTGGCGTCACAAACTAATCCCCCATAAACTTTATTCCCCTTTAATTTTACTTATATTGGATGCCCAGGGCCACGGACCAGGTTACTGCTGCCATGACAACCCCCTTAAGAACCGTCGGACCTGGCCAACACCATGGTCCTAGCTTGTGCTTCAGCATGAAAATGGCAAAAGTTAAAACATTTTTGAGCGATGAGTTGCACAAAGTTTTGAAACTTTTCAAAGTGTTTTATGCCAGGAAACTGGTGTAAATACTTTATTGAATAGGTACCGGAATTGATGAACACCTCAAATGAATGTAGGTGAGCAACAGGGCGCGTATGTGGTGCACAGATCTGCTAAGTGGAGGTGTAGTGGTGAAGGTCTGGGCAAGTGAGTCTGAAATATACGGTTGTCCAAAGAATCCCAAAACCAAGTCAGCAAAGTAATAAAGACCGATCTCTACTTGATCTGGCCAAAGATCAAATCAAGTCTCAAGCTGTGAGTGCAAAGCCACTGATTTACACATCAGTGGGATGTATTATGCAAAACAGATTCTGTACTAACACTCCCCTCTTCCTGCAAGTGATCATGGTGCTATGAGCTCCCAGGAGTTTTGGAAACCAAGAAATGTTGAAGTAATTCTGCTCAAGTTATTTTTTGTGCTTGCATATAAGTTAAGGTGGTACTGTTTCAGAGGAAATACCTCTCACTAAAAACTGTGTATTCACACTGTATTGACCACTCTGTAGTCAGAGCCTGCCTTTAATTAAAAGCAAGTGTTGGTGATAGGTAGCGTCTTAGCTTTTTCAAGGACTCTCAGAGGTACCAGGTATCATCATATAAGTGGTTGGTGGATCCCTTGGTGTAGGTGTGGCATGCTGTGTTAGATAGAAGTTAGCCTTTCTTTTAGTCATGGTGTCTTAAAAAGACAGTAACCACCAAGCATATTGTGCCACTAAAAGTGTCCCCAACCTTCAAGTTCATTGTGTCTCTCTCTCTAGCAACAAAAATATTCTATTTGCACTCAAAAGTGTCATTTACAGACAAACATAGCCCCTTTGGTAGATTACCTGAGTGTAACAGTTTTCCCTGTACTGTGTACAGTGGTCACAACATGCCCCCTCAGTTTCCCTGTGAACCAGAAGTTCTAGGGTTGTTACATTTTTAACTGGACCAGCTTCCAATATTGCTGGAGAGTGCAGGATCTGTCATCCCAAGCATACCTGTGTGGCCAGAATCCATTGGGCAGAATGGGTGTGTGTGTCGTCTTACAGCTTGGCGTGTAATTAGCTCCCTACTTTTGGAAAATGGGGCAGTATCATACCCCACTCAAACTGGGAGATGCGAGTTATTGATTGGATTTCTCTTGGTTCCCTGGTGCTAGTCATTATTCTCCTTAACTGATTTTGGCCATGTTTGTTTTTAGTCCCTCCTAACTCCACATCTAACCAGACGTTGCCTTGACTGACCTGTTATCTGACCCCAGATGTACCCTTACTATGGTTATGTCACATAACTCTGTCCATGGTTCTGTCCTTTCAATTCTTGACACAGCTAGTAAGACTACTTTTGCCAAAGGCTAGCTCTTTCAATCAGTAGCTACTCTGTGGACTCAACCTAGGGGGCCCTGTTGTAAGTCCAGATCACTGTATAGATATAGAGGTTAAAAACTGAAGGCAGGAGTTCCTACAGAATCTGCTACATGGATGATTGGCTTAAACAAGACTAACCACGGTAGCCTCTTTGGGCTGACGGTTTCAGAAAGACTTGACAAGACCCCTTACATACTCTGTTCTTTTTCACCTAATAATCCAGGACATGTCCTGCACCTGTCAGGACTTTTAATGCTGAATGAAAGGATTTTACTCTACGTGTAAATGACCTCAAATAAACCTAAAGTTGTCCTTCCAAATTCAACAAAGACAGAATGTTGAGCTGCACATTTGTATACCATCCAAACAGTAAAACAGTCACAGATGCCTGAGAATTAAACAATGTACATCAAAATCAGTAAAACTGGGATTAACAGCATGTTCAGGATGTCAAAGAATCATTTGTTCTGTTTTTTCCTTAAAGATGTAACCATCATATGGATCGCACACATCTCAGCCAAGTACAGTCACATTTGGCATGACTTAAGTGAGAATTCTGTTAATTCGCTGCCAGAACGCCATACATTTAATTTGTCTTTTCACATCCTGTGTAGATGCCGTCCCACTGCTCTTTGTTCCATTATCCTGGATATAAATCTATTGTCACTGCAATAATCCTCACGATCTGTTCACAAGAATCATCTTAAAAAGTGAAAAATGTTTGTTTGAGATGTTTCAATTAATTTAACAAACAAAAAATTGTCTGTTTTCTATAAAAATGCATAGATGTGTTTCTTCAAAGACAAGCATTCATTCGGGTTGAAATGTTTGAATAATAAATTATGTATTCTTCCCTGTGTACATGTAGCACCTGCTCCAAAATTTGAAACCGTTATCCATTGACCATACGTTTATGTCTACATCTAGTCTTAGGACTCCTGTAGATAGGATAGTACTAGATAGTACTTGTAGATTGTGAGCCATCGCGGGCAGGGTCCTCTCTCCTCCTGTACCAGTTATGACTTGTATTGTTTAAGATTATTGTACTTGTTTTTATTATGTATACCCCTCCTCACATGTAAAGCGCCATGGAATAAATGGCGCTATAACAATAAATAATAATAATAATAATAGAATAATAAAGTTGTCACATACATTTTGCATGCACGGAACATTAATTCGGTATTACATCCACAGCAAACTCATTATAAGTGTCACCTGCATGTATGCCAGGACCCTAATAGGGATAACTGCCAAAACTAAATGTACAAAACATCACAAGCACGCAGTCAAATAATTCCATAAAATGTATAAATTTATTAAATATCCAGTAAAACATTAGTCAAAAAAGGAACAGATAAATGGACAACAATTGGGGAAGGTAAAGCACTATGTGGCGGTACAAGTTGCCCAAGGACTCCAAGGCCACATCACTGCACAAGCATACCATTTTACATAAGAAATAGGAGACAAATAGCCATACAAATCAAAGGATCAGTATCCCTATATAATGCAACTAAATAACACCGTACCAATCATGGCCAAGTCACATGAATATACAGCAATAATACCGGGTATGTGCAACAGTGGGAAGTCAGGAGTCCAAATGGAAACAGTGCGAACATGCTCTTATACATTGCATGTATACTAACTTATGCTTTGGCTCATTTATTTGGTTGTGTCTTAGGACTCGCGCAGACGTCCATAAAACTTGGATGAGTGCTATCCGTGGTATAGACAGATAGTACGTGTTCACATGTTATTCTATGTGCTGTGCACATGTCCAGTTTTTCCCTCGGACTGAGTCACTCCGAGGAAAACAATTGCACCATGTACGATTGGCCTCTGTGAATCAGGTAGCACTCCTCCATTGAATCTAAGGGTCCATGGAAAGCATTTGACCAAACTCAGATGACATAGTAACATAATAACAAAGTTAGCAAGTTTGAAAAAAGACATTTGTCCATCCAGTTCAGCCTATATTCTGTCAGAATAAATCCCCAGATCTACGTCCTTCTACAGAACCTAATAACTGTAAGATACAATATTGTTCTGCACCAGGAAGACATCCAGGCCTCTCTTGAACCCCTCGACTGAGTTCGCCATCACCACCTCCTCAGGCAAGCAATTCCACATTCTCACTGCCCTAACAGTAAAGAATCCTCTTCTATGTTGGTGGAAAAACCTTCTCTCCTCCAAACGCAGAGAATGCCCCCTTGTGCCCGTCACCTTCCTTGCTATAAACAGATCCTCGGAGAGATATTTGTATTGTCCCCTTATATACTTATACATGATCGCCCCTCAGTTATCTTTTTTTTAGACTAAATAATCATAATTTTTCCTAATCTCTCTGAGTATTGTAGTTCGCCCATCCCCTTTATTAATTTTGTTGCCCTCCTTTGTACTCGCGCTAGTTCCATTATATCCTTCTTGAGCACCGATGCCCAAAACTGTACACAGTACTCCATGTGCGGTCTAACCAGAGATTTGTACAGAGGCAGTATAATGCTCTCATTGTGTGTATCTAGACCTCTTTAAACGCACCCCATGATCCTGACATTCAAGTGCAGATTTTTATGGGCTGACATTAAAATATAATAATAAAAAATAATAATAATAATAATAATAATAATAATAATAAAAGAAGGTGGAGAAACTTGACACTTTTTCTCCACCTCTGGGAAAATCAGATCCCACTCTGTTCTATCTCTGATCAGATTGTCATTAGCATCAAACTGATTTTCTCAGATGTGGCAAAAACGGTTGTCTCCACCTACCTCTACTGTGCATAAACTGTAGTTTTGGAAAAAGTCCCGTGGTCCAAATCCTAGGATCCTGATCTTACTTTGGAGTGGCATACTAAGTGTCCAATTTTCTTGTCATATTGTATCCATATGTGAAAAAGAGTTATAAAGCCCATTGATTGTTTAACTAACTTTTCACGGTGCTCATGTGTATGTACATAAGGAATAGCTCTAATTCTTACATATTATAAGACTTGTATATGGAATTTCCCCTTGAATTGTCCCTGAACTCAGGGGTAGAGAGAACAGACTAGCTCTTGTGATTTCTCCCATACTCGTGTTAAACTATCTCTCTGCAGCACAGCCTCATAAACACACAATCCCTCTTTCCCTCACTCTGCAGCGGCTCCCTCTTTCCCCCTCTCCACTCTATACACTTTTAAATTGTAATCTGATCTCTCAGTATCTAATAATTTGTCTTGCCTCAAAACAGATTTTACAAGTAAAGTAAAGTTAAAATGAATGATTCCTGCAGGAGGCAGAGGAGGTAGAAAAGCAACTGTTAAGTGGAGAAAGGGGAATTTTGTTCTAATGATTGCTGTGAAATTTATGTTCACTTGTACTTGATGTATGTGAGTCGCCCACCAGGGCAATGGGAATACTTGGCGTCGCACTTATAGGGGATGTCACAGTGGCTGCGTTCTGCAGCCCTGGGCACTCAATTAAAAAAAGGGGAAAGGTCTTTACAGGGTATTTTGGAATAAAGTCTATTTGTGTCGCCACCTGTGGTTCTTGGTCAGAGGGGAACCGACGCTGTTTAAAGAGGTCCTCTTGGGTAATGTTGCAGCAAGATGGTGGCGCTTCCCAGAGGTGATCCAGGGTCCCCAGGGCTCCCAAGGTGTATGGCAAGGATGGTGGGTTGCTGGTAAATAACGGAGGACATAGGGTTGCAGTCTTTACCTCGTTTACTGAAGTAGTAGTCAGCCTCAGTCCAGGGTACTGGCAACAGGTGCAGAAGGAGTCCAGGCAGCCTGAAAACAAGTAGAAATCCCCTTCGCAGGTCAGATTGGGAGCCTTCGACTATGCGCTGGTTTTCTGGTCCCTTGCTACCTATAGTTTGCTGGCAAGGTACCCCTTTCTCTCTCCCGTCCTGGGACAGTACCTGCACAGTAGGCAACTTGAGCTGTTCTCTTGGGGTCTCAGACACGGTGACTCTAGACTCTAACTGCTGCTGTACCTCAGGCGTTATATGGGCAATTTACGGATAGTCCTATGTTCTCCGATTCTGCTGTGGAACCTGCAGTTGTCAACAACCTCGGGCTCCCGGTGCCCAGTTTCTGCACTCTGGCTCACAAATGGCCCAATCACAGCCTCCCTGAGCTCCTAATCTCTCCTCTGCTCCTTCCCTGTCTCTCTCCACTCTCTACTCCAACTGGACTGACTCCTCCTCCAGACCAGGATCTTTATTGAGGGAATCTCCCCAAAAACTGGGATTAGAGCTCCCCTTCCTGGCCTGGAGTCAGAATATGTTGTGTGTAAGATTACCTGCCAAAGGAATCCCACTTTTCTCCAGGCATGGCACTACCCTCCCCGAGAGGAAGGCAGCACCACTGTGGAACCCGAACTCCTGGGGTGCCACATTCCCCTGTTAAATCCAGTACTCCCAGACTGGGAAAAGAAAGCATAAACAACAGGATACACAGTGCAAAACATTTTTGAAAAACATTTGAACAGATATAAACTTTTTCTTCCCTTACGGGAGGCACTTTTGGCTTTAAACGTTGCAAACACATTTTATAAAAGTACAACTGGTCTTATACCAGGGTGTCCCTGTTCATAAATAACAGTACTGATGCGAGGGACCCATCATAATCCCCGAGGAACTATATATCATGCCACTTGCCCTTGCGGCAAAATCTATATCGGCCTAACTACCTACGAACTGAAAGTTCGTATAAGAGAACATTGCAGAGACATCAAAAAAGCTAAAACAACTGAAGATGAAATGGCCCTAAAAACCCTACCTAGACATTTCAAGAAGTACTGTGGGGTTGAAGGTAAGGGGAATAGACTCTGTAACAATGGGTATACGGGACTGCGATATAAGTAAAATCTTGGCACAAATTGAGAGCCGATGGATTTATAGACTGGGTACCATGGCTCCTCGGGGTTTGAATGAAAGCCTTGGTTTTGGGGCTTTCTTATAACCCTTTGTCTAGAATTTTATATTTGTCCTGATATAGTTTTATGGGTTGTATGGGTTATGTTGTTTTTGGCTATGTGCACACGCAGCAGATTTTTCACGTTTTTTTCGCGGTTTATTGCTATAAAAACGCTATAAAACCGCGAAACAAATGCTAACATTAAGCATCCTATTAATTAGAATGCATTCCGCAAATGTTGTGCATATACTATTTTACCGCAGCGGAAAAGATTTGCGGTAAAATATGCAGCATGTTCATTATATTTGCGGAATCGCGGGGATTCCGCACACCTAGGAATGCATTGATCTGCTTACTTCCCACATGGGGCTATGTCCACCATGCGGGAAGTAAGCAGATCATGTGCGGTTGGTACCCAGGGTGGAGGAGAGGAGACTCTCCTCCACGGACTGGGCACCATATAATTGTTAAAAAAAAAAGAATTAAAATAAAAAAATCGTGATATACTCACCCTCTGATGGCCCTGGAGTCTTCCTGCCCCTCAGCGCTTCACACCGCCGCTTCCGTTCCTGTAGATGGTGTGTGTGAAGGACCTGCGATGACGTCGCGGTCACGTGACCGCGACGTCATCGAAGGTCCTGCACACACACCATCTATAGGAACGGAAGCCGCTGAGGAGATCGGCTGTTTGCGGTAGGTGAGTATAACCATTTTTCATTTTTTTAATTATTTTTAACATTCTATCTTTCACTATTGATGCGGCATAGGCAGCATCAATAGTAAAAAGTTGGTCACACTTGTCAAACACTATGTTTGACAAGTGTCACCAATCTGTCAATCAGTTTTCCAAGCGATGCTACAGATCGCTTGGAAAACGCTAGCATTCTGCAAGCTAATTATGCTTGCAAAACGCTAGTTTTCTGCGGGAATATGCATGCCAATTCCGCATGCGATATACCCGCGGCAGGAGGCGCAGAATTGCTGCAGAAATTTCTGCGGCAATTCTGCAACGTGTGCACTTAGCCTTTGTGTTTTACTGTGTATTGGTTTTAATCTCATATATTTGTTTATTTTTATTTCCATATACCAGCCAGTCTCTCGTAACTAGACTAATCATTCAATGCCGCAACAGTCTTGGGATAGGATAAAAATTTGTCGCTTTGTCTGGATGCCTACCAAGGATGAGTCTCTCTCTATCAATCAGATGGATGAATCCAGACCCATAAGAATTGGACTATATTCATTATGTTACCAACATGGACATAACCAGTAACATGTTTTTTACTTAGCATATGTATCACTTTAATATACTAGCACTTGTTTAGCACTTTCGAACTTTCACACAATTTGTTCAGTAATATGACGAGTAGTACACTGGTTGTGTGGTGTAAATGTGCACTTCTTATTATAGCATGAGTCAACACATGCTTTGGCGTTTTAGTATATATATTACTGCAAGTATCTATATATGTTTAGGCTTTTATATATATATGGTGGTATTTGCACTTTAGATAACAGAATTTGTTCCGGCAGCGGGTTGTGCGCATGTGCCGTGGCACTTTGGTTGGACACTCTCGCTCGCGGCATGAGTCGGGCCTTCGCCCTCTCCCAGTATTGTTGGGCCAGTGCGCAGGTCCTGCCGTCGCCGCTGGTGCGTGGATCCTTAAGCTTGGGTTCCATGTACGCATGCGCCGCCAAAACCCGTTGCCCACAATATTATATTCACATATATGGTCTCTCACACCATGAGACACTTTTGATATGAGTTTTATTGGTATTATGTTTTCACTATTAATTGTCCATGTGGTTTAGATTATCCCACTAGATATTGAGCCCTGCCGTTGTGTGTTGTAGGATTTTTGCTCAATTGGAATCAACACTGTGAGACAAGAATCGATAGTAGTTATTTTTATTTTATTTTTAGATTATTTAATAAATATAGACACAGAGACATGCAAAAATTATTGTGTATTTAAGAATCGTTCTGTCACTAAGTCACGTGTCCCAGTATTAATAGTCTACCTTGGTTTTGGGATTGCATACGTTGTATGTTATTTAACTCTCTATTACCAAGCTACGCGTCCCAGCACTAATCTAGAGCCTACCTCACTTCTGGGATTGTGTATTTTGTAGGATACATCTAATTCTCCATTACTAAGTAATGTGTCCCAGTATTAACATAGAGCCTATCTCACCAGTATTAATAGTCTACCTTGGTTTCGGGATTGCGTACGTTGTAGGTCATTTAACTCTCCGTTACCAAGCAACGAGTCCCAGCATTAATATAGAGCCTATCTCACTTCCGGGATTGCGTTCTTTGTATGATATATCTAACTCTCTGTTACTAAGTAACGTGTCCCCGTACTAACATAGAGCCTATCTCACTTCCGGGATTGCGTTCTTTGTATCTCTGTTACTAAGTAACGTGTCCCAGTACTAACATAGAGCCTACCTCAATTCCGGGATTGCGCACTCCGTACGGTATATCTAATTTTCTGTCACTAAGCAACGCGTCCCAGTATCAACATAGTGTCTATCTCACTTCCGGGATTGCGCACTTTGTAGGTTGTATCAAATTCTTTGTTACTAAGCAATGTGTCCCAGCAGCAACATAGAGCCTATTTCATGCTTGGGACTGCGCATATTGTATGGTATATTTAACTCTACCGTAGTGGAGGGAGTGGTTTACGGATGTCACCGTCTAACTCTATGTATGGCAATAAAATTACGATAAGTAACATGTTATCGGTTGTTGGGAAAGGTACTTCATTTCCGGAACTGCGCACTATGTTTAACACTCTAGCCTTCATTTATGGAGGACGTGCGCTGTGTTCAAACTTCATCCCGGTTAGCGTGCATGGTAATCAAGGTATGACCAATCCGGTGGTAGCGTGTTCAGGCACTAAGCGACGAGTCACATGTACCAGATCTAAGGGAGAATATCCAACACACAAATGGCGATTGGATGATGTTAGTATAGTGGTGATTGGCTGGCGGCGAGTTTAAATAGCTACCATGCGCCCTCGGTAACCCCTATCCCCCAAACCTCCAATGCCAGCCCCCTTGGTGCTGCCAACCTTCTTGACCTTGGAGATATGATCCCTTCCGCATACGACTCCTCCTGTTCCTCCTCCTTCTCCTCCTCTTGTTCCACCACCTGACTTCGAACACTGTGCAAGGTGTGCTCCAGCACGTAAATCACCGGAATGGTCATGCTGATAATGGCATCGTCAGCACTAAACATCTTCGTCGCTATTTGAAAACTGTGCAGAAGGGTGCATAGGTCCCTAATCCGCTGCCACAGTCGCTGCAACATGTGCAGAGTTGAATTACACCATGTGGGTACATTGTATTTCAGCCGGTGAACTGGCAGGCCCAACGACTTCTGTAGAGATGCAAGTCGTCGAGCTGCGGGATGCGAACGGCGGAATTGAGCACACAGTGACCGTGCCCTCTGCAGAAGCCCATCTAGTCCGGGATAGTGGGATAAAAATTGCTGGACAACCAGGTTCAAAACGTGAGCCATACAAGGCACTTGTGTGAGATTGCCCCGGTGAAGGGCCGCACCCAGATTTGCAGCATAGTAGCGCACAGCCTTTCCTGGCTGCAGGTTGAGTGGAGACAACCATTGATGGAACTCAGTCTCCAGAGATGACCACAACTCCTATGCTGTGTGACTCAGATTTCCCAGACATTTCAATGTGAACACTGCCTGATGCAGTTGAGCCCTGGTGACAGCATAGTGAGGAGGTGTGCAGGATTCCTTCTGCGCAGTTACAACGCAGGTGGCATTACCAGACAGGCTTTGGGTGCAGGTGGAGGACCAAGAGGAGGTTGAGGAGCCAGAAGCAGTGGAGGAACTTCTAGATACAGAGGATCGACGAGCAACTCGTGGTGACGGCAAGACTTGGACAGCAGCCCCTTCTCCTGATGTCGCCGTAGTTACCCAGTGCCCAGTCACCGACATGTAATGCCCTTGTCAATGTCTACTCGTCCAAGTGTCTGTGGTGAAATGCACGCTGTCACACACAGAGTTTCTCAAGGAAGCGGTGATGTTGTGTGCGACATGCTGGTGTAGCGCAGGCACAGCTTTCTTTGAGAAGTAGTGGTGACTGGGCATCTGGTACTGGGGCACTGCGACGGACATAAGGTCTCGAAAATCCTCTGTGTCCACCAGGCGGAAAGGCAGCATTTCTGTAGCCAACAGCTTGCTGATGGAGAAATTCAACCTCTTAGCTTTGTCATGGCTAGGAGGAAATGGTCTTTTACTTGTCCACATCTGGGGGACTGAGGGCTGGCTGCCGAGCTTAGACGGAGTTGAGTAGGGTGTCCCCGGCAAACTGCTGGTCTGTGAGGAAGGTGCAGGCGGAGATGTTATGTTGCCTTCATGAAAATGTGGTGTCGATGTCAGAGAGCGCTCAACACCAACAGGTGTTTCCACTAGCAAATGTCCTGACGACCTGCCAATCACACTGGCTGTTGCGGGTAAAGAGGTGGAAGGTCTGCATCCAAAACCATGTGCGACTGCTGTCCCCACAGTCACAGAGGATGAAGAGGACGCAGATGCACTTGATTGGGCAGACGGTGGTTGACCCAGCCTACTAGGCCACATTGTAGCACAGTGAGCTTCCCACTGCAACTTATGGCTCATATCCATGTGACGGTTCATGCATGAAGTACTCAAGCTAGTGATTTTTTGGCCTCTACTGAGATTTTGTTGACAAATCTTACAGACAACATGAGTTTGGTCATACTTTGCAATGTCAAAAAATGCACAGGCTATGCAAGGCTTAGAGCCCGTGCGACCTGAAGAGCCACCGCGACTTCTGGTCTGAGGCACAGTTGGGGTGAGGATGCAGTTGTTGACGTGCTTCCAGTACTCCGTCTCTGTTCAGGAAGGTGCACAGTTACCTCGTCATCAGACTCGTCACTAGCATCCTCCTCCACCTCCTCTGCTGACCTAATGGACTGGCGGTTGACAGTAAGTGGGGTCTACAACCTCGTCATCATCATCCTGTGTGTTCTCACACCCGTCGTCCTCAGAGCCAACCTCTTCCTGCCCCGACCGAAAAGTCAAGTTTTCATTACAATCAGGTATCTCAGTCTCATCATCATCTTCCTCATTGTCTCCACCAACAGGAGTTACAGTTTGGGAACGAGGGTCTACATTATGCTCAGAACCTTCTTCATCTGGGCCTGGATCCGACTCACAAAGACTCTGGGCATCAGTGCAGATCATTTCCTCGTCTGGATTTACAGAAGCTCTGGAGCAGACCTCTGATTCCCAGGCTATAGTATTCGTAAACAGCTCTACAGACTCAACCATGTGTGTTACCCCATGCTCAGATGGGAAGCTGGAGACTTGGGATCTGTGCTGAAGCAAGTGCGATTGGGGTGACAACTCTGAGGACTGGAGTAGTTGTGATGTTGAAGTTGACATGGAGGAGAGCCCACTTGAACGAGCACTTGATATCCGTTCAAGCACCTGCTGTTTTTGTGCCTCATCTGGAATTTTTGGCGATGCTTGTAGCGATGGTCGTAAGAAAGGGATCATATCAGATTGTCCACAAAAAGAAGTAGACATCTTACTTTGGCTGGAAGATGGTCTTTCTTCTGCAGATGTTACTGTTGCTTTACCACCTACCCCAGGGACACAACCTTTTTTTTCCCTTTCCAAAACGCCTATTCCCCTTTCCACAAGCAGCAGGCCTTTTGCCACTCATTTTAATGCTTAACTAATTGGCAACTCTGTATCTGTAGTTGTTAGCACAACAACCGATGGATGAAAACCGAGCAGAACTGAGTGGCCAAACTGTGGTACTAGGCCCAAAACTAATAACTGGATTAGATGCAGTGAAAATTGAGATACACAGGCGGTAAAGTTTGCTTCACAGGTGGGCTACTCTGCTGATGTGCAGACACTGCTCCTAGGCCTTAATCTATTAACTGGATTAGATGCAGTGAAAATAGAGATACACTTGCGGTATAGTTTGTTTCACAGGCGGGCTACTCTGCTACCATGCAGACACTGCTCCTAGGCCCTAAACTATTAACTGGATTAGATGCAGTGAAAATAGAGATACACAGGTGGTATAGTTTGTTTCACAGGCGGGCTACTCTGCTGACGTGCAGACACTGCTCCTAGGCCCAAAACTAATAACTGGATTAGATGCAGTGAAAATAGAGATACACAGGCGGTATAGTTTGTTTCACAGGCGGGCTACTCTGCTGACGTGCAGACACTGCTCCTAGGCCCAAAACTAATAACTGGATTAGATGCAGTGAAAATAGAGATACACAGGCGGTATAGTTTGTTTCACAGGAGGTTTACTCTGCTGGCGTGCAGACACTGCTCCTAGGCCCTAAACTAATAACTGGATTAGTTGCAGTGAAAATAGAGATACACAGGCGGTATAGTTTGTTTCACAGGCGGGCTACTCTGCTGACGTGCAGACACTGCTCCTAGGCCCTAAACTATTAACTGGATTAGATGCAGTGAAAATAGAGATACACAGGCGGTGTAGTTAGTTTCACAGGCGGGCTACTCAGATGACTATCAGACAATGCTACTAGCCCAAAAGGATTGGCTGAGCTCGATTACACCAAATGCTGTGACAAACACTTGCACAACCCTGGCACAGACCTGCCTGGCAAATAGTGCTATGAACTGCTGTAACAACTAGTCTCGACTCCTCAAACCTATCTCTCTGACAAATCGCTCCAAAAAAACACTCTTCGTCTCTATAGCGGCCAGAGCAGCAGCGGCGCCGTCTAGCACTAAGCTGCAGCAGTCAGGAAATGGTGGCAACGGGGCAAATGGCTGGTTCTTATAGGGCAAGGACATGTGACATACACAGCCAATGACACATGCCCTTGCTTGTGTGCATCACATGCACATTGCTGTGTGTGTGTGCACTACTGATAGGCTGATAGGCTGAGAGACTGCACCCCCCTCACTGTAAATGCGGGAAAGAAAAAAAATGGAGATCGGCGTTATTTCAGCACAGATCTATCCCTCGCCCTCCCGCCCACTATACACTGAAACAGTCTATTAACAATGATAAACAGTTTTAATGTGCAAATCAGCGAGGCTTTTGCTGAACGAACAGATATTGAACAGAAACTCGAACAGATGAATTTTAAGCAAATTGTTTGGGTTCGTCGAACGACTTGAACACCGCCCAAAACAGCTCGAATTTGAGATTGGCGAACAGTTCAACTCGAACACCGCTCATGTCTAATCCTGGGGGACACATAGCGACCTGTTATGATTAGGCAACTCAGTACCACAGTGAACATAGAGGTCAGAGCACATACAGTGATCTGACAATAATCCAAAAACATAGAACGAGCTCTGAGACGTGGGAACTCTGTTGACCGCAATCCCTAATCCTATCCAACAACACTAGAGGCAGCCGTGGATTGCGCCTAACGCTACCTATGCAACTCGGCACAGCCTGAGAAACTAGCTAGCCTGAAGATAGAAAATAAGCCTACCTTGCCTCAGAGAAATACCCCAAAGGAAAAGGCAGCCCCCCACATATAATGACTGTGAGTAAGATGAAAAGACAAACGTAGAGATGAAATAGATTTAGCAAAGTGAGGCCCGACTTTCTGAACAGAGCGAGGATAGGAAAGGTAACTTTGCGGTCAACACAAAACCCTAAAAACCACGCAAAGGGGGCAAAAAGACCCTCCATACCGAACTAACGGCACGGAGGTACACCCTCTGCGTCCCAGAGCTTCCAGCAAACAAATAGATAAGCTGGACAGAAGAAAAGCAAACAAAATAGCAAAGGAAAACTTAGCTATGCAGAGCAGCAGGCCACAGGAACGATCCAGGAGGAAAACAAGTCCAATACTGGAACATTGACAGGAAGCCAGGATCAAAGCACTAGGTGGAGTTAAGTAGAGCAGCACCTAACGACCTCACCACATCACCTGAGGGAGGAAACTCAGAAGCCGCAGTACCACTTCCCTCCACCAACGGAAGCTTACAGAGAGAATCAGCCGAAGTACCACTTGTGACCACAGGAGGGAGCTCTGCCACAGAATTCACAACAGTACCCCCTCCTTGAGGAGGGGTCACCGAACCCTCACCAGAGCCCCCAGGCCGACCAGGATGAGCCACATGAAAGGCACGAACAAGATCGGGAGCATGGACATCAGAGGCAAAGACCCAGGAATTATCTTCCTGAGCATAACCCTTCCACTTAACCAGATACTGGAGTTTCCGTCTTGAAACACGAGCATCCAAAATCTTCTCCACAATATACTCCAACTCCCCCTCCACCAAAACCGGGGCAAGAGGGTCAACAGAAGGAACCATAGGTGCCACGTATCTCCGCAACAATGACCTATGGAATACGTTATGTATGGAAAAAGAATCTGGAAGGGTCAGACGAAAAGACACAGGATTAAGAACCTCAGAAATCCTATACGGACCAATGAAACGAGGTTTAAACTTAGGAGAGGAAACCTTCATAGGAATATGACGAGAAGATAACCAAACCAGATCCCCAACACGAAGTCGGGGACCCACACAGCGTCTGCGATTAGCAAAACATTGAGCCTTCTCCTGGGACAAGGTCAAATTGTCCACTACCTGAGTCCAAATCTGCTGCAACCTGTCCACCACAGTATCCACACCAGGACAGTCCGAAGACTCAACCTGTCCTGACGAGAAACGAGGATGGAACCCAGAGTTGCTGAAAAATGGCGAAACCAAGGTAGCCGAGCTAGCCCGATTATTAAGGGCGAACTCAGCCAAAGGCAAAAAGGACACCCAGTCATCCTGATCAGCAGAAACAAAACATCTCAGATATGTTTCCAAGGTCTGATTGGTTCGTTCGGTCTGGCCATTAGTCTGAGGATGGAAAACCGAGGAAAAAGACAAGTCAATGCCCATCCTACCACAAAAGGCTCGCCAAAACCTCGAAACAAACTGGGAACCTCTGTCAGAAACGATATTCTCTGGAATGCCATGTAAACGAACCACATGCTGGAAGAACAATGGCACCAAATCAGAGGAGGAAGGCAATTTAGACAAGGGTACCAAATGTACCATCTTAGAAAAGCGATCACAGACCACCCAAATGACTGAAATCTTTTGAGAAACGGGAAGATCTGAAATAAAATCCATAGAGATATGTGTCCAAGGCCTCTTCGGGACTGGCAAGGGCAAAAGCAACCCACTGGCACGAGAACAGCAGGGCTTAGCCCAAGCACAAATCCCACAGGACTGCACAAAAGTACGCACATCCCGCGACAGAGATGGCCACCAAAAGGATCTAGCCACTAACTCTCTGGTACCAAAGATTCCAGGATGAACAGCCAAGACCGAACAATGAACCTCAGAGATAACTTTATTCGTCCACCTATCAGGGACAAACAGTTTCTCCGCTGGACAACGATCAGGTTTATTAGCCTGAAATTTTTGCTGCACTCGCCGCAAATCAGGGCAGAAGGCAGACACAATTACTCTCTCTTTGAGGATACCCGCCGGCTCAGATACACCCGGAGAGTAGGGCACAAAACTCCTAGACAGAGCATCCGCCTTCACATTTTTAGAGCCCGGAAGATATGAAATCACAAAGTCAAAACGGGCAAAAAACAACTACCAACGAGCTTGTCTAGGATTCAACCGCTTGGCGGACTTGAGATAAGTCAAGTTCTTATGATCAGTCAAGACCACCACGCGATGCTTAGCTCCTTCAAGCCAATGACGCCACTCCTCGAATGCCCACTTCATGGCCAGCAACTCTCGGTTGCCCACATCATAATTTCGCTCAGCAGGCGAAAACTTCCTGGAAAAGAAGGCGCACGGTTTCATCACTGAGCAATCAGTACCTCTCTGCGACAAAACAGCCCCTGCTCCAATCTCAGAAGCATCAACCTCGACCTGGAACGGAAGCGAAACATCTGGTTGACACAACACAGGGGCAGAAGAAAAACGACGCTTCAACTGTTGAAAAGCTTCCACAGCAGCCGAAGACCAATGGACCACATCAGCACCCTTCTTGGTCAAATCGGTCAATGGTTTAGCAATACTAGAAAAATTGCAGATGAAGCGACGATAAAAATTAGCAAAGCCCAGGAACTTTTGCAGACTTTTCAGAGATGTCGGCTGAGTCCAATCATGGATGGCTTGAACCTTAACAGGATCCATCTCGATAGTAGAAGGGGAAAAGATGAACCCCAAAAATGAAACCTTCTGCACACCAAAGAGACACTTTGATCCCTTCACAAACAAAGAATTAGCACGCAGGACCTGAAAAACCGTTCTGACCTGCTTCACATGAGACTCCCAATCATCCGAGAAGATCAAAATGTCATCCAAGTACACAATCAGGAATTTATCCAGGTACTCTCGGAAGATGTCATGCATAAAGGACTGAAACACTGATGGAGCATTGGCAAGTCTGAATGGCATTACTAGATACTCAAAATGACCCTCGGGCGTATTAAATGCAGTTTTCCATTCATCACCTCGCTTAATTCGCACAAGATTATACGCACCACGAAGATCTATCTTGGTGAACCAACTAGCCCCCTTAATCCGAGCAAACAAATCAAATAACAACGGCAAGGGGTACTGAAATTTAACCGTGATCTTATTTAGAAGGCGGTAATCTATACAAGGTCTCAGCGAACCATCCTTCTTGGCTACAAAAAAGAACCCTGCTCCTAATGGCGACGATGACGGGCGAATATGCCCCTTCTCCAGGGACTCCTTCACATAACTGCGCATAGCGGCGTGCTCAGGCACAGATAAATTAAACAATCGGCCTTTTTGGGAACTTACTACCAGGAATCAAATTGATAGCACAATCACAATCCCTATGCAGAGGTAGGGCATCGGACTTGGGCTCATTAAATACATCCCGGTAATCAGACAAGAACTCTGGAACCTCAGAAGGGGTGGATGACGAAATTGACAGAAATGGAACATCACCATGTACCCCCTGACAACCCCAGCTGGACACCGACATGGATTTCCAATCTAATACTGGATTATGGACTTGTAGCCATGGCAACCCCAACACGACCACATCATGCAGATTATGCAACACCAGAAAGCGAATAACCTCCTGATGTGCAGGAGCCATGCACATGGTCAGCTGGGTCCAGTACTGAGGCTTATTCTTGGCCAAAGGCGTAGCATCAATTCCTCTCAATGGAATAGGACACTGCAAGGGCTCCAAGAAAAACCCACAATGCTTAGCATACTCCAAGTCCATCAAATTCAGGGCAGCGCCTGAATCCACAAATGCCATGACAGAATACGATGACAAAGAGCAGATCAAGGTAACAGACAGAAGAAATTTTTACTGTACAGTACCAATGGCGGCAGACCTAGCGAACCGCTTAGTGCGCTTAGGACAATCAGAGATAGCATGAGTGGAATCACCACAGTAGAAACACAGCCCATTCAGACGTATGTGTTCTTGCCGTTCAACTCTGGTCAAAGTCCTATCGCACTGCATAGGCTCAGGTTTAAGCTCAGGTAATACCGCCAAATGGTGCACAGATTTACGCTCACGCAAGCGTCGACCAATCTAAATGGCCAAAGACATAGACTCATTCAAACCAGCAGGCATAGGAAATCCCACCATGACATCCTTAAGGGCTTCAGAGAGACCCTTTCTGAACATAGCTGCCAGCGCAGATTCATTCCATTGAGTGAGCACGGACCACTTTCTAAATTTCTGACAATATAACTCTATCTCATCCTGACCCTGACAAAGAGCCAGCAAATTTTTTTCTGCCTGATCCACAGAATTAGGCTCATCGTACAGCAATCCGAGCGCAAGGAAAAACGCATCGATATTACTTAATGCAGGATCTCCTGGCGCAAGAGAAAATGCCCAGTCGCCACGCAAAAAAGAAATAATGATCAAAACCTGTTGAACTGGATCACCAGAGGAGCGAGGTTTCAAGGCCAGAAATAGTTTACAATTATTTTTGAAACTCAGAAATTTAGTTCTATCACCAAAAAACAAATCAGGAATTGGAATTCTTGGTTCTAACATAGATTTCTGATCAATAGTGTCTTGAATCTTTTGTACTGTTGCCGAGAGCTGATCCACACATGAAGACAGACTTCTAATGTCCGTTGCTACACCTGTGTCCTGAACCACCCAAATGTCTAGGGGGAAAAAAAGGCAAAACACAGTGCAGAGAAAAAAAAATGGTCTCAGAACTTCTTTTTTCCCTCTATTGAGAATCATTAGTACTTTGGCTTCCTGTACTGTTATTTAGGCAACTCAGTACCACAGTGAACATAGAGGTCAGAGCACATACAGTGATCTGACAATAATCCAAAAACATAGAACGAGCTCTGAGACATGGGAACTCTGTTGACCGCAATCCCTAATCCTATCCAACAACACTAGAGGCAGCCGTGGATTGCGCCTAACGCTACCTATGCAACTCGGCACAGCCTGAGAAACTAGCTAGCTTGAAGATAGAAAATAAGCCTACCTTGCCTCAGAGAAATACCCCAAAGGAAAAGGCAGCCCCCCACATATAATGACTGTGAGTAAGATGAAAAGACAAACGTAGAGATCAAATAGATTTAGCAAAGTGAGGCCCGACTTTCTGAACAGAGCGAGGATAGGAAAGGTAACTTTGCGGTCAACACAAAACCCTAAAAACCACGCAAAGGGGGCAAAAAGACCCTCCGTACCGAACTAACGGCACGGAGGTACACCCTCTGCGTCCCAGAGTTTCCAGCAAACAAATAGATAAGCTGGACAGAAGAAAAGCAAACAAAATAGCAAAGGAAAACTTAGCTATGCAGAGCAGCAGGCCACAGGAACGATCCAGGAGGAAAACAAGTCCAATACTGGAACATTGACAGGAAGCCAGGATCAAAGCACTAGGTGGAGTTAAGTAGAGCAGCACCTAACGACCTCACCACATCACCTGAGGGAGGAAACTCAGAAGCCGCAGTACCACTTCCCTCCACCAACGGAAGCTTACAGAGAGAATCAGCCGAAGTACCACTTGTGACCACAGGAGGGAGCTCTGCCACAGAATTCACAACAGCGACCCTCGCATATAACACTGGTCACTGCCTCACAATATATATATATATATATATATATATATATTACATAGTCTCCTGTCATTCTGAACTGTGTATTGGTATACCTTATTACACAGTGCCATCTCTTGTCATATACAGCTCCATCCCTTACATATTGGATTCCCCTGTCTTTATTACATACTGCTTCTCTTGTTAGATATATAATGAAATGATAGCTGATGGAGCATGGGAAAGCTTCTTTTCTAATGGAGGAGGCTGATGGACTGGTCTTCTGGCAACCGGCTGCTCCATCAGCAGTCATTTTATATCTAACAAGAGAAGACTATGTAATAAAAGAGAGCGCTGTGACTAACAAAAAATAATGAGAATATGCTATGTATGGGGCGGTGCTATATACAGTGACGAGAAAAAGGGTAACGATGTTTTGAACTTGTGACTTTCAGGCTCCATATTTCACCATCCATTACTGCTTCCAACATGTGACTACCATCATTTTATAGACAGGCATCTTGGCTATCTCATACATTAATTTGATTTGCAACTATTTTGCATATGATCAATTATGCAGATTCTTGTCATATCCCTGCATTGTTACTGTTTTGCTGTGGAAACATATTTTTCTTCCTGTATACTATAAAATACAACATGTTCTCACATTCCCTAATAGCTCAGTATATTATTAGGTTGATTCCCAAGTGAAAGGTCGTTGGTTCTAATCGAGGAGCAGCCATGAGGACGATTTCACAAGGAAAAAGAAACAGCATCATCCAGCTCATCGATAGCGGTCTCTCGGCCAAGAAAATTGCCAAACTGCATCATGTGAGTGCCAGGACATTTGGAAGTCTACAAAATGAAGTCCATCCATCCATTCAGAAACCAAGCAGTGGACATCCAGGCAAAATATCAGAGTAAACAAGTCGGTTCATCACAAGGTCTATCAGTTCTGGCTTGACAAACAAGGCAGTGGAGGTGGCTCGTATGCTTCGTAATAGTGAGATCACAGATGTCCATTCATGCACTGTTATAAAAGTCTGAAATTGTGGCCCGAAAAAAAGGGGAAGAAGCCTTGACTTCAATATTGTCATAAGAAGCGCCAGCTCGAGTTTGCAAAAAAGTACGAAAAGTGGACTCTAGAAGATTTAAAATGGGGGATTTGGAGCAATAAGACAAAAGTCAACAGACTGGGCTCTGACGTCACTGCCATCCGCCCCCAGTCACGGGCATGCAGACATCAGCTGCTGGTGGCATGCATTGCAGCTTAGGGAGCCAGGGGGTTCCCCACACCGCGATACATTTCACCTGAATGTGCGTCCTCGGAAACACATCCAGCTGAAATAGTCACATGGGCTGGTGGCCCTCCTGTATATGCCTTAGTGCAGCTGCACCGCAATAGGTCTGCCCCTGGGTCCATACTAATATCAGTAAATATTCCTAGTGGTCTGGAGTAGTGAAAGTATTACTGCAAGTATAACATAAAATGGGTTAAAACCCTCCCTGGTGGTCTTGAGTAGTGAACTAGTTAAATAATTTCTATTCTCCATCGGATTTCTCATCTTTCCTAGGTAAATAGCAGCTCACCCCAATAGGCAGCAGCAGCTGTATCCAAGCAAGGAGGAAACCGAAATCACTCAGCTACGATCTCAGCTAAATGCTATGTATGTGTAGTAGCAGAACCTGTCAGATGTATTTCTATTTCAGCAGCTGCTGAAATCTGCTCTTAAGTCACCACTGGGAACATATATGAGATACATATTAATAATTCTGCAGCTGAAAAATATCAACGGTATTTAACCCAGGAGCGCTGGGTTCAGTAATGGATTTATTCGGCTAAAATAAACATTTATATTCATGCATTGTAAGGGTAAGAAAAGACTAATCCTTCTGAACTCTAACAGACCGTAAATAATCCAGACCACATGGTGTCAGATAATATCTAATCTAAAAAGTAAGACAGTGCTGCTAATTGATTGCCTCCTGATAGTCCAGAATAGTCTGCATATGTGAATTACGGCCCCAAAGCAGAATTTAATCTAGAATCACTAGCAGGTTTTACTGCAAAAATCGTATTTTTCTTATCTTTCATTAAATGGAGTGTTGAGCGATACCTTCCGATATTCGGAAATATCGGTATCGGATTGGATCGGCCAATATTCAAAAAATATCGGATATCGACGATACCAATACCCGATACCAATGCAAGTCAATCGGACAAAAATATCGGAATTAAAATAAACCCTTTCTTTCCTTGTAGGTTAATTCTACATGAAGGAAAACAACTAAGAATAATGTAGGATGTATTGGGGGAGGTGGAGGAGACATTAAAGACCTTTCCCTTTTACACGGATGTCCCAGGTCCAAGGACCGGGTCAGCCACCGTGACATCCCCCTGTGAACCACAGGACCCGGTACCGAGTATCCCACGGCCCCATGGGGGTGATCCAACTTTGGCGTCAAGAACAGGATCTACTAAACTCCGTGAATTGGGTCATGCGCGCCTAAAAGACTGTGCCAGAATTGTGCTTGAACTGTGATTTATTGAAAGACTGTATATCGCAAAAAGACCACCAAAGATTGCCGCCAAATCACCACCATTGCAGCACCATGAGGAGCGCTGGAGAAGAAGGGCGTGCCATCGTGGGTGGGAGCTAACTGGGAAGCGCGAAAAATAATGGCCGCCCAGTCCAAATACCTCTGTACCCTGAGGACATGTCTGTCAGCAACAGAGATCCGCCTCCTGATCTTAAATTGTGGGAGGAGACCAAGAAGAAGGAACCGCCCCGGAGGAGAGAGCAAGAAAGAGACATGGACGGAGAGAGCAACGTGGAAGACGCCATGGCCAGCAGCCGGAACCAGAGCATGGGGTGGAACCGGAGGACTCCCCCAGCCACCTGGAAAGACACCACAGCCAGGCATCACCAGTCGACCCTGAATTCCTGCCAGGGAGTGGAGGAGCTCATCAGCCAGCTCCTGCAGATGCAGTTAAACGCTGGGACCACCCGCAAGCTTGCACCCGCGGAAGCCGTGCTGGAGCGGTGTCCCGTCCAGCATCCCTTAACATCGGAGGAGGAGCCTGGCACCAGAGATACTGTGGAAGGTAGGAACGACACCCCTGGCCCAGTAGCCAAAGACCTCTTAGTGGGCCCCGTAGACGCACCACCCTGCCGTGGGTCCGCCCGACTCCAGATCCTGGGGGAATGAGACAAGGTCACGGGGATGGAGAGCTTCATGAAGGCCCCGATTGCAACTACCACCTTGCTGGGTGAACTATATGTGGAGAAGACCGTCTATCTCTGGGTCAACACCGCTGCTGCCTCATCACCAACAAAGCTACCTCCTCACCAACACCGGAGCTACCGCCTCACCAACACTGGAGCTACCGCCTCACCAACACCGGAGCTCCTGCAACCCTCAACCTACTGTCTCCTTCCCCATAATCCTGTAGAATGTAAGCCCGCAAGGGCAGGGTCCTCGCCCCTCTGTATCAGTCCGTCATTGTTAGTTTGTTTACTGTATGTGATATTTGTAACTTGTATGTAACCCCTTCTCATGTACAGCACCATGGAATCAATGGTGCTATATAAATAAATAATAATAATAATAATAACCCTGGACCCGACCTCATGGGGTTCCCCGGGACCGCTAAGCAGGAGGAAAAAACCCTAGAGGTCCTGAGCTGGGATGAGTTCCAGCGGCAGCTCGCCCGCAGATGGGAGGAAAAGGAGGAAGAGCACCAGGCCCAGCGCAGATCCTTTGACAAATGGGATCTGCAGGTCCAGGCCCGCAAGGACCGCTCTGTCAACCAGGCCCCGCTTAAGCAGGGCATAGAAGTGACCTTTAAACTGAAAGGAGACTGGGGCTTCATCAAAGAGCAGGGATTCTATGCGGAGATCTTTGTCAACAGGAGGGATGTGGAATCCCACCTTTAGGAAGGACACCCGAATAGGGATCTGTACCCACGGAATTGTGTCACATATACCAGACACTTTGGCACCAAATGGTAGTTCGCTCTGAATGTGCATAAATATAAAGACCCCGTCGCCAAGCCACCTAGCACCAAGATGCCAGCCGTGCCACCTCGTGCAGTAACTATGCCCCCTTGTGCTAAAGCGGCCACAATCATTACTACCCCTGCAGTCACTCCTGCTTGTACCCTTACCAAAACGAAAGTGTGTACCATCACTACTACAGAGACTGCAGTAGCCACAGTACCAACCATCACCTGCACTCAAGCTGTTGTGGAAGAGAGATCAGTGGGCACCCAAACCCCCATCAGAAGTGAAGGTGCCCCATACGTAGCACCTGGTAGCTGCCTGTACCCTGAGGGACTGCCATTACCTGTGCTACCTCCAGAACTACTCAAATAGGTGAAACTTGAACACTGACTGTAAATAGTTAACCGTTTGCCTTTTGCTGCTAAAGTTTATTGAACCCGACCAGGGTTATTTCTTAAAGGGGTCCTCAGTTCCAGGAGGATCCTATGTTTTGCACATGTTTGCACAAGTTGCCTTAATGAACTGGGAATCATGAACTGTGCATGATCGGAAACTTTGCTGTATATAGTTTGCACCTTCTTAAAGGTGCTTCCTACTGGTTTTACAAAGGAAGATTTTACAGAGACTGCTTCTAAAAGAGACTGTTTCTAATCTTGTTGTGAGAACTGCCTTGTTTTACAGAGACCTGAAGAAAAATCCATTTGGTGTGGTAGGATTCCAGGTCTGGATACATGCCTTGTAGCCCGCCCAAGGCCAACGTTGGGGGTTAATATCAGGTCCCTTGCTTCGTTCCTGCTGTTACAGCATTGTTGACTGACTTGAGTATTGATACTTTGCACTACTTCATTAAGAAAGACTTGAGTCTTGTTTATACCCACAAAGGGAATGTTTGCTTGTTGCACTTTTTCCTAAAAGGTGATAGTGTTTGAAAGAATTAAAAGAAGTTAAATAGAATTGTATTCTTCCATAGTGAGTTGATACGAAGAATAAGACTGAACTGAGACTCTGATAAATGATGCACTTTTATATATATCGGTTAGTCAACTTTGCACTTAGGAGAAAATAAAAGTTTTATACTAGAAAGATAGTATACCCTTAAGTTAAGTCAGTTGATATATTGTTTGTTATTGTTATTTAAATGGGCCCATAATGTATATACAGTACAGACCAAATTGTTCTGTATTTTCATGACTATGAAAATTGTACATTCACACTGAAGGCATCAAAACGATAAATTAACACATGTGGAATTATATACTTAACAAAAAAGTGTGAAACAACTGAAGTTATGTCTTATATTCTATGTTCTTCAAAGTAGCCACCTTTTGCTTTGATGACTGCTTTGCACACTCTTGGCATTTTCTTGATGATCTTCAAGAGGTAGTCACCGGGAATGGTTTTCACTTCACAGGTGTGCCTTGTCAGGTTTAATAAGTGGGTTTCTTGCCTTATAAATGGGTTTGGGACCATCAGTTGTGTTGCGCAGAAGTCTGGTGGATACACAGCTGATAGTCCTACTGAATAGACTGTTAGAATTTGTATTATGGCAAGAAAAAGCAGCTAAGTAAAGATAAACGAGTGGCCATCATTACTTTAAGAAATGAAGGTCAGGCAGTCTGAAAAATTGGGCAAACTTTGAAGGAGTCCCCAAGTGCAGTGGCAAAAGCCATCAAGCGCTGCAAAGAAACAGGCTCACATGAGGACCGCCCCAGAAAAGGAAGACCAAGAGTCACCTCGGCTTCTGAGGATAAGTTTATCCGAGTAACCAGCCTCAGAAATCGCAGGTTAACAGCAGCTCAGATTAGAGACCAGGTCAATGCCACACAGAGTTCTAGCAGCAGACACATCTCTACAACAACTGTTAAGAGGAGACCTTGTGCAGCAGGCCTTCATGGTAAAATAGCTGCTAGGAAACCACTGCTAAGGACAGGTAACAAGCAGAAGAGACTTGTTTGGGCTAAAGAACACAAGGAATGGACATTAGACCAGTGGAAATCTGTGTTTTCGTCTGATGAGTCCAAATTTGAGATCTTTGGTTCCAACCTCCGTGTCTTTGTGCTACGCAAAAAAGGTGAACGGATGGACTCTACATGCCTGGTTCCCACTGTGAAGCATGGAGGAGGAGGTGTGATGGTGTGTGGGTGCTTTGCTGGTGACACTGTTGGGGATTTATTCAAAATTGAAGGCATACTAAACCAGCATGGCTACCACAGCATCTTGCAGTGGCATGCTATTCCATTCGGTTTACGTTTAGTTGGACCATCATTTATTTTTCAACAGGACCAATGACCCCAAACACACCTCCAGGCTGTGTAAGGGCTATTTGACCACAAAGGAGCGTGAATGGGGTGCTACGCCAGATGACCTGGCCTCCACAGTCACCAGACCTGAACCCAATTGAGATGGTTTGGGGTGAGCTGGAACGCTGAGTGTAGGCAAAAGGGCCAACAAGTGCTAAGCATCTCTGGGAACTCCTTCAAGATTGTTGGAAGACCATTCCCGGTGACTACCTCTTGAAGCTCATCAAGAGAATGCCAAGAGTGTGCAAAGCAGTCATCAAAGCAAAAGGTGGCTACTTTGAACAACCTAGAATATAAGACATATTTTCAATTGTTTCACACTTTTTTGTTAAGTATACAATTCCTCATGTGTTATTTCATAGTTTTGATGCCTTCAGTGTGAATGCACAATTTTCATAGTCATGAAAATACAGAAAAATCTTTAAATGAGAAGGTATGTCCAAACTTTTGGTCTGTACTGTATATTATGTTATGCAACGTTCAAGAGTCCTCACCTCCCATAAAGGGAAGCATCAGTTCATATTAATTTGTTTTATAGCATTTCAAATATTTGTATGTCTTTTGTTAACCTGTAACTAGTGTTTTACTTTCCCAGTCTGGGAGTACTGGATTTAACGGGGAGGGGCGGCGGGGGGGAGGAGTGCGGCGCCCCAGGGTCCTGGTCGTCGCAGTGGTATTGCTTTCCTCTTGGGGAGATTGATGCTACGTTTGGAGGCAAAGAAGGATAACTGCATCCAGGTACCACAAACATGCAACATTTTCACATTCCAGACCAGAAGGGAGAGCTCTAAGCCTGTTTAAGGTGAACTCCCCTTTAAGTACATCCTGATCTGGAGGGAAAGGGTTCAGTTCCTGTCAGGGAGACAGAGGGAAAGGAAGCAAAGGAGCCATGTAGCCTGAAGTGCTACAGCTCCTGGGAAGAGACATAGAAAGCCGAATGCATTGCAGTTAGCATGAAGGAAGTCAGAGCAAAGGAGAGGATACCCGAGGGGGACCAGCCCTGCACAGGCTGCCTCCTTCTGAGGCACAGAATCCCGGTAACCGGCACACCGAGGGAGTAAGGACCTTTATGCTTTACTCCAGAGACCGGCAGAACAGTTAATTGCAAGTTACCTGTCCGCACCTACACCCAGGAGGCACGGTGGCACCCCTCAGAGGCGGGGCATGCTAGAGTCCCTACAAACAGCCTCAAGCCACCAGTCATAGGGGTATTGTCCTATCCAACTACGGGGGACAGAGAGAGAAACACCACATCTGTGAGACCCTTATCTGAAGCCATAGGCAGTAAGGGACTACACTACTACAGCGCAAGGGAAGGCTACTGATTTCCACCTGGACAAGGGGACTCTGGACTGTCTCCAAACCGGCCGGACTCTGCCTGCCTTGAGATCTGGTGCCCTGGACTGTGGATGCTGAAATCTTCAGTAAAGGTAAAGAGACTACAACCTTGGATCCTTGTTCTTCTCTGCGCCTCTCACCATGCCACCAGCTACACACCGGGAAGCCCTGGGGACATACTTCACCTGTGGGAAGGTATACCATCTAGCTGCCATAACATCACCCCAGTGGACCCCTTAAAGCAGGTCACCCTGACCGAATACCACAGGTGGCGTCACGAACACAAACTTTATCCCTTTTAAAGACCTTTCCCTTTTACACGGACGTCCCAGGGCCACGGACCGGGTCATCCACCGTGACATCCCCCTTTGAACCGCAGGACCCGGTACCGAGTAACCCACAGCCCCATGGGGGCGATCCATACGGATGTAAGAAGATAAGAACAATGCCATACCTTCCACAAACAAATGGTATGTGTGAGAAGATGAATCAAGTGGTAATCAACCTGTTGAAAACCTTGCTTTTGGAAGACAGAAACTTATGGCCAGAGAAGTTGACAGACTTGGTAGATCTGTACAATCACATCCCAGTGAATTCCACCAACTGCACTCCAGCCTTCCTAATCAGAGGAAGACCTAGTAAATTACCTGTTGACCTTGAAATGGGAGTCCTAACACCAGAAACAACCTGACCAGATGCAGATTGGGATACTGAGCGACAACAGAAATACCGCCAAGTACAAGAGTTTGTGGAAAGAAGCTTGTCCCAGGCAAGACAAAAGCAAGAGAGAAACTATAACCGACTGTGCCCCTGCAATTCCCTTGTCACCAGGTGAACAAGTGCTAAAGCGAAAAAGAAGAATGCATAAACTTGATGACAAGTGGAACCAGAACCATATACCATCTTACCATCAAACTTTGATAATACTAAAGTCTGTCTCGTAAGCCCTGACAAACTGAGAAACAAGGAGAAAGACCCAGGTACTTCTCAACCCATGGAGGAAAAAGAAGAGAGAATCCATACTGTTCTTGGAGACTTTCCCTAGTCATGGACCCAAGTAAATCAAGCGATAGTGGTGCCTGTTTTGACTTTTCCCCAGTTGGAAAAACCACAGCTACCACATAGCATGATAGTCCTCCTACAGTCTCCCACAAAGTATGATGGTCCCCTTACAGCCCCAATACAGCGTAATGGTTCCTCTATATAATATTGTGTTCACCAGAGCTAACAAAAAAAACAACCTTATACTCACCTAATCCAGCCTTCATGTTTACTGCAACACCGTCTCTTCTTCTATCCAGTCTTTTACTAGAACTATATAAAAGTATAAATCAAAAGAAAAAAAGTCACCCAAAAGTGATATAAAAACACTAGGGGTAATGTCTCAACAAAGAGACACAGCAACAGGAGACCTTAAAGTCCTGTATGTCACGCGTATACTGACGGTGTTTCCTTTCTTTAAGGTGATACTGGAAACGTTCAATGTGTGTCTGCAACTTAGTTTCTTTGGCCGCAAATTCTGTCTCAGCCGAGAATTTTTTAGTAATATCGATTTGTTCCCTCAGTCTGTCGTTCAAGATGGCCAGGGAGGCTCTCTCCTCCTCAAGCAACAGCTGCATGAAACGGAGAGAACTCTCCGTTGCCTCCCTCTCCCACCTCTGGACGAAACCCCCGTGGGACAATTTTAGCCTTCAGATAGTTTTCAAGGCTTTGAACCTCCTACCAGGAGGTAATCTGGTCACGGTAAATCTGTTGGAGCTCCTTGAATGCCACATTAAAGGTAGGGAGATAGTTCTTTTGAGTAAATGTCTGGTCTGAAAAAACCTCTTTAGCCTCCGATAGCCAATTATCAGTATTAAGGCCCACAGTCAAAAAGCCGGCCATATCCTGAATAATAAATACAAAGAAAAGCAAAAAAATCTGGATGTGGATAAACAGCACAGATATACCCACTAGAACAATGAATACTAATTAGAGCGCAAGTGGAGATAAAACATAACTTTTACTAGAACTATATAAAAGTATAAATCAAAAGAAAAAAAGTCACCCAAAAGTGATATAAAAACACTAGGGGTAATGTCTCAACAAAGAGACACAGCAACAGGAGACCCCTAAAAGGATTCCAAAAACACCACCTGCAAAGATGCTTGCAGATGATAAGCAGACCAATATATGATTCATACAATAGCTGTCAGAAACAATTACAAATGGATCATGAAGCAATAGTACATATATTTGGTTGCATGTAAAATAGACACAAACATGACACCTGTACCACGGTATTAACAGTAAGAGTTAAGGTAAAGAAAATGGAACATTCTCACCAACTCCAGGATACATAGGCAGGAGACCCGGAAGACCTTTTATTCAGGTGATAGTCCGGGATGTAATGAAGGGAACTGGCAATACCCTGTCATTCCCTATGGGGCTAACAGTAGTCTAACCCCAAAACTCCTGCCCTTACAAGGGCAGTCCACAGCTACCCCTGCACCAGCATGCCCTGCACTCTCCCTGTGGTCAGTCCCGACGCGTTTCCTTCAAGCCAATCATCAGGGGACCTGCTTGATTCTAGAGATAAGTGCTCAAAAGGGAGACATAAGTTGCTGCCACCCCCTATGCTATCATGCGGAGGGTGGACGAAGTGTGGGGCTGGTCCTTAAATAGGCAGTGGCCCAAAAAGTAATTAGCTACTTGCAATGGGATAAATACGTAATCTGTGTGGATGTTATAGGTAACCAATAGTGTGCCCGTCAGTAAGCCCATAATCCCGCCCACTGAAACAAAAACATCTCATACAGGAGAATACATACAGCGTAGTAGGCAGAGGTAGCAAGACTGACCTCTATGATGGCGTCACACGCCATGAGCCACGAGGAAACAGACGCCGCAATGAGTATGGAGCGAGTCGGCAGCAGCCGACATGCGTAGAGAAAACCGGAAGCTAACCGTGGCTAACTGAGCGACGTCATTGGACATGCGCACAGAAAACATACGGTCGCTAAGCGACAGAAACGCTGGGGTACAAAACACAGCGATGGCGGTGAAAGATACAGCAACCGCGGACATGCGCAAAGAGAGTAAAAACGTGATATCTCCCCAGCGCTTGCAAAGACCACGCTGCATAACATGTATGGGGCAGACGGATAAGGTTGCTAGATATTTAAAGACGCACACCTACCCGCAACGCATGGGCACATCACTCCCATGTGAATGAAACGGAAAATAAACACTCACACCCGTCATTAGACCCTGCAGACTTAAGTCACCATTCCGTAAATGAACCCCACTATAAAAAAGGGGGGAAATACCACACGGACGGTCTATAGAATAAACCCCAACGTAGCACAACTGTAAAGAAATAGGGGGTGTAATACACCGCAAGTACATGCAAGGTGACATAACCCATTGTACAGAGCACTAAGAAAAGAAGGGGGGAGGGTAAAGTTAACCCTCCAGCGGCCAAAAGATTACCAGACAATAAAACACAAACAAAAACACAGACAACGATCCCATATAATATAAATTACAATTTACATGCAAATCCCAAGAATGCTGGGTGACTAAAGGATTTAGGCAACAACAGATATTAATTGATTGACTGTGTAATATTCAAAAAGACTACAAAAAAGGTGGGAAAAGAGGCCAGTTCAAATAAAACAACTATAATTAATTTGCTCATTAAGCCCATTAGGGGTAACGGTATTGAGATAGAAAATCCATTTGGCCTCTTTCTGGAGAAGCAACCGATCCCAGTCGCCTCCTCGTGTGGGTTTAGTGACTTTCTCAATTGCCATAAATTTAAGATTCTTGGAATGACCATCATGCATCAGATTAATGTGACGGGCTATGGGGGTATCCCTCCCATGTACCACATCACCCAAATGTTCGCCAATTCTTTTCTTAAATTCCCTAATAGTTTTGCCAATATACTCAATGCCACACGAACATGATGCCTTATATATGACTCCTTTGGTGCTACAATTCATAAACTGTTTAATAACGTATTTCCTACCAGTAGCATTATTTACAAAGCTGTTCCCCACATTGACATGCTGGCAAAACGTACAGTGTCCACATTTATGACATCCTGTAATGTTGCTTCTCAGCCAAGTTTCATTAGAAGAGCCCAAGAAATGGCTATGAACCAACCTGTCATTAAGTGAACGTGCTTTTCTGTACGTGATAGCTGGGGTGTCGCCCAGAAATTGAGAGATATCTGAATCCATCTGTAAGATGGACCAGTGTCTTTTGAAAATATCCCTTACGCGGGTGGCACCATTGTCAAATGTGGTAATGAACCGCACCACTTCATCAATCTGTGTATCACGAGTAGAGTTCAACAGGGTCGTCCTATCTCTACTTTTCGCATCGTGATACGCTTTTTTGAGGACTCCAGATGGATAGCCCCTATCCTCAAAATTCTTTCTCAATTCCCTGGCTTGAGACTCAAAAGTAGCCTCATTGGAACAGTTTCTCCTAATTCTAAGGTATTGTCCCTTAGGGATACCTCTTTTGAGATGTTCGGGGTGATGGCTGCCCCAATGGAGCAGGGCATTAGTAGCTGTCGGTTTTTTAATATTCGATGTTACCAGCTCACCATCCGAACCTTTAGAGATGAGGATGTCCAGAAAGGGCAACGACATAGACTCAATTACGGATGTGAAAAAAAGCCCAATAGTGTTGTGATTGAGCCTTTCAACAAAAACCTTAAAGTCATCTCTAGAGCCCGTCCAAATCAAAAAAACATCATCTATGTAGCGTGTCCACAATTCTGTGACACGATACATAGAGCAACCTTCCTCCTCAGGATCACCGTTCCAAACCACAGTCTCCTCCCACCAGCCGAGGAAGAGGTTCGCGTAGGCCGGGGCACAGGGACTGCCCATGGCCGTCCCCCTTAGCTGGTGGTAGACGTGGCGGTTGAATGTGAAATAGTTGTGAGTTAGACAGAAACGGAGGAGTTTAAGGATGAAGTGGTTATGTTCTCGCAAGTGTTGACCTCTCGTTCGGAGAAAAAATGATACGGCCTCCAGGCCCTTCTCATGTGGAATCGAGGAATAGAGGGCCTCCACATCAATACTTGCGAGAAATGCCTCAGGGCCAACAGTAAGGCCATCAAGACGGCGGAGCAAGTCAGGAGTATCTTTCACAAACGACTGCAAAGAGGACACAAATGGAGACAACACACGGTCCAGGTATATACCTGCATTCTGGCATAAACTACCTACCCCCGACACAATGGGCCTGCCTTTGATGGGGTTCAGGCCCTTGTGTACCTTGGGGAGGCAGTAGAATGTAGCTGTCACAGGATGCCGAGGGAAGATAAAGTCAAATTCTGTTCTATCAATAACACCTCCCTCCAAGCCTTCCTGTAGAATTTGTCCCAGCTCCTCACTGTATTCATTAGTTGGATTATGTGCCAGAATTTCATAAGAGTCCCTATCGGCAAGTATAGAATCACACATTTGCTGGTACTGAATCGTATCCATGATGACCACATTGCCCCCCTTGTCTGAGGACTTGATTACGATGGTGTCATCATGCTCTAGGCGGTTGATTGCCTCTATCTCCTTTCTAGAGCAATTGTAGTTGCATTGTATACGGGAACGAGACAACTCAATAAGTTCGGACGTCACCAAATTGGAGAAAACGTCTATGGCTGACAAATCACCAGTAGGTGGTGGCATTCTGTGACTTTTTCCTTTTAGTTGTGTGAAAGGACCCCTACCTTGTTGATTGGGATCAATCTCCCCAATGCTGTGTAACAATCTCACATCAGGCAACATGTCAACTGGGATCCCCAGATCAGCACATGTGCGAGAATCCTGTTTGAAAAAGAATTTCTTCCATCTAATTTTCCGTAAAAAGAGATTAAGATCCTTCACGGTTCTAAAAAGGTCGAAATCGCTATTAGGGACAAAAAAGAGACCCTTTTTCAGTACAGACATTTCATCACAATCAATATTTCTAGTGGAGAGATTGATAACTTGAATACCTTGTGCTGTCATAGGCCTAGGGGAATGGTTGGGAGGTATTTCTCTTGGACGTTCTTCTCCTCCCATCACTTCCTTGCTGGTAACGGTCTGTTGCACAAAGTGTATACCTGGTCCAAAAAAACGGCCCCTGAATTATGATCTGATCTCTCAGAGGGACCCCGTGTGCCTTTCCCCCTTCCTCTACCCCGGTTACGTCCCTTGAATGGTCGGACTCTATTCTCTGATTCTGAAAAATCTGTGTCAGTTGAGGATAACTCTGTATCCCTATCTGGGGGGGGTGGGTCTGGAAGTGAGTACCAGGTAGGCTTTGTTGTCCTTAAAGTCCTGTATGTCACGCGTATACTGACGGTGTTTCCTTTCTTTAAGGTGATACTGGAAACGTTCAATGTGTGTCTGCAACTTAGTTTCTTTGGCCGCAAATTCTGTCTCAGCCGAGAATTTTTAAGTAATATCGATTTGTTCCCTCAGTCTGTCGTTCAAGATGGCCAGGGAGGCTCTCTCCTCCTCAAGCAACAGCTGCATGAAGCGGAGAGAACTCTCCGTTGCCTCCCTCTCCCACCTCTGGACGAAAGACGGGTTTCTGTGTCTGTTACCTGCCGTCAGGTTTATTCTCAAACCCCGTGGGACAATTTTAGCCTTCAGATAGTTTTCAAAGCATTGAACCTCCCACCAGGAGGTAATCTGGTCACGGTAAATCTGTTGGAGCTCCTTGAATGCCACATTAAAGGTAGGGAGATAGTTCTTTTGAGTAAATGTCTGGTCTGAAAAAACCTCTTTAGCCTCCGATAGCCAATTATCAGTATTAAGGCCCACAGTCAAAAAGCCGGCCATATCCTGAATAATAAATACAAAGAAAAGCAAAAAAATCTGGATGTGGATAAACAGCACAGATATACCCACTAGAACAATGAATACTAATTACAGCGCAAGTGGAGATAAAACATAACTTTTACCAGAACTATATAAAAGTATAAATCAAAAGAAAAAAAGTCACCCAAAAGTGATATAAAAACACTAGGGGTAATGTCTCAACAAAGAGACACAGCAACAGGAGACCCCTAAAAGGATTCCAAAAACACCACCTGCAAAGATGCTTGCAGATGAAAAGCAGACCAATATATGATTCATACAATAGCTGTCAGAAACAATTACAAATGGATCATGAAGCAATAGTACATATATTTGGTTGCATGTAAAATAGACACAAACATGACACCTGTACCACGGTATTAACAGTAAGAGTTAAGGTAAAGAAAATGGAACATTCTCACCAACTCCAGGATACATAGGCAGGAGACCCGGAAGACCTTTTATTCAGGTGATAGTCCGGGATGTAATGAAGGGAACTGGCAATACCCTGTCATTCCCTATGGGGCTAACAGTAGTCTAACCCCAAAACTCCTGCCCTTACAAGGGCAGTCCACAGCTACCCCTGCACCAGCATGCCCTGCACTCTCCCTGTGGTCAGTCCCGACGCGTTTCCTTCAAGCCAATCATCAGGGGACCTGCTTGATTCTAGAGATAAGTGCTCAAAAGGGAGACATAAGTTGCTGCCACCCCCTATGCTATCATGCGGAGGGTGGACGAAGTGTGGGGCTGGTCCTTAAATAGGCAGTGGCCCAAAAAGTAATTAGCTACTTGCAATGGGATAAATACGTAATCTGTGTGGATGTTATAGGTAACCAATAGTGTGCCCGTCAGTAAGCCCATAATCCCGCCCACTGAAACAAAAACATCTCATACAGGAGAATACATACAGCGTAGTAGGCAGAGGTAGCAAGACTGACCTCTATGATGGCGTCACACGCCATGAGCCACGAGGAAACAGACGCCGCAATGAGTATGGAGCGAGTCGGCAGCAGCCGACATGCGTAGAGAAAACCGGAAGCTAACCGTGGCTAACTGAGCGACGTCATTGGACATGCGCACAGAAAACATACGGTCGCTAAGCGACAGAAACGCTGGGGTACAAAACACAGCGATGGCGGTGAAAGATACAGCAACCGCGGACATGCGCAAAGAGAGTAAAAACGTGATATCTCCCCAGCGCTTGCAAAGACCACGCTGCATAACATGTATGGGGCAGACGGATAAGGTTGCTAGATATTTAAAGACGCACACCTACCCGCAACGCATGGGCACATCACTCCCATGTGAATGAAATGGAAAATAAACACTCACACCCGTCATTAGACCCTGCAGACTTAAGTCACCATTCCGTAAATGAACCCCACTATAAAAAAGGGGGGAAATACCACACGGACGGTCTATAGAATAAACCCCAACGTAGCACAACTGTAAAG
Organism: Ranitomeya imitator; assembly: GCF_032444005.1. NCBI lineage: Eukaryota > Metazoa > Chordata > Amphibia > Anura > Dendrobatidae > Ranitomeya > Ranitomeya imitator. The sequence goes on along the minus strand of NC_091285.1, from coordinate 608,520,695 downwards.
AAATAGGGGGTGTAATACACCGCAAGTACATGCAAGGTGACATAACCCATTGTACAGAGCACTAAGAAAAGAGGGGGGGAGGGTAAAGTTAACCCTCCAGCGGCCAAAAGATTACCAGACAATAAAACACAAACAAAAACACAGACAACGATCCCATATAATATAAATTACAATTTACACAGGGTATTGCCAGTTCCCTTCATTACATCCCGGACTATCACCTGAATAAAAGGTCTTCCGGGTCTCCTGCCTATGTATCCTGGAGTTGGTGAGAATGTTCCATTTTCTTTACCTTAACTCTTACTGTTAATACCGTGGTACAGGTGTCATGTTTGTGTCTATTTTACATGCAACCAAATATATGTACTATTGCTTCATGATCCATTTGTAATTGTTTCTGACAGCTATTGTATGAATCATATATTGGTCTGCTTTTCATCTGCAAGCATCTTTGCAGGTGGTGTTTTTGGAATCCTTTTAGGGGTCTCCTGTTGCTGTGTCTCTTTGTTGAGACATTACCCCTAGTGTTTTTATATCACTTTTGGGTGACTTTTTTTCTTTTGATTTATACTTTTATATAGTTCTAGTAAAAGTTATATTTTATCTCCACTTGCGCTGTAATTAGTATTCATTGTTCTACTGGGTATATCTGTGCTGTTTATCCACATCCAGATTTTTTTGCTTTTCTTTGTATTTATTATTCAGGATATGGCCGGCTTTTTGACTGTGGGCCTTAATACTGATAATTGGCTATCGGAGGCTAAAGAGGTTTTTTCAGACCAGACATTTACTCAAAAGAACTATCTCCCTACCTTTAATGTGGCATTCAAGGAGCTCCAACAGATTTACCGTGACCAGATTACCTCCTGGTAGGAGGTTCAAAGCCTTGAAAACTATCTGAAGGCTAAAATTGTCCCACGGGGTTTGAGAATAAACCTGACGGCAGGTAACAGACACAGAAACCCGTCTTTCGTCCAGAGGTGGGAGAGGGAGGCAACGGAGAGTTCTCTCCGCTTCATGCAGCTGTTGCTTGAGGAGGAGAGAGCCTCCCTGGCCATCTTGAACGACAGACTGAGGGAACAAATCGATATTACTAAAAAATTCTCGGCTGAGACAGAATTTGCGGCCAAAGAAACTAAGTTGCAGACACACATTGAACGTTTCCAGTATCACCTTAAAGAAAGGAAACACCGTCAGTATACGCGTGACATACAGGACTTTAAGGACAACAAAGCCTACCTGGTACTCACTTCCAGACCCACCCCCCCAGATAGGGATACAGAGTTATCCTCAACTGACACAGATTTTTCAGAATCAGAGAATAGAGTCCGACCATTCAAGGGACGTAACCGGGGTAGAGGAAGGGGGAAAGGCACACGGGGTCCCTCTGAGAGATCAGATCATAATTCAGGGGCCGGTTTTTTGGACCAGGTATACACTTTGCGCAACAGACCGTTACCAGCAAGGAAGTGATGGGAGGAGAAGAACGTCCAAGAGAAATACCTCCCAACCATTCCCCTAGGCCTATGACAGCACAAGGTATTCAAGTTATCAATCTCTCCAGTAGAAATATTGATTGTGATGAAATGTCTGTACTGAAAAAGGGTCTCTCTTTTGTCCCTAATAGCGATTTCGACCTTTTTAGAACTGTGAAGGATCTTAATCTCTTTTTACGGAAAATTAGATGGAAGAAATTCTTTTTCAAACAGGATTCTCGCACATGTGCTGATCTGGGGATCCCAGTTGACATGTTGCCTGATGTGAGATTGTTACACAGCATTGGGGAGATTGATCCCAATCAACAAGGTAGGGGTCCTTTCACACAACTAAAAGGAAAAAGTCACAGAATGCCACCACCTACTGGTGATTTGTCAGCCATAGACGTTTTCTCCAATTTGGTGACGTCCGAACTTATTGAGTTGTCTTGTTCCCGTATACCATGCAACTACAATTGCTCTAGAAAGGAGATAGAGGCAATCAACCGCCTAGAGCATGATGACACCATCGTAATCAAGTCCTCAGACAAGGGGGACAATGTGGTCATCATGGATACGATTCAGTACCAGCAAATGTGTGATTCTATACTTGCCGATAGGGACTCTTATGAAATTCTGGCACATAATCCAACTAATGAATACAGTGAGGAGCTGGGACAAATTCTACAGGAAGGCTTGGAGGGAGGTGTTATTGATAGAACAGAATTTGACTTTATCTTCCCTCGGCATCCTGTGACAGCTACATTCTACTGCCTCCCCAAGGTACACAAGGGCCTGAACCCCATCAAAGGCAGGCCCATTGTGTCGGGGGTAGGTAGTTTATGCCAGAATTCAGGTATATACATGGACCGTGTGTTGTCTCTATTTGTGTCCTCTTTGCAGTCGTTTGTGAAAGATACTCCTGACTTGCTCCGCCGTCTTGATGGCCTTACTGTTGGCCCTGAGGCATTTCTCGCAAGTATTGATGTGGAGGCCCTCTATTCCTCGATTCCACATGAGAAGGGCCTGGAGGCCGTATCATTTTTCCTCCGAACGAGAGGTCAACACTTGCGAGAACATAACCACTTCATCCTTAAACTCCTCCGTTTCTGTCTAACTCACAACTATTTCACATTCAACCGCCACGTCTACCACCAGCTGAGGGGGACGGCCATGGGCAGTCCCTGTGCCCCGGCCTACGCGAACCTCTTCCTCGGCTGGTGGGAGGAGACTGTGGTTTGGAACGGTGATCCTGAGGAGGAAGGTTGCTCTATGTATCGTGTCACAGAATTGTGGACACGCTACATAGATGATGTTTTTTTGATTTGGACGGGCTCTAGAGATGACTTTAAGGTTTTTGTTGAACGGCTCAATCACAACACTATTGGGCTTTTTTTCACATCCGTAATTGAGTCTATGTCGTTGCCCTTTCTGGACATCCTCATCTCTAAAGGTTCGGATGGTGAGCTGGTAACATCGAATTTTAAAAAACCGACAGCTACTAATGCCCTGCTCCATTGGGGCAGCCATCACCTCGAACATCTCAAAAGAGGTATCCCTAAGGGACAATACCTTAGAATTCGGAGAAACTGTTCCAATGAGGCTACCTTTGAGTCTCAAGCCAGGGAATTGAGAAAGAATTTTGAGGATAGGTGCTATCCATCTGGAGTCCTCAAAAAAGCGTATCACGATGCGAAAAGTAGAGATAGGACGACCCTGTTGAACTCTACTCGTGATACACAGATTGATGAAGTGGTGCGGTTCATTACCACATTTGACAATGGTGCCACCCGCGTAAGGGATATTTTCAAAAGACACTGGTCCATCTTACAGATGGATTCAGATATCTCTCAATTTCTGGGCGACACCCCAGCTATCACGTACAGAAAAGCACGTTCACTTAATGACAGGTTGGTTCATAGCCATTTCCTGGGCTCTTCTAATGAAACTTGGCTGAGAAGCAACATTACAGGATGTCATAAATGTGGACACTGTACGTTTTGCCAGCATGTCAATGTGGGGAACAGCTTTGTAAATAATGCTACTGGTAGGAAATACGTTATTAAACAGTTTATGAATTGTAGCACCAAAGGAGTCATATATAAGGCATCATGTTCGTGTGGCATTGAGTATATTGGCAAAACTATTAGGGAATTTAAGAAAAGAATTGGCGAACATTTGGGTGATGTGGTACATGGGAGGGATACCCCCATAGCCCGTCACATTAATCTGATGCATGATGGTCATTCCAAGAATCTTAAATTTATGGCCATTGAGAAAGTCACTAAACCCACACGAGGAGGCGACTGGGATCGGTTGCTTCTCCAGAAAGAGGCCAAATGGATTTTCTATCTCAATACCGTTACCCCTAATGGGCTTAATGAGCAAATTAATTATAGTTGTTTTATTTGAACTGGCCTCTTTTCCCACCTTTTTTGTAGTCTTTTTGAATATTACACAGTCAATCAATTAATATCTGTTGTTGCCTAAATCCTTTAGTCACCCAGCATTCTTGGGATTTGCATGTAAATTGTAATTTATATTATATGGGATCGTTGTCTGTGTTTTTGTTTGTGTTTTATTGTCTGGTAATCTTTTGGCCGCTGGAGGGTTAACTTTACCCTCCCCCCCTCTTTTCTTAGTGCTCTGTACAATGGGTTATGTCACCTTGCATGTACTTGCGGTGTATTACACCCCCTATTTCTTTACAGTTGTGCTACGTTGGGGTTTATTCTATAGACCGTCCGTGTGGTATTTCCCCCCTTTTTTATAGTGGGGTTCATTTACGGAATGGTGACTTAAGTCTGCAGGGTCTAATGACGGGTGTGAGTGTTTATTTTCCGTTTCATTCACATGGGAGTGATGTGCCCATGCGTTGCGGGTAGGTGTGCGTCTTTAAATATCTAGCAACCTTATCCGTCTGCCCCATACATGTTATGCAGCGTGGTCTTTGCAAGCGCTGGGGAGATATCACGTTTTTACTCTCTTTGCGCATGTCCGCGGTTGCTGTATCTTTCACCGCCATCACTGTGTTTTGTACCCCAGCGTTTCTGTCGCTTAGCGACCGTATGTTTTCTGTGCGCATGTCCAATGACGTCGCTCAGTTAGCCACGGTTAGCTTCCGGTTTTCTCTACGCATGTCGGCTGCTGCCGACTCGCTCCATACTCATTGCGGCGTCTGTTTCCTCGTGGCTCATGGCGTGTGACGCCATCATAGAGGTCAGTCTTGCTACCTCTGCCTACTACGCTGTATGTATTCTCCTGTATGAGATGTTTTTGTTTCAGTGGGCGGGATTATGGGCTTACTGACGGGCACACTATTGGTTACCTATAACATCCACACAGATTACGTATTTATCCCATTGCAAGTAGCTAATTACTTTTTGGGCCACTGCCTATTTAAGGACCAGCCCCACACTTCGTCCACCCTCCGCATGATAGCATAGGGGGTGGCAGCAACTTATGTCTCCCTTTTGAGCACTTATCTCTAGAATCAAGCAGGTCCCCTGATGATTGGCTTGAAGGAAACGCGTCGGGACTGACCACAGGGAGAGTGCAGGGCATGCTGGTGCAGGGGTAGCTGTGGACTGCCCTTGTAAGGGCAGGAGTTTTGGGGTTAGACTACTGTTAGCCCCATAGGGAATGACAGGGTATTGCCAGTTCCCTTCATTACATCCCGGACTATCACCTGAATAAAAGGTCTTCCGGGTCTCCTGCCTATGTATCCTGGAGTTGGTGAGAATGTTCCATTTTCTTTACCTTAACTCTTACTGTTAATACCGTGGTACAGGTGTCATGTTTGTGTCTATTTTACATGCAACCAAATATATGTACTATTGCTTCATGATCCATTTGTAATTGTTTCTGACAGCTATTGTATGAATCATATATTGGTCTGCTTTTCATCTGCAAGCATCTTTGCAGGTGGTGTTTTTGGAATCCTTTTAGGGGTCTCCTGTTGCTGTGTCTCTTTGATGAGACATTACCCCTAGTGTTTTTATATCACTTTTGGGTGACTTTTTTTCTTTTGATTTATACTTTTATATAGTTCTAGTAAAAGTTATGTTTTATCTCCACTTGCGCTGTAATTAGTATTCATTGTTCTAGTGGGTATATCTGTGCTGTTTATCCACATCCAGATTGTTTTGCTTTTCTTTTTTCTTCTATCCAGTCTTGCAGAGGACACGGGTGGAGCAATGCACCAACACCCCCTGTATGGAGCTGGCCTTCCAGTGTGAGTGATGGACTCCATGCTCCACCACAGCTATTAACAGTCCGGCTACTTATTGAAGCACTTTCCGTGCAGACAATACCTGGAAATAATGTCGGACAACCACATGTGAATTCACCCCATGGAATGGATTTCTGCCTCTGCCATATCAGCATCAGATCTTTCAGACTTGAGAAACTTCCATTTAATCAGCTCCCAAGAACTTTTAGGGACAGGAAACTCCGTTAAACTATTTAATAAAAGATTTAGGCTATGTGCACACGCTCAGAATTATTTGCATTTTTTTCACGTTTTTTCGGTCGTTTTCCACAGAAAAAACACCCAAAAAGCTTACAATAAGCATCCCATCATTTTAATGCATTCCGCAATTTTTGTGCACATGCTGCGTTTTTTTCTGCGAAAAAACGCATCGCAGTAAAAAACGCAGCATATTCATTAATTTTATGGATTTTTCACATTTTTGCCGCTATATTATTGTATTAGGAAGCTCTGGAAAAAAAGGTGAAAAATCTGCAAAAAAAGGCCTAAAAAACGCGATAAAAATGCGGAAAAAAACTCGTGCGGATTTCCTGCAGAAAAAGTCTGGTTTTGTTCAGGAAAATTCTGTTGACATTCCTGAACGTGTGCACATAGCCTAAATGAGGAATAAAAGGATCTTCATACCACTAGGGCCAAAATGAGTAAAGCACAAAACTGTACATATCCCATTCCATCATGGATGTTGCATTCTGCTTTATCATCACAAGATGTCAGGATTTGTACTATTCTTGCTCCATGAACTCGCGCGGAAATAAAAAAAAAAATCTACAGGTTTAGACAAAGCAAGTTTGTCAGGAAAAAGTTTTCATCCCATTAAACAGTGCACAGCTGTGCCTCCTCTGAGCAGCATACAAATGTGATGCAAACACTAGACAACAAGAAAGATATGAAGACAGAGCTGCACTAGCCCTGAAACCCAAGACAGAAGAGAGACAAAAAGGAAAAACTTGAAGAATTAAGTCCACATCTTCAAGTGGAGAGCACTCGGAAATCTGTGTGTGGATTGTGCACTTATAGGAAGAAACTTTAGTCCTGGAAATTCAGACTAACTATGGCTGTATTATGCACCTTCCTTTTGGGTTTAAAGCCCCTTCTCCTTACTGTATTTCTTTTGGTTTGTGATGGTCAACGTAGTACTGAAGAAAGTGGTGGACCTTCCTGCTATGGAGGTTTTGACCTGTACTTTGTATTGGACAAGTAAGTGCATTGATTAATTACTTTGCATAAGTTGTGTAGAACAATACCCTTCTACCTTTTGCTTTAACAGACCAAAAGTAGAATGATAGATTTTATGCCAGGATTGAGGTTATTTGAGATGTTCCTCCAGAATAATAGTGGAAATTCTGCAGATTGACTCTCAGCTGCAAAAGTTTATTTGATCGCTTATGCAGTTGGGTTCTTGGCCTAGAGTCAACAGAGGACTAAAGAGTACCGTTCCAGCCTTAGGTCAGCTCATGACCCACTTTACGATGATGACCAGTAGGATATTTAAAGAAACCTATTTCTACGTTCTCCAGACACTTCAAAACGTAGTCATTGGGATTATCTCAGAATCTGTAATGACTTTATATGATAGAGATGTTTGGTAAAGAGTCTTTTTTGTCAGTTCTATTCTTTTTAACGTGACTAACTTGGCATCAACGCAGAAGTGCTAGGGTTTGCAAAAAAAAAGCAAGCCAGTAGAATTTCAGGTGACTTGTACTATATTGCATGCAGATATAGAAAGGCGGAAATTGCCATATGACACTTATACTTATTGTGATGTGGTTTTCAGGTAAATGAGGTATATTATCTTGAATTAAAGAGTTATAATTATGCAAAAAGTATGCAAACCTGGTGAATAAAAAGACAAAGAAGAGTTTGAGATCATGGAGATATTTACTGTCTGGACATTATCGAGAAGCGAACGTTGTAATGAACACGTAGGTTGTTTTTTTTTCTGCCAGTGAAAAACTAGAAAGCTGTTTGCAGACCTACACATGCAGGGCAAATGGCAGGCAGATGTGGGCTTGGAAAATAACAATGGAATACCTTTACAGGCTGCATCACGTTCACCTCCTCCGTATATGCTCACATGACATAATATCAAACTGGCACTAACACATTGTGATACAATCAGGTGGGTAGATGAAAGGGTACAATAATATAGATCCTGTAGATTCTGTGCAGGGTAACTGTAGCGTATTGCCAACATGGCATGATCACATATGAATTCCAAAAATTGATGTGATCAATGCAGTCCAGCCACATCTTTCTTTACATAATTGGGAACTACTTGTCCAACATTTATGCAAGTATATGGTTGAAAACTATTATTGAATAGTGATGCAGAATTACCAGGAAGTTATAGGCATAACTACCAGGACACTATAGGCAGAACTACCAGTGCACTATAGGCAGAACTACCAATGCACTTTAGGCTGAACTACAAGTGTACAATAGGCAGAACTACTGGGGCACTATAGGCAGAACTACCAGGGCAGTATAGGCAGAACTACCGGGGCACTTTAGGCAGAACTACCAGGGCAGTATAGGCAGAACTACCGGGGCACTATAGGCAGAACTACCAGGGCAGTATAGGCAGAACTACCGGGGCACTATAGGCAGAACTACCAGGGCAGTATAGGCAGAACTACCATGGCACTATAGGCAAAACTACCAGTACAGTATAGTCGGAACTACCAAGTCACTATAGGCAGAACTACCAGGGCACTATAGGCAGAACTACCAGGGCACTATAGGTGGAACTACCAGGGCACTATAGGCAGAATTACCAGGACACTATAGGCAGAACTACCAGGGCACTATAGGAGAACTACCAGGGCACTATATGCAGAACTACCAGGGCACTATAGGCAGAACTTCCAGTACAGTATAGGCGGAACTACCAGGGCACTATAGGCAGAACTACCAGGACACTATAGGCAGAGCTACCAGTACAGTATAGGCGGAACTACCAGGGCAATATAGGCGGAACTACCAGGGCACTATAGGCAGAACTACTAGGGCACTATAGGCAAAACTACTAGGGCACTATAGGCAGAACTATCAGGAAACTATAGGCAGAACTTCCAGGGCCCTGTAAGCAGAAGTACTAGGGCAATATAAGAAGAACTACCAGGGTATTTTAGGCAGAAATACCAGGACAATGTAGGCAGAACTACCAGTATAATGTAGGCAGAACTACGAGGGCACTATAGGCAGAACTACCAGGACACTATTGGCATAAACACCTGTTCACTGCAGATATAACTATCAGGGTACTATAGGCAGAATTACCAGGGAACTTTAGGCAGAACTACCATGTCACTAAAGGCAGAACGACCAGGGCAATATAGGCAGGACTACCAGGGCACTATAGGCATAATTACCAGGGCACTATAGGCATAACTACCAGGGCACTATAGGCAGAACTACCAGGGCACTATAGGATGAACTATCAGGCAATATAGGATGAACTATCAGGCAATATAGGCAGAACTACCAGGGCAATATAGGCATAATTACCATGGCACTATAGGCAATACTAAGTGCCATTATACATAGGACATCTGTATATAGTAGACAGTGTATAGTGTCAATGTACAGGAACACACTGACTCACCAGTGATGTCTCTAACTAAAGTCCTTCATCTTTGCTTTTCTTTTTCATGCAACCCAGACCACCATCACTTCTTTTAGCCAGGACTCGTGTCTGCATAAAATAACACAGTTATCTAGAGCGCCGGTTCCAGATCACATTCCCCAATTTTTCCCTTTCTTCTACACTACACTTCTGAGTACAGGCATGCATGCATTAATATATGATTGTTTATTATTAGTGATCAGCGAATATTCTTGTTGCTCGGGTTTTCCCAAGCACGCTCGGGTGACCTCTGAGTATTTGTTAGTGTTCGGAGAGTAAGTTTTCATCGCCTCAGCTGAGTGATTTACAGCTATTAGCCAGGCTAAGTACATGTGGGGGTTACCTGGTTGCTAGGGAATCCCCACATGTAATCAGCCTGGCTAATAGCTGTAAATTATTCAGCTGTGGCGATGAAAACTTAATCTCTGAACACTAACAAATACTCGGAAGTCACCCGAGCATGCTCGGGAGAACCCGAGCAACGAGTACACTCGCTCATCACTAGTTATTATGCAATCCACCATTCCAAATATAGACTATAATCCAATACTGTGCCATTCACTAACTATACATAGCCACTTTTCCCACCTAATATATACATTAATTAGCACCTATACTCTTTCCCCCAATTCATTACCAGTCACTTCATCCTCAACACCCCACACTATGTACCTCCCACTTTAACCCTGATTCATTATATTTGCATGCCCCTTTTGCCCCAATTCATTGTCATGTCTTCTCTCTCTCCCACCCTCTATTCATTGTCAACTGCTCTCCCCCACATTCAATACATCATTTACTCCCCCACCCTCAAAATTCATTATTATTTGCTCTCCCCAAGGTCATCATTTGCTCTCCCCACCCTCCACCTTCAATTCAATTGCTCTCCCCATCCCTCACACTAAATTGATCATTTGCAGTCCTCCTCACCCCCCACTTCATCATTTGCAGTCGCCCGTCCTGTCCCTCCACTTCTTCATTTACAGTCCCCATCCCACCACTTTAATTTGCAGTCCCCCTTACTTCATCATTTGAAGTCCTGTATCCCCCTCACTTCTTCATTTGCAGTCCCTCATCGCCTCTCACTTCATCTGCAGTCCCCCTTATTTAATCATTTTCAGCCCCCTATCCCCCTCTCACTTCATCACTTACAGTCCCACCTCAGACACTTTATCATGTGCAAACCCTCCCCCCACACACTTCATATGCTCCCCCCACACACTTCATATGCTCCCCCCTCCCCCACACACACTTTATCATGTGCAGTCCCCCTCCCCCACTTCATCATGTGCAGTGCCTCCCCTCAAACACACTTCATCATTTGCAGCCCCTTTCCCCCTCTTCATCTTGTGCAGTCCCCCAAAGAGACACTTCATTAATTGCAGTCCCGCTCCCCCAACTTCATCATGTTCAGTCTCCCCTCAGACACACTTCACCATTTGCAGTCCCTCTCCCCCCACTTCATCTTCTGCAGTCCCCCAGACACACTTCATCTTTTGCAGTCCCGCTCCCCCCACTTCATCTTGTGCAGTCCCCCCAGACACACTTCATCATTTGCAGTCCCGCTTCCCCCCACTTCATCATATGCTGTCCCTCCAGACACACTTCATAATTTGCATTCCCACTCCCAGCCACTTCATCATGTGTAGTCCCCCTTACCCCAACGTCATCATGTGCAGTCCTCCCCACTTCATCATGTGCAGTCCCCCATATCCACCAATTCATCATATGCAGTCCTCCTCAATCCCCACTTCTTCATGTGCAGTCGTCCGTCCTGTTCCTCCACTTCATCATTTACAGTCCCCATCCCCCCACTTATATTTGCAGTCCCCCTTACTTCACCATTTGCAGTCCCCTATGCCCCTCACTTCATCAGTTGCAGTCCCTCATTGTCCCTAACGTCATCTGCAGTTCCCTTTATTTCATCATTTGCAGCCCCCTATCCCCCTCTCACTTCATCATTTACAGTCCCGCCTCGGATACACTTTAACATGTGCAAACCCCCTCCTCCCACTTCCTCAGACACACTTCATCATTTGCAGTCCTCCTCTACCCACTTCATCTTTTGGAGTCTCCCTTACACCCCAACTTAATCATGTGCAGTCCACCCCCGCTTCATCATGTGCAGTTGCACTCATCCCCAATTCATCATGTGCAGACCTCCTCACCCCCCACTTCATCATGTGCAGTCCCCTCATTTCATCATGTGCATTCCCCCTTCCACCCACTTCATCATGTGCAATCCCCCTCCCCCACTTCATCATGTGCAGCCACCCTACTTCATCATGTGCAGTCCCCCTCCCCCATTTCATCTTGTGCAGTCCCCTTCCTGCCCACTCTATCTTATTGTTCAGTCCCCCTCCCCCCACTTCATCATGTGCAGTCCCCCTTCCCACCACCTCATCATGTGCAGTCCCACTCCCTCCATTTCATTATGTGCAGTCTCCCTGGCCCTCAGACACACTTCATCATGTGCAGCCCTCCTCCCCCATCTTCATCATGTGCAGTCCGCCTCCTCCCCCTCAGACATACTTCATCATGTGCAGTCCCCTTGTCCCCCTCAGACACACTTCATCATGTGCAGTCCCCCCTCAGACACACCATCATTTGCAGTCCCCCTCCTCCTCCCCTCATCTATTTAATTCATTTTATAAAGAAGACAAAAATGTTTTTCATACTTACCACCCTGATGATCCCCTGCAGCAGGTGCCGTTACCTGACCTGAAGTACAGAGAAGACAGAGGGAGCAGGAGCTGCACAGCCGTCAAGGTTAGATGGCTGTGGAGCTCCGAGAAAGCTCCCGGGTCACAGCGCCGACGTGTGCGCCGCAGTGCACAACACTTTAGTGCATGATGGGGCTGGGTGAACAGAAGCACAAGAGCGGGACCTCAGACCTGCAGGCCCTCCTCTGTATTGCAGCTTACTGGGCCCCATACAGCAGTAAGGGCAGTAATTCCGTGTTGACGGCCCTGGGCATAACTACCAGGTCACTATAGGCAGAAATACCAGGGCACTATAGGAAGAACTACTATGGCACTATAGGCAAAATTACAAGGGTACTACAGGCAGAACTACCAGGTTACTACAAGCATAACTACCAGGGCACTAAAGGCAGAACTACCAGGGTACTATAGGCAGACCTACCAGGGCAGTATAGGCAGAACTACCAGGGTACAATATGCAGAACTACCAGGACACTATAGACAGAATTGCCATGGTACTATAGACAGAATTACCAGGGCACTGTAGGCATCAACTACCAGGGCACTATAGGCATCAACTACCAGGGCACTAAAGGCATAACTACCAGGGTACTATGGGCATAACTACCAGTGCACTATAGGCTGAACTACCAGGGTACTATAGGCATAGCTAACAGGGTACTATAGGCATAACTACCAGGGTACTATAGGCATAACTACCAGGGTACTATAGGCATAACTACCAGGGTACTATAGGCATAATTACCAGGGTACTATAGGCATAGCTACCAGGGTACTATAGGCATAACTACCAGTGCACTATAGGCTGAACTACCAAGGCACTATAGGCATAACTACCAGGGTACTATAGGCTGAACTACCAGGGTAGTTTAGACAGAATCACCAGGGCACTAAGGCATAACCATCAGAGAACTATAGGCAGAACTACAAGGGCACTATAGACATAACTACCAGGGTACTATAGGCAGAACCATCAGAGAACTATAGGCAGAGCTACAAGGGCACTATAGACATAACTACCATGGCACTATAGACAGAACTACCAGGACACTATAGGCAGAACTACCAGGGCACTAAATGCAAATTGCCTCATCAGAGAAGAAGAGGACTTGAACTCTATAGTGCCACCTATTGGAAGTAGCGATCCTACACGTCATAATCAACCCTTTAACGAGTCTTGTAATATGACAATATTATTACAAGACTTGTTAAAGGGTTGATTGTGACTTGTAGGATCGCTACTTCCAATAGGTGGCACTATAGAGTTCAAGTCCTCTTCTTCTCTGAAGAGGCAATTTGCATATTAAATTTCCCAGAGGAGCATTACATGGTGAATAAGCCTTACCTTGACAAGCCAGATCAGGTATGTCACTCTCCACAAGGAGAAACCTTACCCCTTAGACCTCAGAGCACTATAGGCATAACTATCAGGACACTATAAGCAGAACTACCAGGGTACTATCAACAGAACTACCAGGGCACTATAGGCAGAGCCACCAGGGCACTATAGGCAACAACAACAAGGGTACTATAAGCATAACTACCAGGGCAGTATAGGCAGAACTACCAGGATACAATATGCAGAACAACCAGGGCACTATAGGCAGAACTACCATGGCACTACGGACAGAATTGCTATGGTACTATAGGCAACAACTACCAGTGCACTATAGGCAGAACTACTAGGGTATTATAGGCAGAACTGCCAGGGCACTATAGGCAGAACTACCAGGGCACTATATGCAGAACTGCCAGAGCACTATAGACAGAACTACCAGGGCACTGTAGGCATCAACTACCAGGGTACTATAGGCATAACTACCAGGGTACCATAGGCAGAACTACCAGGGTACTATAGGCAGAACTGCCAGGGCACTATAGGCAGAACTACCAGTGCACTATAGGCAGAACTACCAGGGTACTGTAGGCAGAACTACCAGGGCACAAAAGAGCACAGTGGGCAGAACTACCAGGGCACTATATGCAGAACTGCCAGGGCACTATAGACAGAACTACCAGGGCACTGTAGGCATCAACTACCAGGGTACTATAGGCATAACTACCAGGGTACCATAGGCAGAACTACCAGGGTACTATAGGCAGAACTACCAGGGCACTATAGGCAGAACTACCAGGGTATTATAGGCAGAACTGCCAGGGCACTATAGGCAGAACTACCAGTGCACTATAGGCAGAACTACTAGGGTATTATATGCAGAACTGCCAGGGCACTATAGGCAGAACTACCAGGGTACTATAGGCAGAACTACGAGGGCACTATAGGCAGAACTGCCAGGGCACTATAGGCAGAACTACCAGTGCACTATAGGCAGAACTACTAGGGTATTATATGCAGAACTGCCAGGGCACTATAGACAGAACTACCAGGGCACTATAGGCAGAATTACCAGGGCAATATAGGCAAAACTGCCAGGGCATTATAGGCAGAACTGCAAGGGCACTATAGGCATAACTACCAGGGCACTATAGGCAGAACTACCAGGGCACTATAGGCAGAACTACCAGGGCACTATAGGCAGAATTAACAGGGCAATATAGGCAAAACTGCCAGGGCATTATAGGCAGAACTGCAAGGGCACTATAGGCATAACTACCAGGGCACTATAGGCAGAACTACCAGTGCACTATAGGCAGAAATACCAGGGTACTATAGGCATAACTACCAGGGCACTATAGGCAGAACTACCAGGGCACCACAGACAGAACTAACAGGGCACTATAGGCAGAAATACCAGGGAACTATAGGCATAACTACCAGGGTTCTATAGGCTGAACTGCAAGGGCATTATAGGCAGAACTACAAGGGCACTATAGCCATACCTACCAGGACACTATAGGCAGAACTACCAGGGTACTATAAACAGAACTACCAGGGCACTATAGGCAGAGCCACCAGGGCACTATAGGCAACAACAACAAGGGTACTATAGGTGTTATGGACCTGGTGGTTAGGAGCACCCGGAACAACCTGATGGTTAAACTCACACAAGACAAGCTCTGGGAAGTGGGAACTCTGCTGACCGCAACCCCTAATCCTATCACACAACTAGAAATAGCCGTGGAGCGTACCTAACTCGACCTAGACGCCTCTTCACAGCCTAAGAGCTAACTAGCCCTAGAAATAGAAAATAAAGCCTACCTTGCCTCAGAGAAATTCCCCAAAGGAAAAGGCAGCCCCTTACATATATTGACTGTGAGTAAAGATGAAATCACAAACACAGAAATGAAACAGGTTTCAGCAAAGGGAGGCCAGACTTACTAAACAGACTGAGGATAGGAAAGGTATCTTTGCGGTCAGCACAAAAAACTACAAAAAGACCACGCAGAGTGTGCAAAAAGACCTCTGCACCGACTCACGGTGCGGAGGTGCCACTCTGCATCCCAGAGCTTCCAGCTAGCAAAACAAAATCATGATAGCAAGCTGGACAAGAAAACAATGAACAAATAATTAACTAGCAGGGACTTAGCTTCTGCTGGAGTAGACAGGTCACCAGAAAGATCCAAGACCGAACTGAACCAGTACAAGAATATTGACAGCTGGCATGGAGTAACGATCTGAGTGGAGTTAAATAGAGCAGCCAGCCAACGAATAAATTCCGTCACCTGTGGAAGGAACCTCAGAAGCAGCAGCTCCACTCACAGCCACCAGAGGGAGTCCATGGACAGAACTCGCCGAAGTACCATTCATGACCACAGGAGGGAGTTCGATAACAGAATTCACAACAGTACCCCCCCCCTTGAGGAGGGGTCACCGAACCCTAACCAGAGCCCCCAGGCCGATCAGGACGAGCCAAATGAAAGGCACGAACTAGATCGGCAGCATGAACATCAGAGGCAAAAACCCAGGAATTATCTTCCTGACCATAACCCTTCCACTTGACCAGGTACTGGAGCTTCCGTCTCGAAATACGAGAATCCAAAATCTTCTCCACCACATACTCCAACTCCCCCTCGACCAACACCGGGGCAGGAGGATCAACGGATGGAACCATAGGCGCCACGTATCTCTGCAATAACGAACTATGGAACACATTATGGATGGCAAAAGAAGCTGGAAGGGCCAAACGAAATGACACAGAATTGAGAACTTCAGAAATCTTATACGGACCAATGAAACGAGGCTTAAACTTAGGAGAGGAAACCTTCATAGGAACATGACGAGACGATAACCAAACCAAATCCCCAACATGAAGTCGGGGACCAACACAGCGCCGGCGGTTAGCGAAACGTTGAGCCTTCTCCTGGGACAATGTCAAATTGTCCACCACATGAGTCCAAATCTGCTGCAACCTGTCCACGAAAGTATCCACACCAGGACAGTCCGAAGGCTCAACCTGCCCTGAAGAGAAACGAGGATGGAAACCAGAATTAAAGAAAAAGGGAGAAACCAAAGTAGCCGAGCTGGCCCGATTATTAAGGGCGAACTCAGCCAAAGGCAAGAAGGACACCCAATCATCCTGATCAGCAGAAACAAAGCATCTCAGATATGTTTCCAAAGTCTGATTAGTTCGTTCGGTTTGGCCATTTGTCTGAGGATGGAAAGCCGAAGAAAAAGACAAATCAATGCCCATCTTAGCACAAAAGGACCGCCAAAACCTCGAAACGAACTGGGAACCTCTGTCCGAGACGATGTTCTCCGGAATGCCATGCAAACGAACCACTTGCTGGAAAAACAATGGCACCAAATCAGAGGAGGAAGGCAATTTAGACAAGGGTACCAAATGGACCATCTTAGAGAAGCGATCACAAACCACCCAAATGACCGACATCCTTTGAGAGACTGGGAGATCTGAAATAAAATCCATGGAAATATGCGTCCAGGGCCTCTTCGGGACCGGCAAGGGCAAAAGCAACCCACTGGCACGAGAACAGCAGGGCTTAGCCCGAGCACAAGTCCCACAGGACTGCACAAAAGAACGCACATCCCGTGACAAAGAAGGCCACCAAAAGGATCTAGCCACCAAATCTCTGGTACCAAAGATTCCCGGATGACCCACTAACACCGAACAATGAACCTCAGAGATAACTCTACTAGTCCATCTATCAGGGACAAACAGTTTCTCCGCTGGACAATGGTCAGGTCTATCAGCCTGAAATTTCTGCAGCACACGCCGCAAATCAGGGGAGATGGCAGACAAAATTACCCCCTCTTTGAGAATACCCGCCGGCTCAGGAACACCCGGAGAGTCAGGCACAAAACTCCTTGACAGGGCATCAGCCTTCACATTCTTAGAGCCCGGAAGGTACGAAACCACAAAATCGAAACGGGAGAAAAACAGCGACCATCGAGCCTGTCTAGGATTCAACCGTTTGGCAGACTCGAGATAAGTCAAATTCTTGTGATCCGTCAGGACCACCACGCGATGCTTGGCTCCTTCAAGCCAATGTCGCCACTCCTCGTATGCCCACTTCATGGCCAACAACTCTCGATTGCCAACATCATAATTGCGCTCAGCAGGCGAAAATTTTCTAGAAAAGAAGGCACATGGTTTCACAACCGAGCCATCAGAACTTCTTTGCGACAAAACAGCCCCTGCTCCAATCTCAGAAGCATCAACCTCGACCTGAAACGGAAGTGAAACATCTGGCTGGCACAACACAGGGGCAGAAAAAAAATGACGCTTCAACTCCTGAAAAGCCTCTACAGCCGCAGAGGACCAATTGACCACATCAGCACCTTTCTTGGTCAAATCAGTCAACGGTTTAGCAACACTAGAAAAATTTGCGATGAAGCGACGGTAAAAATTAGCAAAGCCCAGGAACTTCTGCAGGCTCTTTACAGATGTCGGCTGAGTCCAATCATAAATGGCCTGAACTTTAACAGGGTCCATCTCGATAGTAGAAGGGGAAAAAATGAAACCCAAAAATGAAACCTTCTGAACTCCAAAGAGACATTTCGACCCCTTCACAAACAAGGAATTCGCACGAAGGACCTGGAACACCATTCTGACCTGCTTCACATGAGACTCCCAATCATCCGAAAAGACCAAAATATCATCCAAATATACAATCATGAATCTATCCAGGTACTCTCGGAAGATGTCATGCATAAAGGACTGAAACACAGATGGAGCATTAGAAAGCCCGAATGGCATAACCAGGTACTCAAAATGGCCCTCGGGCGTATTAAATGCTGTTTTCCATTCATCGCCCTGTTTAATTCGCACAAGATTATACGCCCCTCGAAGATCTATCTTGGTGAACCAACTAGCCCCCTTAATCCGAGCAAACAAATCAGACAGCAGCGGCAAAGGGTACTGAAATTTGACTGTGATCTTATTAAGAAGGCGGTAATCAATACAAGGTCTCAAAGAGCCATCCTTCTTGGCCACAAAAAGAACCCTGCTCCCAACGGTGATGACGACGGGCGAATATGACCTTTCTCCAAGGATTCCTTTATATAACTCCGCATAGCGGCGTGCTCTGGCACAGATAAATTAAACAGTCGGCCCTTAGGAAACTTACTATCAGGAATTAAATTAATAGCACAATCGCAATCCCTATGAGGAGGTAGGGCACCGGATTTGGGCTCTTCAAATACATTCCGTTAATCTGACAAAAACTCAGGGACTTCAGAAGGAGTGGAAGGCGAAATTGACAGCAATGGAACATCACCATGTACCCCCTGACAATCCCAGCCGGACACAGACATAGATTTCCAATCTAATACTGGATTATGGACCTGTAGCCATGGCAACCCCAAAACGACCACATCATGCAGATTATGCAACACCAAATAGCGAATATCCTCCTGATGTGCAGGAGCCATGCACATGGTCAATTGAGTCCAGTACTGAGGCTTATTCTTGGCCAAAGGCGTAGCATCAATTCCTCTCAATGGAATAGGATGCTGCAAGGGCTCCAAGAAAAACCACAGTGCCTAGCAAAGTCCAAGTCCATCAAATTCAGGGCAGCGCCTGAATCCACAAATGCCATGACAGAATAGGATGACAAAGAGCAGATCAAAGTAACGGACAAAAGAAATTTCGACTGTACCGTACCAATGGTGGCAGACCTAGCGAACCGCTTAGTGCGCTTAGGACAATCGGAGATAGCATGAGTGGAATCACCACAGTAAAAACACAGCCCATTCCGATGTCTGTGTTCTTGCCGTTCAACTCTGGTCAAAGTCCTATCACACTGCATAGGCTCAGGCCTATGCTCAGAGAATACCGCCAAATGGTGCACAGCTTTGCGCTCATGCAAGCACCGATCGATCTGAATGGCCAAGGACATAGACTCATTCAGACCAGCACGCGTGGGAAATCCCACCATGACATCCTTAAGGGCTTCAGAAAGACCCTTTCTGAAAATTGCCGCCAGGGCACACTCATTCCACTGAGTAAGCACAGACCACTTTCTAAACTTCTGACAGTACACCTCCACTTCATCCT
Source organism: Ranitomeya imitator (assembly GCF_032444005.1). Lineage (NCBI taxonomy): Eukaryota > Metazoa > Chordata > Amphibia > Anura > Dendrobatidae > Ranitomeya > Ranitomeya imitator. The sequence goes on along the minus strand of NC_091285.1, from coordinate 608,501,187 downwards.
GACCCTGACACAAAGCCAGCAAGATTTTCTCTGCCTGATCCACTGAATTAGGTTCATCATAAAGCAATCTAAGCGCCAGAAATAACGCATCTACATCACGCAATGCAGGATCTCCTGGCGCAAGGGAAAATGCCCAGTCTTGAGGGTCACCACGCAACAAAGAAATAATGATTTTTACTTGTTGAACGGGGTCACCAGAGGAGCGGGGTTTCAAAGCTAGAAACAATTTACAATTATTTTTTAAATTCAGGAACTTAGATCTATCCCCAGAAATCAAATCAGGAATTGGAATTCTAGGCTCTAACATCGGATTCTGAACCACAAAATCTTGAATGTTTTGTACCCTTGCAGTGAGATGATCTACACAAGAGGACAGAACTTGAATGTCCATATCCACACCTGTGTCCTGAACTACCCAGAGGTTAAGGGGAAAAGAAAGACAAAACACACTGCAGAGAAAAAAAAATGGTCTCAGAACTTCTCTTATCCCTCTATTGAGATGCATTAATACTTTTGGCCAGCTGTACTGTTGTGGACCTGGTGGTTAGGAGCACCCGGAACAACCTGATGGTTAAACTCACACAAGACAAGCTCTGGGAAGTGGGAACTCTGCTGACCGCAACCCCTAATCCTATCACACAACTAGAAATAGCCGTGGAGTGTACCTAACTCGACCTAGATGCCTCTTCACAGCCTAAGAGCTAACTAGCCCTAGAAATAGAAAATAAAGCCTACCTTGCCTCAGAGAAATTCCCCAAAGGAAAAGGCAGCCCCCCACATATATTGACTGTGAGTAAAGATGAAATCACAAACACAGAAATGAAACAGGGTTCAGCAAAGGGAGGCCAGACTTACTAAACAGACTGAGGATAGGAAAGGTATCTTTGCGGTCAGCACAAAAAACTACAAAAAGACCACGCAGAGTGTGCAAAAAGACCTCCGCACCGACTCACGGTGCGGAGGTGCCACTCTGCATCCCAGAGCTTCCAGCTAGCAAAACAAAATCATGATAGCAAGCTGGACAAGAAAACAATGAACAAATAATTAACTAGCAGGGACTTAGCTTCTGCTGGAGTAGACAGGTCACCAGAAAGATCCAAGAGCGAACTGAACCAGTACAAGAATATTGACAGCTGGCATGGAGTAACGATCTGAGTGGAGTTAAATAGAGCAGCCAGCCAACGAATAAACTCCGTCACCTGTGGAAGGAACCTCAGAAGCAGCAGCTCCACTCACAGCCACCAGAGGGAGTCCATGGACAGAACTCGCCGAAGTACCATTCATGACCACAGGAGGGAGTTCGATAACAGAATTCACAACATATAGGCATAACTACCAGGGTATAGGCAGAACTACCAGGGTACAATATGCAGAACAATCAGGGCACTATAGGCATAACTACCAGGGCACTACGGACAGAATTGCTATGGTACTATAGGCAACAACTACCGGGGTATTAAAGGCATAACTGCCAGTGCACTATAGGCAGAACTAACTACCAGGGCACTATAGGCAGAACTACCAGGGCACTATAGGCAGAACTGCCAAGGCACTATAGGCAGAACTACCAGTGCACTATAGGCAGAACTACCAGGGCACTATAGGCAGAACTACCAGGACACTATAGTCAGAACTACCAGGGCACTATAGGCAGAACTACCAGGGCACTATAGGCAGAACTACCAGTGCACTATAGTCAGAACTACCAGTGCACTATAGGCAGAACTACCAGGGCACTATAGGAGAACTACCAGGGCACTATAGGCAGAACTACCAGTGCACTATAGGCAGAACTACCAGTGCACTATAGTCAGAACTACCAGTGCACTATAGGCAGAACTACCAGGGCACTATAGGAGAACTACCAGGGCACTATAGGCAGAACTACCAGTGCACTATAGGCAGAACTACCAGTGCACTATAAACAGAACTACCAGTGCACTATAGGCATCAACTACCAGTGCACTATAGGCAGAACTACCAGTGCACTATAGGAGAACTACCAGGGCACTATAGGAGAACTACCAGGGCACTATAGGCAGAACTACCAGGGCACTATAGGCAGAACTACCAGGACACTATAGGCAGAACTACCAGTGCACTATAGGAGAACTACCAGGGCACTATAGGAGAACTACCAGGGCACTATAGGCAGAACTCCCAGTGCACTATAGGCATCAACTACCAGTGCACTATAGGAGAACTACCAAGGCACTATAGGCAGAACTACCAGGGCACTATAGGCAGAACTGCCAAGGCACTATAGGCATAACTACCAGGGCACTATAGGCAGAACTACCAGGGCACTATAGGCAGAACTACCAGGGCACTATAGGCAGAACTACCAGGGCACTATAGGCAGAACTACCAGTGCACTATAGTCAGAACTACCAGTGCACTATAGGCAGAACTACCAGTGCATTATAGGAGAACTACCAGGGCACTCTAGGCAGAACTGCCACTGTACAGCACTTTTGGTAGGGCTCAACCGCATACTGTATTTCGTGCTAACCTAGAGTGCTGGAAGCAAAAATTTAAGACTGGATGCAAACACTACAGATTTGTTCCAGATTTTGACTTGAAAAATTGCCATCAAAATTCTGCTATAAAGGTGCAAGGCAATATGGATCATTGAGAAATTTTAACCCCACTTGCTCACAGCGGAAAAAATCTGCAGTTGATTATAAATTTGCTGCAGATTTTCAGATCTACAAAGTGCTCTATGTTGT